>NC_089252.1:45943687-46254126 GCF_963930625.1 Muntiacus reevesi | reverse complement strand
AAAATGGAAATCAAAAATACTCAATTGCCTACACCCCAGAACCACCTGAGACAGTGTATGTGTGGCCCTGAGAAAACCATGGGGATGATAGACAAGCTTTAATATTAAAGTATAACCACTTCCTCTTTACCATCTCAATCCCTGCTTCTTCTGCTATCTTTGCCTTGGTACTACAAGTCATGTGGGTGCGCACACATGTGTGTATTCGAGTTCATTCATCCGAAATAGTCTTCTAGTCCTTCCCTCCTACAGACCTTAGTACAAAGGTAACTCACCCTTAGCAGGACAGATAACACTATAAGCGGAGATAGTGGTGAAATACAGAATCAAAACATTTATTATTCATAATATTTGTTCTGTAGTTTTCAGTAAACTTCTGGAACCAGAACGAGTTCACCCAGAAAAATCTCTTTTGATGAACAGTGTTTGGTTTCTCTTTCCTTACCTTTTCTTCTGGGCTTCCCAAGTAGCACTAGTGGTAAAGGGCCTGCCTGCCAATGAAGGAGATGTAAGTGATGTGGGTTTGATTCCTGGGGTGGGAAGATCCCTGGAGGAGTGCATGGTAACCCACCCCAGTTTTCCTGCCTGGAGAACCCCATGGACAGAGGAGCCTGGTGGGCTACGGTCCATAGGGTGGCACAGAGTTGGACATGACTGAAGGGACTTAGCATCATGTACACTTTCTTCTACCCTCCAACACCTTGCATTTTGACCCCACTTTCTACACCAGCCCTTTGGCATAAAAACTTCAGCTTCACAAATGACAATCATCTAATTAAAAAGTTATCTCCCTCTACCAACCGGTGTACTTCAGGCCAGAGCTGCCCGGCTTCATGTGGGTCAGTAATCTCTGCACACCCTCCACAGGCTGCTGGGCTGGCCTGGCCTCCATCCTGGCCCGGCCAGGGAATCACGAGGGGTGTGGGTGTTCCAGTTGCCACTCTGAGAAGCTGAAAGCCTGGCAAAGTCTAGCCAGTGAAAGAATCCCCAGGGGGACCTGTTACCAGGAGGCAGGTCCCCAGTGTCTTGTCATGGACGGGATTGTGCAAAACAAAGAACATGTCACCGCAGGAAAAGAAATTACTTGGGCCCTCTGGGACCCTCGGATGAAAGACTGACTTGACCTATGGGGCCAAGACAGCCACTTGCTGCTGACTTCTGGAAGCTGCTTTGCCCAAGTCTCAGCCTTCTTAAAATGAGTCTTTGCCAAGTGTCACAGTGACTTTATCACAGGAGGGGTAGGTTTGGGGAATGAGGTGGTTACACATGCAACAAACCAAATCCTTAGTGGAAAAGTTTTGTGCAGGACTGGGTTAATCCTCTTACCTTGCACAGGCCACAGTTCCCATTTGGGGAGCGGGGGGATGGAATATCTCTCTCATCCCCATGTTCTCCTGGACCACTCCTTCCCAACCTTCTCTAGCCCCGGGCCCCACTCCCCACTGCAGCCCAACTCGGGGAATCTTCTCACCAGCTCATCACCTGGGTATGGGCTCCTCCGAGGCCTCTGCCAGGACCCGTTGAGGCAAAAAAGCTTCTGGGAGAGATTTCCTTTGCTGACCGCGCAAAGAACAACAGATTCGGGACATTTCTGTTTTTTGGTGTGGTTTATTTTTAAACCCACTTGTAGTTTGGGTTGAGCTGGAAAGCAGGACATACCAAGGGAGGGAAGGTGGTCGTTGCACGAGCAGGGTTCTGCCGCAGCTTTGGCGGGAAGCCCCCCGGCCCCCTGCTCTGGGGAGGTAGGACCCGTCGCCAGGCTCCCAGCTGGCTCGGGCGAGGCAGGCAGCCCTTGTACGCCAGTGTCCCGAGCAGAGGAGGAGTTTTCTCTGATCTGTGTCCTCAGAGGCCCAGCCTGCGGTTTCCCAACAGAGTGTCAGCAGCTGAGGGACAGGACTCCATGGGCAGGCCGGACAGTCTGTCGGGACGAGGAACACTGGCCGGCTTCTGATACCAGATAAGAGCCTGGGGCTTGGCGTCTGTGCGGCCCCTCGGGGCTGCTCCTGCGGCGGCCTGGCTGTCTGGGCCCCCGCCCCTCGCAGCTGCCCAGGGCGTGATCAGAGCGGTACGTTTCCCACACTCCCTCCCTCCCCATCCATCAGAGAAAATAAAATAAAAAATAAAAATTAGAATAAATACCGACTAGGCCCACATTTACATTTACACGGATGGACAGGACGATCCCCAAACCTTAAAGGTGTACGGACAGGATAAGGAAGGACGAGCAGACGAAGAGTGGGTGTGGGGTGCACACCCGCTGGGGAGGGTGGTGGGGGCTCCCGCCTTGTCCAAGGGAGGCTGGGGGTGGGGGGGTGCCTTCTCGGGGCTGCGGTCCCAGAGCTCAGGCAGAGCCATGAGGCCCGTGGGAGCAGGACTGTGGCGAGCAGGCCAGCTGCCTGGGAGGAAAACCATGACTGCCTCGTCTTGACTGGCAGGAGAGACAGGACGCGCGTCGGGATGGCGGGACCTCGCCTCCACAGAGCTGAGGGAGCCACAGGCGAGGAGGGTAAACCGCACAAGGCTTAGAAGAGCACTGAGTCCTTAGAGGACTATGCAACACCCGGTTTAGCCTCCCATCAAATACATTCAGAGGTCAACTCGGACACGGCCTCCCTGTCAGCGGGGGGGTCTGGCCTGGGGAGGGGGGCGGAGGTCTGAGGGCACCCCTGTCTGCCCCCGAGTTCCTAAGTAGTCTCCCATGAGAAGCTGCCTCAGACCTCAGAGTTTAGCCTTTACTGTTATTTCCTTAAAAAAAAAAAACACAATTTTTTTTTTGGGACATTTTCCTTCCACGTCTGAAAAAGTAGCAGCAACCTGCATTTAGAAAGACAGCTTCGATGGTTATGTGGATCAGCCAGGAAGCGCTCTCAAGCAATGGAATCAACTAAGCGAATCATATATGTCTGGAGGCCACGGCGACACGACACGTAATTAAAAATATATTTATATATGTGTACATATTTATATCTCACTCCTCCCCACTCTGGTCCTGACAGTCAAGGAGGGGCTGGCCCTGAGGCAAGACCACCAAGGCAGGCTGTCGGGAGGAGGGGCCACAGGAGGGTGGTGCCCGAGCTGTTACCTTGCCCGGCCGTCCAGGGAACGTCGCCCCCGAGTGCACGGTGTCTGGGGCCCCTTCAGGAAGCCTGCTCTCTGAGCCCAAGGCTGGGGTGGGAGACCCCCTCTTCTGCTCCCTCCACTTTCAGCCTCACTTATAGGCTTCAGCGTTCTTCCAGGGTCCTGCTTCCTTCTCAGTAGATGTACTCATGTAGACACACACACACATATTCACACACACACTCACACACACACACCCCCCACTTGAGGGAAGCAGGGCCTTCCTTCAGCCCAGGTGCGAATCTCGGAGGGCGGCCAGGGAGCGGCTGCTTGCCGGGCTGGGGGCTGCTTGACCCTGTGGGGCCATGATTTCCCTGGTGCCTCTCTGAGCAACCTGACGTCAGCCCAGCTCTTCCCTCAAGGGCTCCCGTGGGGCCTCTGGTGTCCCTGGGCCCAGGCTGAGCCAAAAGGTGCAGGAAAGGCAGTGAAGAGAAGACGGAGGAGCTTGGGAGGAAGGGGAGGGGGGCGGAGAAGGCAGAAGTGGGGCAGTGTGGGCTCCTTGGCAGAGGCCACCGACCCCTTCCAGGTAAACTGTGCCCCTCCCCTTGTTCCCCAACAGGCTCTTCCTGGGGCACTGGCAGGCAGGTGGCGACTGGTGGGATGGATACGCCAGGGGGTACAGAGGAAGCCGCCCCCCACCCCCACCCGCCTGCTCTGCCAGACTCAACAAAGGGACATTTCCTCCAGCCTGATCAGACCAGTCAGTCAGGGGCGGGGGTTCAAGGTGACCCCGGCCTCGACGGAAGAACTGAGGACACCGCTGGGCTCAGGCCGCCCTCTGGGCCTCATGGAAATGGGGGCTCCAGACCAGGAGCGGGGCTGTGTAGACACCAGAGACGACCCGAAGCCAGCCTCCCAGGACCCACCCCCCATCCTCCTCCCCAGCCGTCAGAGAAGGGGCTGCCCCCAGGACTCGGCCCCTCCAAGCATCCCCAGCCTTGATGCCAGCCTGGAAAGCCGGTGGCTTGCTGGGATCCCCTGATAGTCCTGCTCATGACTCAGCAAACACACCCCTCCCAACAGCCTTGGGGCAGTAGTACCCAGAGATCTCCCCACCCCGGGGCACAGACCACAGCTGAGGACTCAGCTCACTGAGTCAGTCCTAGGGAACGAGGTGTCCCCGTCTCCCCTGTATCTCCCCATCCAGGGAGAGCTTGAGAAAACACCTCTGTGTGTGGCATGGGGAAGCATCACTGAGCTTTCCGGTTTTTAATTCGCTAGCCTCTTTCTGAGCCCGGTTCACTCCCAGGCCCCAGGCCAGGACCGGTTTAATGCTCTCCCAGTGGCGACAGGATCGGCCCTTTGAGGGAGGAAGCTAGAAACGGAGAACAGAGAAGCCAGGGAAGAAGCCAGGGGCCGAGAAGCACAGGGTTCCAGCGGGGACCCCTACAGGGGCAGAAGTTTCCAATTACCCTAATTGGCTACTGGCAAGCTGTCTGTGGCTAGGATCCTTCCAGAGGGGGGCCCGGGTTTGATCTCCCACTAATCAGGGGGTTCTCGCGGGGCTGACTGTGTGATCACATTGCGGGGCCCTCGGCACTGAGAGAGGAGACTTCAAAGCAGCTGACTTTTGAAAACAGTAAAACACAACAAAACAAAAGAGTGCAAGCAGAACGGCAAACTCCGGCTCCCCTCGAGGCCCCCCGGCCCCCTGTGGTGGGATGGGGTGGTGGGGGCACTGAGGGAGGAGGCTGGAAGGTGGGAGGGCGGAACGTGAAGGTTAGAGGAGATCGCCCCTGTCCCCCAGCCCGCCGGCCGCGCGGACAAAGGCCGTCAATTAGGGGCGGCTGGTGGGGACTGTGCCTGCCTTTGTCCTCCCGGACATCTGCTACATGTCGCCTGCTGCCAGTTGGCGACTGTGGCTGACAGCGCGCGGGAACAATGCAAGCCCGTCTCCGACCCACTTTTTCCAGCCTTCTGAGGTCCTTTCTGACCCAAGTTGTACCCCAGCGTGCGGGCTGCCACGGCCTCTGAGGGGATGAACCCCTGCACACAGCACAGCCCGGCGGGGGGGAGTTGGGGGGACGCCTTGCATGGGAGGGGGCGGGGAGGAGGAGGGCCGGGCCACCGTGGACATGCTGCCCTTACTAGTGCGAGCTGCCGCATGCTCGGGCTGGGGGGCTCGTCGGATGGGGGGCCGCTCCTCCCGGGGCTTCGGTCCCTTCCCCGTCTGGCTCCAGACTGGCCGCCGGCTCTGCCTGCCTTCCTCCCCACGCCTCTCTCCCGCCAGGGCCACCCCTGTCTTCCCGCCTGTCCATCTGGCTCTGAGCACCAGGGCCCCAGCTGCCCTGCGGGCTGCCCGCCAGGCCCCTGAGCTGTCAGGCGGTCAGTTTCTGGATGGTTCTGTTGTAGTACTGTGTGATGGGGGGCGTCAGGGGGTTCCAGCTGTTGGCGTGCAGCTCGATGACCTCCAGCAGCAGGGACCGGGTCAGCATGGACTCCGAGGGGCACAGCATCTTGTCGCGGGCGCTGGCCAGGAGCTCGGCCATCATCTCGGGCAACTGCTCCTCTAGCAGTCGGCCTGTGCTCTGCAACTGCGGGCAGAGAAGTGGGGTTAGGACGCGGGCTGGACCCCGAAAGGACTCCTGCTCTGTCCATCTCGGTGAGGGATGCTTGCTAGGCGGGCAGGGACAGGAAATCGTTGGATTATCCCAGGAAGGTGCGGGGCCCAGGGCTCTTCATCCCAGGACAGAGGGATGGAGAGGGTGGAGGGTGGAGACAGCCAGGGTGAGAGCCCACCTTTAACACCCAATCTGCAGGAGGAATGACAGGAGTCAGGATATTGCCTGCTGTCCGGGGCTGTGAAGAGTCCTCACCAGGAACATGATGCTTCTCCCTTCATCCACTTGCCTCCCTTTTTACAGGAAGCCTTCCCTGACCACCGCCCGCACCCCCAACGGCTATGTGACCTGCTTCCTTCAAGGGTGACCAGATGGCCCCACGTTAACCTTCTCTAGCTAGGACTGTCTGGAAACGAACTTGGTCGTTGTTACCCGCCGTGTGTCCATGTGAAACCCAGGAGCACGGGTGAGGTCTCCTGTTCCTCTCCTCCTCCTCCTCTCCGGCCCCACCATCCCCACAACCGACCTCTGCCCACACTAACACTACGAAAGGGAGGAAACAGGATCTGGGGCAGAAGGCCTGCTGGAGGGCCTACCCCCCAGAGAGGCCCCTGATGGTTTTGAAAAGCCCTCGGAGTTAGGAGGAGCCCGGATCTTCTGGATCAGACTGCCTTGCAGGCAGCCCCTGGAATTCAAGTCCCCATCCCCGCCCCACCCCTGCCTCAGCCCACCCGTTTCTCAGGGCTCTGCCTTCTTCCCCAAACCTTCCTTGATCATCCTGGCATAACCTGACCTCTCCCCTAACTCCTCAGAGATGTGAGCTCCGTACCCACATGTATTCTCCACATTGCCTCATCCACTCCCGCCTGTGAGCGAGATCTCTATCCGCAGCCAGACCACGAGCTGCCTGGAGGCCGGGGCCATGCTCTCCCCTCCTCTCCTATCTCCCCTGCTTGCAGCCCCGTGCAGGGTGTCCAGATGGAGCCCTGGCATGTCCTGGGTGTGGGCCCTGGAAGCCCCTGTCTGCACCAGACTTCCCTCTGCATGGCCCTGGGCTGTTTTCTTGTCTTTTTTTCTATCTGGCTTGTGCAATCTTAGTCCCTCGGCCAGGGATCAAACCCCTGCCCTTAGTAGTGAAAGCGCAGAGTCCTGACCACTGGACCAGCAGGGAGGTCCCCTTGGGCTGTTTTCTGAGGGCACAGCTTTGCGCCTGTAACTGAGCAAGAGCTCGGAGAGCAGCCGCCACACCTTGCCAACAGTGGTGGGACTTCCCACGGGGGCAGCTTGGAAATGGGCAGTGCGACCTGGGGGTTCAACCTCAGCACCTCCCCTCCAACCCCCCTGCCACCAAAGCCAGGGGAGATACCCGGGGGCAGGGCATCACTTGGGATCTTCTAAGTCATTTATGTGCTGCACCTGGCTGAGAAGGAGGTGGTCTTGGGGGCAGAGGGAAGGTGAACGAGGCTAGTACCCCATCCTTCTCGCCAGAGAATCAGCGGTTCTGTCCCCTGCAGTGGACGGAACCCTGGGTCCACTCTGGAAGTCGTCTCCCACTACCAGCCCCGGACTTGTGGACCCCTCCAGTGGTCCTTGGGCCCCCCACACTGTTAAGCTGAGAGGGATGGGTCTGAGGTGGGAGAGGTCTAAGCCGCACCGCTTACCTCCATTGAGCAGCACAGGACGGCATCTTCCTTCACATCCTGAGATTGCAAGAGCTGGAAGAGAGGGGCAGAGAACAAGCACTGAGGGCGCTGTGCTGCTCCCAGCCCCCTGCAGCCTGGAACAAGAATCTCCCGGGGGGGCCAGGCCAGACAGACAGCCCACGGAGGCTGAAGGGCAGCAGGAGCACTGCTCCAGGAAGCAGTGATTTCTCTGATGGGACTGGAGCAGCCGGAGGACCGCCGTGGTCACGGAGCATGGATACTTCGACCAGGTCAGAAGGCCTGCCTACAGGCCCTGGCTCAGCAAGGCTGCAGGAGGGTTTGAAAGTGGTGGCAGGCGTCCTGGGGTCATTGGCTGTGAACAGCTGGTCAGCAGAAATGAAATTCGTGCAAAGATTTCCTGATCAGTGAGAGAGGCTCAGCTACGGTCTCAAGGTGCTCCTGGACCCTGGCTACCGGAGGACTTCCAGAAATCACAGCGCTCTTCCCTATGGGCCCGGCACCGTCAGCCTGCAAAACCACACACACCATTCCAGACTGGAACTGCTAGAATTGCTTCCTGACCAAGGCCACGGCCAGGCTGCTCAGCGCTGGGACCGGTCGCCCTCGATCCAGGCTCCCCTCTACCTGCCGCGCTGCATTTTCTCAATCTCTCTCTCTCTTTATAAATTGAGCTAAAGCTCAGTCACAGCAGGTTCACAATTTCTAAGCATACAATTCAGTGGCTTTTAGTAGATTCACAAGTTGCCCAACCATCACCACTAACCCGAGAACTTTTTCATGGTCTCCAAAAGAAACCCAAACCCATCAGTTGTCAGGCCTCTTACCACCCCCATACCCTGACAACCACTAATGTCCTTCATCTCAATAAATTACCTCTTCTGGATATTTTATGCAGTGGAATCATATACTATGTGTTCTTTTGTGATTCATTTCTCCCACTAACAATGCTTTTAGAGTATGTTGTAGCACGTGTCAATTCTTCATTCCTTTTTGTGATTGGAAGATAAGAGACTGAAGGGTGTATGTGATATTACACCACATTTTCTTTGTCCATTCATCAGTTGACCGACATTTAGGCTGTTTCTACTTTTTGGTTCTCATGAACAACGCAGCTATGAACACTTGTGTATGAGCGTTTGTGTGGACATGTGTCTCCATCTCTCTTGGGTCCATCCATGGGAACGGAATTGCTGGGTCATATGGTAATTCCTTATTCAGCTTTCTGAGAACCTGACAAACTGTTGACAGTGGATGTGCTATTTTACACACCTTCCAGCAGGGTCTAGAGTTCTGATTTTTCTATATCCTCACCAATATTTGCTGTTTTCGGCCCCTTTCCCCATTTTTCCTTGAACCCCCAGTAAAAATTCCCTCCAGGCACAGCTTTACAGAAACTCTGTCATCTTCTTCTCCCTGAGCCCCATGGACCACTTCTTTGGTGGGTCCCTCTGCCGGTAATGCTTCTCTTCTCGGCCCTTAAATACATCTCTACCCCAACTCCATCACACTCACCATCTCATCCACCAGATCATCTAAGTGATTTTTCCACCTGCTGGAACCCTCCATCGCCACACTTCCCACCCTTCAAGGCCCGGGTCACGTTCCGACTTTCCCTGGAGACTGTGAATCACCCCAGCATGGTGCCCACCCCTGCTTCTCACTCCCGAGTCCCCCGGCTCTCCCACCACTCCGCATCCCACACAAGGAGCAAGACACTTCCAAGGTGAACTGCGGCTTCCTGAGGGCAGGGCAGTGTGACGTTCATCTCGGCTGCCCTGTGACACCCAGTGCTGCTCCTGGCAACAGCAGGGCTTCGCCAAATGTGGGTCAATGTGATTTATGCATTGTCTTTGTTTTAAAGGAAGGGGAGGAGAGTAAGCAGAGAGCACAGGAGGAAGGCACTTAGGGTCAGCTTCCTCGTCCACCAACCGAGCACTGGAGTCAAGGTTTCTGGTCTGGGGCACAACGTGGTCAAGAAGCATGAAATGACACTCCACCCGGGGACTGTTCCCACTACAGGCTTGGAATCCAAACTCCGCACACCCACCTTCCCTTCCCCCTTCTCCTGTCACATCACAGCCATATCCACCCAGTGCAGGACCAACCCCGGCAGAGGACACAAGCATTCACATCAGGGGGCTGACGATGCATTTACTAAAGGTCAAATGAGTCCCGGGGATGGCTCAGTGTGGGCTGCAGTGACCAGAGTCATTCTCAGGGACCAGACCTCCTTCCACTGTATCTCTGCGGAAGAACCGGGCAGGAACGGGTCCCACAGTAGACATGCCGAAAAGAAAATCATTTGGGGAGGAAGGAGCAGAGGTGGGTCTCACGCTGCTCAAAAGACGAGCCGGTGGAGAGCCAGGGACAATCCGGAAAGGTAACAGTATGGGCCCGGCAGTGACAGCTGTGGACGGCCCCTGGTGGGCACGCCTGCTGGGGCTGTGCTGACTCTGGGCTTTTGTGTTCTTGCACCCAGGACTTCTCAGCCACCACCAATCCGCAGGCCATTCTTCCTCACTTTACTCGGGGCTCAGCTCCGCCATGGCCTCATCCGCCAGGGATTCCCTGATCAGCTTGCGTGTAAGTGACCCTGCCGGTCACCCCCTGGCTTACTCTGCTCCTTGGCAACTCTCACCCCTGACACCTGACCTACTCCTTTGCCTGGCATCTCCCCCAGGAGAAGGCAGGCTCAGGAGGGCAGGGCCTATTTGGTCCACTCTCTCCCCAGCGTGGACACACAGCAAGCACTGGAAGCATTTGTTAACACATGTGCCTTGAGTGGCAGGGACAAAACCCACCTGGCCGGGAGGGTCTGCAAGTGGGAGGCGGGCAACTGACCCTGGTACACGCCTCGAAACGGCAGCCCTGAGCGGGACGTGGACACCCCCACCCCACAGACTTCTCCTGCCAGAGAGGACTTGGTACCAAGTTATAATCCCTACGTCTGCAAATATATAGTGTTTGCAGAAACAGAAGTTGGTAGAACTCTCTAGATGGCAATTTGGGGCTAACTAGCTCCGTCGGTAAAGAATCTGCCTGCAGTGCAGGAGACCCAGGTTTGATCCTTGGGTTGGGGACATTCCCCTGGAGAAGGAAATGGCAATCCACTCCAGTATCCTTGCATCAACATGACAAGTGTAGAAACCTTCTGACCGGTGATACCACTTCCAGGAATTTATCCTACACATGCCCCACCCACATACGCTCCATGAGCTGGATGGAAGGTTTTCTTGGTTTCACTTTTGCAAATAGCTTGAATGGCCACCAACAAGGGGACTGGATCAATAGTGATGTTTGGGGCTTCCCTGGTGGCCCAGTGGTGAAGAATCCGCCTGCCAGTGCAGGAGATGCAGGTTCTGTCCCTGGTCTGGGAAGAAGCCACATGCTGCGGAGCAACGAAGCCCATGTGCTGCAATACTGAGTCCATGGGCTGCAGCTGCGCCCCCCAGAGCCTGTGTCCCACGACGAGAGAAGCCACCGCAATGAGAAGCCCCTGCACTGCAACGAAGGACAGCCCCTGCTCACCGCGACTAGAGAAAAGCCCGCGCAGCAACCAAGATCCAGCACAGCCAAAACTGAATAAATAATAATTTTAAAAAATGATGTGCTTGCCCAGAGGAGTACTCTGAAGCACACAGCTGTCTTCCACCATGCGCCTCCCCGCCGCCACACACACACACTGGTGTCTGCTTCTGGAGTCTTCTTGCCTCCCGGGGCTGCAGACCCCCACGGGGAGCCAAGGGACACCTGCAGTGAGACAGCGCCTGGGGGTCCTGGGGGTCGCACTAGGAAGGGCCTCCCTCATCTAGAAAACCCAGGAGCCCAGACTGAAGACCAGGAAGCAGTTACGGAGCGGCTCACCTTGGGGCAGGTGTACCCGAGTCCAGCGTCCAACCCAGCCTGCTCTTGGGGACCGGGCAGGGCTGGTTCCAGGCCTCGGGGGCTCCTGTCTAGAACCGAACGGGGGTGGGGGTGGGGGAAGGTTGGCCTAGCCCCATTTACTCTGCAAGGAACAGATGTTAAGAGAACTCTCTGAGGTTTGTTGGGACTTAGTCCTGCTGGTAACTTTGCTCCTGCATAGGTTTTCCACGGTGCTTAGCAGGGAGAGAATCCTTAAGTTAAAAATGGCTGGGAGAAATCACAGGAAAGGGGGAAAGTGGGGTGTCTGGGAACTCCCAGAGACACAGTGGGTGCCGGCAGCTGGCTGGGGATGGGGGGAGCTGGTAGAACTGGGAGCTTGTGGGAAGGAAGAAACAGTCCTGCTTTGGATGCACCGAGCATGCTGGCGAAGGAAATGGCAACCCACTCCAGCATTCTTGCCTGGAAAATTCCATGGACAGAGGAGCCTGGCGGGCTACGGTCCACACGGTTGCAAAGAGTTGGACATGACTGAGCGCAGCACAGCATGTTGGCTGACACCTAGGAGGTGCTCAGGCGTGCCTGTCATGGGGAATTGAGATGAACCTGGGCTCACGTTCGGTCCTGAGATCAGTTTTTTAGGAGTTCTGGGGCTTCGGGACATGGGAGATTAACAAGGGAAATACTAAGAGTTGGGGCCGGATGGGTACTGAGTGCACTGAAATGGGGCTGTTTCTCCCTCCAAGTGGTCCTCTGACTTCTGGCTGCATGGACAGCCTCGTGGAGCCTCCAGGTTCCTGCCAGTTGAGCACTTAGCCTGGACGAGCAAGCATCTCCTTTTCCTTCTACGGCCTGAGGCCTGGCCGCCCTCCACCTGCTTCCGCGTGCAGGTTCAGAGCTGCAGAGTGGGCCCAGGGCTTCCTGTTCTTCCTTTCTGCCCCTCATTGCTGTGACTAGACCACATCCTTCCCTCTGCACACCCAGGCTCCCTCCCTGGGGGGCCCGGGGATCCTGGCTGCCAGGGTTGGGGACAGACTTAGGGTAGGGGTGCTCGGGCAGGGCTGTGGGCGAGCTCTCACCCCAGAGCCTCTCCTCCAACCTTATCTTTCACTGGTGGCTTGGGAAAGTCTGTGTTCAGCCAAGAATCACATCGAGTGATAGGCTCTCTTGCAAACGGCCTGCTGGGTTTTCTCAAGGAAGTGGGGGGAGGCCCCAGGGGCTTTCGCTGTACTTTTCCTCTGCAGTTGCTGAGATGCAGGGTTCGGGACCAGAATGGGTGCTGCAGACCACGTCCCGCTCTCCCCCAGACACTATCTCGGCCTCTTCACCGCCAGTTTTTGGAGGGGGACCCTTGGAGCCTTTGAGTGGAAGGGCTACAGAGAGGACATCCCCCCAGCATCCCTCTGATAGGCTCCAGTGCCTCTGCGTGATCGGTGGCTTCTCAGGAAACCATCTTTCTTTCTTTTTTTAATATAATTTTGTTTCTTTATGTCTATGATTGGCCTTGGTTGCTGCTCAGGCTTTTCTCTAGTTGCGGCGTGCAGAGGCCTCTCCCCATTTGCGATGCACAGGCTTCTCCCTGCAGTGGCTTTTCTGGTTGGGGAACACGGACTCTGGGTGCACAGACTGTGGCACGTGGGCTCAGCAGTCGTGGTTCCCCGGGCTTGAGAGCACAGGCTCAGTAGCTGTGGTACACGGGCCAGTTGATCCTTGGCACGTGGGATCTCCCCGGATCAGGGATCGAACCCGTATCTCCGGCACAGGCAGGTGGATTCTGCACCCCTGAGCCACCCGGGAAGCCCCAAAGTACAGCTGGCTTTTAGATGAATGAATCGCTGCTGTACACTGAGGGGGCCAACTCTGTGGTCGATGAGTGTTCTATTCGGGATCTTCGGGAGACAATGCTTATTTGGCTCCCAAGACGAGTCTCAAAGAGTAGTGGCAACTCGAGGAGATCCTAGTCCACCCGAGTTCACAGCAGCATTATTCACAATAGGCAAGAGGTGGGAGCAACCCAAGAGTCCATTGACACATGAATGGATAAACAAAACGTGGTCCATCCATATAATGGAGTGTTATTCAGCCTTAACAAGGAAGGAAATCCTATCACATGCTGTGATATGGACGAGCCTTGAAGACATTACACTGAGTGAAATAAGCCAGTCACAGAAGGACAAATATTATATAATGATAATAATAATCAAGTCGCTCAGTCATGTCTGACTCTTTGCGAACCCATGGACTATGTATATAATCCATGGAGTTCTCCAGGCCAGAATACTGGAGTGGGTAGCCTTTCCCTTCTTCAGGGGATCTTCCCAACCCAGGGATGGAACCCAGGTCTCCCGCATTGCAGGCGGATTCTTTACCAGCTGAGCCATCGGGGAAGCCCAAATATTGTAGGATTCACTTACATGAGGGACCTGGAACACATTCATAGAGATGGGAGGCAAAATGGTGGCGGCCAGGGACTGGGGGAGAGGGAAGAGGGAGTTGGTGTCTGATGCATGGAGTTTCAGTTTTGCAAGATGAGAACATTCTGGAGATGGTGGTGGCACAACCACGTAAATGCACTTAATGCCCCTGAACTGTACACTTAGAAACGGCTAAAACGGTCAGCCTTATGTTCCTGTTTAGTCGCTAAGTCACGCCCGACTCTTTTGCGACCCCATGGATTGTGGCCTACCAGCTCCCTCTGTCCATGGGATTCTCCAGGCAAGAATACTAGAGTGGGTTGCCATTTCCTTTTCCAGGGAATCTTTCTGACACAGAGATTGAATCTGTATCACCTGCATTGGCAGGGGGGTTCTTTATCACTGAGCCACCTGGGAAACCCATGTTCTTTTTTAACTACAATTTAAAAACGGCTTGAAAACTGAGGGCAGTGAGTAGGTAGGTACTCTTTGGTGGGTAGGCCATTCTCTGCCTGGACAAGACTGTCCCTTTGCCTTGCAATCCCTCACTGGAAGAAAATCTGCATGGATCGGAGGGGACTGCCGACATGGGGGCTGAAGGCCCGGGGTGGGGGGTCAGGGGGGCAGCGCCCACTCATCAATGTCTCTGGCAGAGAAAGGGGTGTGGGCGGGCCGGGGCAGGCAAACCACCCGCACCCTCCAACAGCGAAATGTGTTTCTTGGATGAGAATCCAAGGCAATTGTGCGAGCCCACACAGTGTTTGTTCGGAAGCTAATGCATTCCTGTCCTATTGTCTCCGCCGGAGACTTGTTGTGGGCACACCCATCATATCCTCCCTCGGGGAGAGGCCAAGGTGCTTGGAGTCAGGCTGTGGGAGGCCCCACAGCAAAGGGAGAAAGGCAGCCTGGTGAGAGCACCGCAGAGTTCCCCGGGGGAAGGTTCCCAGGGCAGGGCCACGCCGCCCAAGGCGTGCCCAGGATGCAGCCAGGCCTGGGGTGCTACCCCGTGGGGAAGGAAAGAGGGTGTGGATGGAAGGAGCCTGGGGCTGTCTTCCTGTGCAGGAGGAGAGCAAGCGCTGGTGATCAGAACTTCTTCCAGCCCACCCTGAACACGTCAGCTCACCCACAGCACAGTCCCAGCCTTAACAGAACAGACCCAAGTAGCCTAGTGCAGCCACACTAAAAGCTCAGCCAGACCCCGCCTGCAGGAGCCCCTCTTGACTCAAGGATGGGTGGGGAGCAGCAACAGAGTCGACCAAGAGAGGGGAGTTCAGAGCACATGTGATCGGCTGGTTTGCTGGGGGACAAACCCAGAGCTCTGATTGGTTGGCTAGGCCTACAGAAGGATGGTAGCAGGATACCTGGCAAGCCTGGAAGAAGTCTTGGGAAGAGGAGAGAGAAAAAGAAGAGGCCTGAGTGGGAGGTACAGGTCTCCAGTGGCCGAGGAAGCACAATGACAGGCATGTGCCTTGACAGTGGAGAGATGGGGGGAGGGACAAGAATGAGGCTGAGCTGGAGGAGACGGACGGCCCCGACGAGTGGCACGCGGTCTAGAATGGTGGCCGCGGTGAGCAGCTGCCCAGGGCCAGCTACCTGGGCATCTCAGGAGCGCTCTCAGGTTTGCATTAGGGCATCTCTACCTTGTGCCTCTGCAGGACCTGGACTTGCATCTGCAGCTGAGTCTAGAGGACAGCTCCTGATAGTGACCCTGAATCATCAAGAAGAGCCTCAATTACGTCTGGGTCTCTTCGGGCAAGCAGGGAAGTAGATAATCTGTCCATAAAAATCTGTCATCAAAAAACGTGCAGCAGGTTTGGAGTCAGAAGACCTGCTATTCATGAAGAGTAACCCCGGGCATGTCACTTAGTCACTCTGCACTTCAGTTTCCTCACTTGAGAATGGGGCTAATACTTGCCTAGAATTGTTTTGAGAGTCAGTTGAGATAAAGTATGTGAAAGAGTTCTGAAAAGGGCAAAGCGTGCTTCCAATGCAAGCTGTTATTATTGTTATTAAGTGTTTATCTTCATAAACATGTATCTTTCTTGAAGATCTTGACCTACTTTGTAATGTACCATCCCATTTGTCCCCGTGACATTCTTTCGGAAACACAGAATGGCCACAGGCCTCATTATCTCTGCTTAGTAGACAGAGACACTGAGGCTCAGTAGTTCTGTGGCTCACACAAGCCAGACAGACAGATAGCAAATCTGAGAAGAACCAGAAGGTGCTTAGAAGCCCTGGGTCAACATCCTCTTTCTTGGGGAATTATTTTAATTTCCCCCACAGTAGCTTATTCTTATTTTGCTGATTGGAGCTCATCCTTAATTTTGTTGACTGGTGATGATAATCAATCCATGTCTGCACAAAACCGACTTGATTTTACCTATTCTTTGTCGGCATTGGCCACCATAGGTCCATTCATCCATGCCCCGCCAAGGCATCCATTCTTTTATCCACTCACACATCATGTCTCCAACCTTCCAATCACTCACCCATCCTTTCATCCATCTACCCTCTCACCCACCATCCATCCAGCCAGCCAGCCATCCTTTGACAACATTTATGGAACACTTACAGTGTACTAAACACTATGTAAGTATCTAGGTAACAAGAATAAGACTTGTAACTTAGAGTCTAATAAGGGGAAGCAGAGAGCTCATGCCAGGTATATGGGGTTGGAACATAGGATAGAATGGTGGTGGTGAAGGGCAGGCCAGGCGGATGGCATAAGAAGTAGCACATGGCATCATGGTACATGCATACAACGGGAAAAAAGGTGACCTAATGGAGTGCAGTGGTGAACAACAAGTATTTCAAGAGACTAAAATATGTGATACTAGGGGGAGAGACAGCGTAAAATGATAAAGGTGGCCAGGGCCACATCCTAAAGGGCTCAAGATGCCATGCTACTACTGCGTTTGGATTTTATCTTAAGGGACGGAGAGCCACTGAAAAGACTTTCAACTGGTGGGTAGGACCATGCTCTTTGCAGAGTGGAGAGCAGACGGGAGCTGGGGCAGTGGGAGACCTGGAGGCAAGGAGACCAGTGAGAAACATGGCAGCTTGAGCGAAGGCAGGAACAGTGGAAGGAGACAGGTGTAGGAGGCAGAAGTTAGGGAGAGGAAAAGCGCAATGCAGAAGACGGAGAAGGGGCAGATCAACTGAATCGACTGGTGCCACGGGTGATACTACGAAGGCAGGAAGAGTTGATTTCGGAAAACGGGAATGAGCTCGGGGTGAGAAATACTGAGTCCACGGTCCTTGGGGGTCATCAGGGAAGATAAGTAGCGGGAGACTGGCCACCCGTGGTTGTCAGGCCACGGGTGTGAGTCAAGGCCCCGGGAGTGACCTGACCTGGGGAATGCCATGGAATAAGAAGAGACGAGGGGAAGAGCTCCGAACCAGGAGACTGCGACTTGGAAATGGCGGCAGAGGAGGGGGAACCCCCAAGGAGGAAGAGGGTGGTCAGAGAGCTGGGCAGAGCAGGAAAAGAGTGACGTCACGGAAGCTGCGGAGGGCTGAGAAGTCAAGGTCACTTCTCAACCATGTCAAAGGCTCAGAGAGGTCCAGTGAGATGAACAATGAGCAGGGAGGGCCCCCTGGATTTGGTGATTAGGAGAGCTCGGGTGACCTCTGCCATGATGACTTCACCCAGGGAGGGGTGGGTGGAAGCCTGGGTAACGTGGGGCTGGAGAGGCAAAGCGAGGTCAATAAGCGGAGACAGAAAGAGCGAACTGTTTCTTTTTTCTTTGGGGGTTTCTGTTCTCAGGGTCAAGGGCAATGGGCCGTACAGTGGGAGAGACTTAGACGGAGGCAGACGTGAGTGGGTACCGTGCAGGAGAGAGGAGAGAGTTGAGCATATAGGTTAGCCTTAAATAAGAGAAAGGCTATCGTTCCTCTGAAATGGACAAGAGGTGCTAGTGTGGCTGTGGATCCAGGTATGCGCGTAAATGCTCGCAGGGCTCAGCCCGTCCGGGCAACTAGGAAACGAGTGTTGGTTTACCTTCAACACTTATTATGGTCCTTTGGTGACGGCCTGCATTTCAGACAGGATAGGGGAATTTGTCCTGATCGTCCCTTTTCCACTAGCCCAGTAAGAAGCCCCGGTGTGGCAGCTCTGGTCAGATGTCAAGGAAATTCATGGTTCTGAACTGGACTTCGGTCCAAGCTTGTGCCCTGTGGTCTGGCTGTCAGCCCTCCTAACTTAAGACGGGCAGGCAGGCAGGCACCCTAACTGCGGACGAGGCGCCCTGGGGGAAATAATTAACCTCCTTCCTGCAGAGCTTGCAAACCGCTCGTACAAAGTGGCCACAGTAAATGTCACATGGGGGAATGCTCCATCCCACAGCTGGCCCAGGGGATGGAAACGTAATCTGGGGCTCAGAGCAGACACAGAATCCTTCTGCAGACGCCAGAGCCAGAGGACGGGGCCATGGCTCCAGCAGCTCCTCTTGGGGGCCAAGCCCTGGCCGATGGCCCAGACAGGAGGCGACTTCTGTTCACGGAGTCCCTGCAGACGCGAGTTCCCAGGACCCCGCGTCAGGGCTTGAAACACCAAGGACGTTGGCCATGACTGCTATCAACACCTCCCAGCTTCTCCTTTAATGCCCTTGCCGTTCCTTCTAGAAGCCTTGTCTGTCCTCTTCTGTATTCACTGCCCTGATGTCCACGGACCTCTCCTGAAGGGTGAGCACAAAACACCAGAGGCAGCCCTGAGGTTTTCCCTTTCAAGAGGGGGTCTCTGGGGGCTGAATCATGTCTACAGGCCCTTAATCTGGCTTACATTTTTGGAGCGCTTACTCCAGATACCAAGCTCCATGCTTGTGCATGTTTTAAAATCCATTTTTATCTTTGTACCAGTTTGTCTGAGTTAAATAACACTGTAACTGTGCTTCATCGCTTCAATTATGTCTGACTCTTTGCAACCCCATGAACCGCAGCCCTCCAGGCTCCTCTGTCCATGGGATTCTCCAGGCAAAAATACTGGAGTGGGGTTGCCATGCCCTCCTCCAGGGGATCTTCCTGATCCAGGGATCAAACCCATGTCTCCGGCATTGCAGGAGGATTCTTTATTGCTGAGCCACTGGGCAAACCTAAACAACATCGTAATTATCCTCACTTTATACCTGCAGGAACTGAGGCAGGGAGAGTGAAATGAAGTCCCCATGAGCATGAGTAATGGAAACTGGCTTTGGAACCCAGGTCGAGTCCAAAGTCAAGGACATAACAGCTGCCCCACGAGTAAGCCCCATATAAATGAGGCTAATGGGGAGAAGTCAGCAAAGGTGGGGTGACCACATATGCCAGTTTGCCAGGGATGATTCCAGTGTTCACCTCAAATAACTAGTAATATTCCTTTAGCTTTCAAAAGTGCCCTGATTAGGATGATACATTATAGTTAATAGCCCAGACAAGGGGAAGGGTACTGAGGGGCTGGGAGCCCCCTGCTCCCCAGTCATTATCTGACCAGTCAGTACACCTCTACTGTTCTACCTCCTCCCCTGGTACCCAAGTGCTCACGACTGTCTCTGGGGGTTCAGCAGGTGGGGGTGGGCAGAAGGGTCCCAAAGGTGACAGAGCAGCCCTACTCTCAGTGACAGGCGGTTATTACTGCCGATCAGGACACCTGCTGCAGTGCCTCACCTGGGCCTGCCAGGGCGAACTGCTTCCCAGGATGGGAGCCGGAACAGGACGGAATTATGGTAACACGAGCACCAACCTCCAGCTGAAGCACAAGCTGGAATCAAGACTGCTGGGAGAAACATCAACAACCTCAGATACGCAGATGACACCACCCTATGGCAGAAAGCGAAGAGGAACTAAAGAGCCTCTTGATGAAAGTGAAAGAGGAGAGTGAAAAAGCTGGTTTAAAACTCAACATTCAAAAAAACTAAGATCATGGCATCCGGTCCCATCACTTCATGGCAAACAGATGGGGAAACAATGGAAACAGTAAGAGACTTTATTTTCTTGGGCTCCAAAATTACTTCAGATGGTGACTGCAGTCATGAAATTAAAAGACACTCCTTAGAAGAATAGCTATGACCAACCTAGACAGCATGTTAAAAAGCAGAGACATTACTATGCCGACAAAGTGCTGTATAGCCAAAGCTATGGTTTTTCTAGTAGTCATGTACGATGTGAGATTTGGACCATAAAGAAAACTGAGCGCCAAAGAACTGATGCTTTTGAACTGTGGTGTTGGAGAACACTCTTGAGAATCTCTTGGACTGCAAGGAGATCCAACCAGTCCATCCGAAAGGAAATCACTTCTGAATATTCATTGTAAGGACTGATGTTGAAGCTGAAGCTCCAATACTTTGGCCACCTGATACAAAGAACTGACTCATTAGAAAAGACCCTGATGCTGGGAAAGACTGAAGGCGGGAGGAGAAGGGGACGACACAAGATGAGATGGTTGGATGGCATTACTGACTCGATGGACAAGAGTTTGAGCAAGCTCCGGGAGTTGGTGATGGACAGGGAGCCCTGGCGTGCTGCTATCCATGGGGTTGCAAAGAGCAAGACGTGGCTGAGCGGCTGAACTGAACTGAGCGCCACCCACTGCTCCTTGCCGGAGGTCCCTGGGGAAGGTGGTTGAAGGGGAGGCAGATGGAAATAAAGCTGTGCTCCAAGCTCCCTCTGGGGGCGCCTGGCCAGGAGAGCAGGCCTGGAGGCACTGGGGGCACCTGGGGCCATCACCCCACTACAGCACCCTCTGGACGCTCCTCTGAAGGAATGACTGCATTTTGCGTCTGACTCAGCATCTGATGGCTCTCTGAGATGGGGCGGGGAGGGGGGTGGTGGGAGTGGGGGCGTGGTGGTTTAGGCTGGCTAGAGGCCAGGCCTGAGGCCCCGGGCAGTGGGCAGACACCCCTCACGGGGCCAGCCTCTGAACTCACAGGTCTCTCCTGGCGCCCACCAGCCGGGGTCCCCCCGGCCAACGCAGGAGAGGGCAGGGAAGGGGAGGGCAGCCCCGGCAGCTAGTCTGCTCTGAGCCGGCTGTCCCCAAGCCCCTGGCCCCAGGCCTTAGCTCCCCGCCGCTTCCCCCACCACAACCTCCTCCACCTGAGGCCTGGACTTGACCTTGCTGGCTTTGAGGGGAGGGTGTGATAAGCGTCTTGGTGGAGGGAACTAGCTGCCTGCAAAGGCATTTTCCGCTCTCTAAAGTAAACAATCAAACAGGAAATTAATCGAGAAACCCACATCAACGGAAGGTTCAGGTTGTGATTTTCACAGCCCCAGAGCCAGGAAATTCAAAGTTATAGTTCCCATAGCAACTTGCCTGTAGAATGGGCCCCAGCCGCTGGGCTGGAACGAGACCTTGAGGGGTCAACTAGGCCAGCCCCCTGCCTCCAGGAAGTGCAGGCCAACAGAAAGTCTGAATATGCTGGGGTGAGACTGTTCTGAGGCTCAGCAGCGGGCCTGGGACAGAGTTAGGAGCGGCAGGGCCGGGACTCTATGTTCAGCTCTCCTGAGCCTTGTAAACTGTGGAATCAGCTGACATCCCAGTTCTTCAGCCCTCTATATTCCAATTATCATTCCTGTATCCCAATATTCAGTGAACTGGGAGTAAATACTCATGCCTGCAAGATGTTAGAAGCGAGGGGCTGTGTGGTACACGGTTATTCTTACGTCTCCCACCCCTTGTTCTACTCAGTCCCACAACGACCCCCGTCTCTTATCCCAATTGCTCCTGGACCTAGTGGTTGATCTTTGCCTGCCCACCGCCACCCCCCCCCCCCCCAACTGGGCTGAATTTCCTCCAAGAAAGATCTCAATATATATATAGCTGCTTCACTGCGCTGTAAACTCACACAACGCTGTAAAAGCAACTAGACTCCAATAAAAATCAATTAGAAGAAAAGATCTGCAACAGTGCATGGGGGGAAAAAAAGAGATGGATCCCAGCTTATTGACAGGGCCAGGAGATGTCAGACAGCCTCCAGGGTGGCATCATTTTTTGGTTGTTCTCGTCTCTTCGACCTGCCCCTCCAACCCCCTTCTGGACCCATGACATAAAATAAGCTCAACACACACTGACAAACGGGTGGCCTGAAGGAGCCAGAGGCGAGCCCTCCCCCTTCAAGGGGGGCTGTGGGGGGTGTGCGTCTTGGGTGGGGTTTTCTTTTGTGTGACTAGTGAGGAGTCCCGCCTGGCAGGAAAGGAGATAAGGGCGGTGGAGCTCAACCGAGAAGGAAACAGTCTGGAATCCTTCCCCGAGAGTCACCCTGCCCTCCCACCCGACATGGCCACAACAGCCTGCTGGCCGGCCGGCCTCATCAGCACAGCTCTGCAGCCCCGGCCTAGGGATCCTGTGACAGCGAGCAGGGCCGAGGCAGGAGCAGGCGTTCCTGGGCACGGGGCCTGCGGCAGAGGGTGCCCGGCTCGCCCGCCCGCCCGGCCCTGGAGCCGGGCCGTGAATTGAGCAAAGCGGTGGAAAGAGAAGTGGCGCCTGCTGGAAAGCAGACAGAGCGGCTCCTGGATTTCCTAACAGGCCCAGCCGCGTGCCAGGGCCGACGGGCCAGCTCAGAGCGCCTGCCCGGCCTCGCTTGCGCAACAGGCCTTCCTCCCCTGGGTGAGCTTTCCTGGGTGGCCGAGCCTCTATCGAGCCACCCGCGTCCCTGAGGGAGTCTGCCCCTCACACCTACCGCCTTCCCGCCCTCTCTGGGGTGTAAGCACTTCAGAACATGCTGGGCCCTTTGGGAAGACGGGAGGCCTCCTGGGGGTGCAAGATGTCTCCTTTCAAAGAAGCCAAAGAAATAGTAATCGGAAAGAAGTGATAGGGAGGCAGGAATGGACGGAGGGCTGACTTCTCTGCAGGCTCAGAGGGGACCAGGCGGGGGGCACAGAGGGTAACCTCCTGGTTTCCGAGCAACGGGTGCCCTGTTCAGAGTCCAGGGGTGCAGCCCTGCTCATTGGTGGGCACATGGTCAACTGAAGGCCAGGCCAAGCCACCTTGGCGTGAGCCTGGGAAGAAGCTTCTCAGAAGCTCTTCATGACATGCCCAAGTCAACCAGAGGCCCCTGCTCCCAGTTGCAGATGTGGCAGCGGGTGTGAGTAAGGGAGGGCGCCAGAAACCAGAGGGGGACCTTGAGGAGCCGGGAGACGGGCACACTGGCCTCTTACTCTGTCCCCAGGGATGGAATGCTGAAGAAGCCCCTGCTTAGACCATGTCCTCTTCAGCGCCATCGTCTTGGCCTGCCCTACAAGGAATAAAAGCCGGGTTCCAGACAGAGGTGCCAGTCTCCCCAGGGTGGTAGAGGTGGATGGAGTTTGAAGACCTACTGCAGAAGCTGGACAGGGGCGTCTGGCCATTGGGTGAAGGAGATGAGCTGGTTCTGTGGTGGGTTTGGGTGCAAGGTGGTAACCAAGGACCCACCGGGCAGGGACAGTTGGGCCAATTAAGCTGAGAAAAACACGGCTCTGCTCCAGCACGATGAGCGTCTGCACTCAGAGTAGCAGCCACCCAAACGGAGGGGAGGACCGCTCTGGGCTGAGAAAGGGGCCAAGGCTGCTTGGGGACAGCAGAAGTGCTCACCGCCAAGTGCAAGGTTGGAGATGAAAGTATTTAACGGGCACCTGGGAGTTGGCTTGGGTTTCGAGCCTTGCCCTGAGCAGAGTATACATTTTCATAATAGGTGACTCTTTCTAAATTGAGATGATCTCTTTGGGTGAGTGAGCATGCGAATCCATGATCTGTGTTACCCACGCATCGTTACCTGGTCCAACAGACTGTGAGGGATAAAGGGCTCAGCCCACTGCCACTTCCTCCCCAGGGGCCCTTCCTGCCTCGCCCCCCGCCCCCCCTCTGCTTCACAGACCTCCGGTCCAGCCAAAGCCATCTATGAACACATCTGGTCCTTATCTGCCTCTGGCCTTTGCTCCTCACTGACTCAGCTGGGTCCGCCTTCTCTCCCCTTGGCTCCGGTTACTGGATCCCTCAAGATGGGCTGAGAGATGTGCCTCCCCCTAGAAACCTTCTTTGACCTCCTTTCCTGAAACCCCTGGAGGGAGAAGCCTCAAGACTCAGAGCCCGGGGGCAGTTATTTGGTTCTGCCCAGTCTACATGGAGTCTAGAGTCTACCTAGACTATTTCTTGCTCACATGGGAACTTGCACTCAGCGGGCCCTCTGAGGAAACCCGTGCATTGAATTTGAAGGAAAGCATGTGTTGGCTGGGGCCAAGTCACTCAGAAGAGCCTCTCTATTCCCTGGACACAGCCCCATCAGTGACACATGGGTCTGAAGGGACAGAACATCATTCATTCATTCATTCATTCATTCAGCAAGGAACATGAATCCTGTCCTCACTCGTAGACCTACTAATCTAATAAAGAAGATAGACTTTGCACAAGTGGAACAGTGATGGCAGCTGGGCCTGTAAAGTGAGACTGCCTGGGTTCTAATCCTGACTCCATCACCTGCTACGTACGTTGCACAGGTAAATTTTCTGCATCTCAGTTTCCTCATCTGGAAAGTGTGTGTGTCAGGGTGGGGGGTGGGTAGCACTAAATGAGAAAATCTATGAGACGTATTTAGAGCAGTATCTGGCTTCATCAGCGGCAGCTCTCAGTTCTGCTCAGAACTAAGGGTGGTGTGGAGGTGGGTGGCAGAAAGGACCATTTTCATCTGTGTGGGGAGAGGAAGCCCAGAAGAGGCTTCCTGGGGGAGCTCTAAACTGACACTCTGAGGTGGAGCTGGGGAAAGAGTGGGATCGGGAGCCGGGGGGAGGGAAGAACGTTCCAGGCAGTGACCCCCGAGAGTCCCATCAGTCTGGAGACCACAGAGAGGGCCCTGAGCCCGGGGAAGAAGGCTGGTGGGGCAATTCCAGTGAAAGGTGACTGAGACAGAGGAGAGGGAGAAAAGAACTTTGCAAGAGCTGCCGCCCGCAGTCCCTGGGAACTGACGGGGTGGCGGCCGGTCGGGGACGTCCTTGAGTCTTCAGGCCAAGGGGGAATGTCCGGTGGAGGCACCCAGGTCTGGAGATGTGCATTTAGAGTCTGTGCAGATCAGGGGTGAGTGCTGCGGGTGCCCTGAGCATCTGCCTGTGGCCACAAGCTTCCAGGCCTTTGTCAGGGGTCTCACTCACGGTCCACCACTAGCTGTGTTGCCTGTCCTTTAGTAAATCCCAAAGGACATCAACTTCTCCACGCTTCTGGCTAAGAAGCCATCCAATGAACTTCTGGAGAAGAACTTAAGGATGAACACACCCCCTTGGCGAGGGCTCCCACACTAAACTCAAGGTGATACACGTGTCTGGAGCCAGCCTACATGTGCGTATCTACACACTCACCCACAAACATATTATCCATCTACACGTGTTATGTGAAGTATGACGAGAAAGAAGATTCGTTTCAGGGGGACATAAAAAAAAAAGCCAATCCTGTTCCTCTCTCTCCTAGCATCTGTGACAGTACCTGCCACCTACGCAAGGACCCAGGTGAGACCTTCTCCAGGTGGGGCTGAGCCCGGAGTCTCAGCCAGGCCTGGGCAGCCTAGCACACCCAACTCAAGAGGGGCCCTGGCTTGGAAACACCTCTGTGAGCCCCTGGTGGCGGCACACCTGCCTTCCAAGAGGCCTTTCATCTGAGATGAAGAAAAGTGGGGCAAACAGGTAGAGAGAGGACCAGTTTGAGGTTATTTGAAGCCCAAGTCCAAGGTGATGGTGGCATGACAGGACAGAGGGTGGATGAGCTGCCTATTTGGGGGCACGGATGGCGGTTGAAGCTACAGGATTTGTAGACAATGGCGGGGGACGGGGGGAGGGAAAGGGAGGAATCAAGGGGAACTCATTTGAAAAGATCCTGATGCTGGGAAACATTGAAGGCAGGAGGAGAAGGAGACGACAGAGGATGAGAGGGTTGATGGCATCACTGACTCAATGGACATGAGTTTGGGTAAACTCCGGGAGTTGGTGATGGACAGGGAGGCCTGGCGTGCTGCAGTCCACAGGGTCACAAAGAGTTGGAGATGACTGAGCAACTGAACTGAGCTGAAGGGGAACTCCTGAGTTTCTGGCCTGAATAAAATGGGTGGCCAGTGGTTTCATCTACCAAGATTGAGGCTAGCTAGAGGAAGGAGGGGGTTTGGCCGATTGGGTCTGGAAGTCAAAGGAGTGGTCCCGGCCAGAGATAACATCTGAGAGCACTGGGTGCAAGGGTATTGAAAGCTCTGAGGCCAGATGAGATCGTTCAGACCAGGATTTCTCAGCCACAGTGCAACTGACATTCGGGCCAAACAATTCTTTTCTGTGGGGCCTCCTGTGCACGGCAGGACAATGGTCCCTCCGGCTAGATGCCTCTAGTGCAGGCCCAGTCACGACGAACAAAAATGCCTCCAGACATTACCAAATGTCCCCTGCAGGGCAAACTGCCCCTAGTTCAGAGCCACAGATTGAGATCAGGGGTGGCTAACCTCTAGTCCACCGGCCAAATCCCACCTGTGGCCTGCTTCGGTACGGGGCCAGCGAGCTAAGAACAGTCTTCACTTTTTTTTTAAACTGTTGACCAAAAAAATCAAAAGTAGAACAATATTTTGTGACACATAAAAGTTACATGCAATTCAAATTTCAGCATCCATAAATAACATTTTGTTGGAAGACAGTTACTGTCATGGGTTTACAGCTCATCTGTGGGGCCTTCTCTCTGTAACAGCAGTGCAGAGGCCTGAGCAGGCCTCTGGATGAGATGATGCGGGCAGGGACCACGTTCTTGGCTAGACGGGGTGGAAGCAACCCAGAGACACCACGTGGGGAGACAATTCTTTTGAAATTTCTGGCTCTAAGGGAAGAGAGCAATGGGGTGGCTTCTGAAGGTGAACGTGGGGTCAACGGAAGGCCTGCCCTCCTGCAGATGGGTTTAGTGGGTTAAGAAGAAACCACTAGGAAGAGGGAGGGTTGTGAAGTGGGAGAGAGAAGAGAAATCCATCAGATGGAAGAAGCAGAGAATGCTCTTCTCTGTAGGCAACGCTCCGGCATCAGGGGTGTGCTGAGCAGAGTCACCGCCCCAGCAGGCAGGCTGCCCAAAATAGGCCAGGTCCATCCACCATGGCCGTGAAGAGGCCCGAGACAGCCATGAGATAATTAAAGCAAGCAGAAGTTACGTAAGCAGACTTAGACAGCACCTTGGGTGCAGAAGAAAGATGCTTAAACCTGGCCTTTGAATTATTTTAAAGTCTTACTCTCTTATTTATGTTTATATATAAATTACTCTTTCTTCAAGCTCACTGTTAACTTAACTGCAAAATGATATAGAAAAATCCCACGGTGGGGTGGTGGTGATTTTAAACTGTGTTTCTAGTTTTCTCAGCTAAATGTTTTTTGAGAGGACTTTTGGTTGACGTATCACCCATGCAAAAACATGCACAGATCCTAAGCATGTAGTGACACGGATTTATACAAATCACCACGGGCACATGAGCTCCGATGCCCTGACCAAGAGCAACAACCTGGTCACACCCCACAGCCCTCTTGCCCTCCATCTCTTCACTGACCCTCCTCAAGGGTCACCACAATGCCTCCTTATCACCAGAGCTTAATTTTGGCCACTTAAAAATCCCCAGTATCTACAGGACTTCGCTGATAGTTCAGCGGTTAAGACTATCTTCCAAGGCAGTGAGTGTGGGTTCAATCGCTAGTCAGGGAACTAAGATCCCTGCACCCCTCATGGCCAGAAAAACCGAAACATAAGCAATATTGTAACAAACTCAATTAAGACTTTTCAAAAATGGTCCACATTCAAAAACCTCTTTAAAGAAAACCAACCCAGTATTAAACTGCAAACAAACACACCTCAGGGTGACCTCCTCTGACACCCCTTGCTCATCTGGCCCCTGAGAGCCTTGCCTGTTCTTGGCTGCCCACTCTGGGTTTCCTTTCATGGGAAAAGGAAGCTAAGATCTGAATTAGCTGACCTCTGATGGGCCCAGGGCTACAGGTCAGCAGGGTCAGGGAGCTGATTTCCAAATCCAGGAATCTGTCTCAAAAGTCTGGTGCTCTCTTCTATGTTGTGTTTATAGATACGTGTCCTGTAACTTTTTTCTGGGGGGGGGGGGAACATGGAGCCCTTTGAGGATCTGATGAGAATGACACCTCTCCCAGAAAAATGCACATTTTCACAGATGTCAGCATACAATGTCAGTGGGTTCTTAGGACCCAAAGGCCACCCACCCAAGCGCCCCCAGGGAAAAATCCTGGACCGGAGCTTTACCCCTAAATCAACAATGAAATGTCACAGAAAGCGCAGGCCAGAGAGATCAACACAGCAACAGTCTCAGGTGTTGCCTTTTTCCGTGGTTTTCCAAGCTATGGCTGAGTAGCTCTGTGGCTAAGGCTCGATGTCAGAGTGGCCAATAAAGAGACCATAAAAGTTCTGCACCGTGTGCCAGACACTTGACAGACTAATCACCAATCCTTAAGACAACCCTGCAGAGGCAGAGGCTGTTTCCCTATTTTACTGATGGAAAAATTGAGGCCCAAAGAGATTAAGTAATTGCCTCAGGCACCCAGCTAGTACAAACAGCGTGGGATTTGAAATCATGTAAATCTGACGTCCAGGCCCTTGTTCTTTCCATTTCCCTTCTCACTGGGGAGGCTTCTTGCTTCCCTCTGGCCCGCTCTGTGGATCCCCGAAGCTGGCAGGGACTTTCTCTAAAGCGCAGGGCAGGTGGTCAGGAGGGAGTTGACTGACAGCAGGGGGATGCCTCACAGTGACTCACCGGAGCCCTGTCAATCTGGGACTCCAGGGGACACATGTACATTTCCGCGTCTCAGATAGAGCCTCAGGCATCGCACACAAGAACCTCTGAAGGCAACCAGAGACAGAAAACCACCCAGCTCTGCATCCTGGAACAGACAGCCTCCCTGGGTTCACATGAGAGAGCTAAGTCACATCTGGACCTCAATTTTGTCACCTGTAAGGTGGGGGTGGATTTCAGACTAGCCCAGACCTACTTGGTGCAGTCCTCCTCTCCTCGGCATCAGCATTGCCTGAGAAACCGCCAATTCTCCTCCCTGACAGCGATTTCCAAATTTGAATGCGCATCAACATTACCTGCAGGGCCATTTCCCAGCTGAGAACCACAGATTTACAGGGGGTCGTAAACTATAGCCCACTGGCCAAATCTGGCCCACAGCCTGCTTTTTATGGGCTCATGAGCTGAGAAGAGTTTTGACATTTTTAAACAGCTCGGGGCGGGGGGGAGTCAAAAGAATAATATTCCGTGACACATAAAAATGATATAAAATTCAAATTTCCATGTCCATAAATAAGGTTTTGTTGGAACACAGTCACTCTCAGTCATTTACATATCTTCTCCTCTGCTTTCCCATTACGAAGGCAGAGCTGAGCAGTTTCTACAGAAACCGTTCTCATTGATTCGCACTGCTGCTCAGCGCAGTCCAAATAGCAGGGATGTGGTTAAACTTGACTTTGCCTCTTGGCCTGCAAAGCTAAAATATTTACTCTCTGGCCTTTTAGAGAAGTCTTCTGACCTTTGATCTGGAGAGTGGAGAGGAAAGCTTGTGCATGAGCTAGGATCTCTTCTCAGGGAGGGGAAAAGTGAGCTGTCAGGGGCTTTTGGAATCCAAGTGAGTCTTTATCAGCACTGGGTCTGCCCTGGGAATCCTGACACTGCCGCTTTGAGGCCGGTCTGGAAGGCTCCTCTGACCATCTGCCTGGATGAAAATCCTAATTTCTGGAGCAGAGGTTCCCAGAGGGCAGGCTCCAGGGGCTCTCTGCAAGACTTCAGGCCTATGGGTATTTTCTGAGGAGACCCCTGAAGGGGTTAGTCATCTCCCTCCCTTCCCACAAAACTCTGAGCATGACTTTTTCCTTTGGGGCACACATTTTTTTTTTCCTCCCAACCTCTCCTTTCAAAGCAGTAAATTCCCTGGAAGGGTAACACCCTACACACACATCCCTCCTACCTAGAAAACGGGGAGGTTATCTGATGGCACCAGGCTGGCCTAGGAAAGTCCTAGGCACCTGGTGGGGGCGGGGGGTGGGGGGCGGGGGCAGGCCAACCGAGGTGGAGGAGACACAGTCACCAGCACACGGCCTGTTTCCTGGACTCCCCACACTGGAGAATCTACTTCTCCTCATCCGCAAGAGGCAAGAAAGTGCATGGGCCGGGTGGGCCAGTAGCAGGCAGCCTCACTGGAGGGCACCTCCACGCCCCGAAGCCCACGTGGTCTCCTGCCTTGGGCAGGACCCAAGCAAGTCTCAACCCTGGCCCTGGGATTCCAGGTATTTTCCCAGCCAGCCCCACCTCACCTAATTGCTTTCCAGTCAGCTAATCCTTGGCCCACGCCCTCAGCTCCAGCCAGGCGAGCCACCTCGGTGTGGCCGGCAGTGGCTTCTCAGACTTCCCACGGCTCGCGTCCAAGCCTGGGGCAGCCAGCCTCTCGGCTCCCCTTGCCCAAACCACATCCTCCTCGCTCTTCCCCACACCTCCTCTAACGTTTCCAAAGCAAGCTGAGCGTGGTCCAGTCCAGACCGAAAGCGGCAGACGGATTCATCCTCTGCTGTTCCCCCCCTACCCCAACCTCTTGCCCTCCCCTGAGACTGGCCATATCCTGGCGATCAGGGGAGAACAATTAGCAAAAAGTGGAGTCGTACCTACTGTTCAATTCCCGGAGCTAATTGTTTTAAGCAGGGCTTCGGCCTTAATTAAAGGATAATTAGTTAGTGAATGTATGTTTGCATTTCCTAAGTCTGGCTTTTAACCCTGGGAAACCAGATTCAGCAAATACTTTCATGTTTCAATACCTCTGAGTAAGGGACAAGGTCTTAATTACAGAAATGGCAGTCCTGAGAACAACAGTGTAATCAAAAGGGCAATGGGAGAATGAGCTAATTGTGCCTTCCCCCGACTGGGCCGGGCTCTGTTAAGCCATTGTGAGCAGGAGCCGGCAGCTGCCTGCCCTGCTGTGGTTGCCCCCTCCTTGGTCTGTGGATGCCGTTCTTAGCTCTGTCACGCAGCCTGTCATCCTGGCCACCCACGGCCAACCCCTTTCTGTGATTTTCTTCTCTCTTATCTTTTCCGCGCCGTCCCCCTACCCTTACTCTCTCTTGACCTTTCTTCATCTGGGAGTCAAAATATGGCCTTCTGCAGACCCCATCAGGGAGCTTCGGCCAAGCAAGCCATGTTCAGTTCAGTTCAGTTAAGGCGTGTCCGACTCTTTGCAATCCCATGGACTGCAGCACGCCAGATTTTCCTGTCCATCACCAACTACCAGGGCTTGCTCAAACTCATGTCCATCGAATCCGTGATGCCATCCAACCAGCTCATGCTCTGCTGTCCCCTTCTCCTCCTGCCCACAGTCTTCCCCAGCATCAGGGTGTTTTCCAATGAGTTGGCTCTTCGAATCAAAGTAGACAAAGTATTGGAGCTTCAGTTTCAGCATCAGTCTTTTCAGTGAATATTCAGGATTGATTTCCTTTAGGATTGACTGGTTTGATCTCCATGCAGTCCAAGGGACTCTCAAGAGTCTTCTCCAGTACCACAGTTTGAAAGCATCAATTTTTAGGGCACTCAGGCTTCTTTATGATCCCAATTCTCACATTCATACATGACTATTAGAAAAACCATAGTTTTGACTATATGGACCTTTGCCAGTAGAGTAATGTCTCTGCTTTTTAATATGCTGTCTAGGTTTGTCATAGATTTTCTTCTGAGGAGCAAGCATCTTTTAATTTCATGGCTGCAGTCATCATCTGCAGTGATTTTCTAGCCCCAAAAAATAAAGTCTTTCACCATTTCCCTTGTTTCCCCATCTATTTGCCATGAAGTGATGGGACCGGATGCCATGATCTTAGTTTTTTGAAAGACCTCTTAACTGGAGCGAAATGTGGGGACAGCGTTTGGGGAGCTTCATTGGCTGACAGCAGTTTTTGCTCACATTGCGAGCACGTTCCTTTGAGCTGGATTTCGGGGGGAGTGTTCCTCTTCCCTCTCTCACCCTGAGCTCATCTCTAGGGACCACGAGCAGCCAGTCCCACCCGGCTTCCTCACCTTGCCTCTTCAAGGATTCTGGACTCATCTCCCCTGAGAAATCTTCCTCAGTTAACTCTAGAAGGGCGACTGTTGTTTCCTGCTTCTCTCAGTCTAGACATTCTATTTCATTAATTTATTCAACAGAATTTACTGAGCACCTATGCCATGGCAGGCACTGGAGATACAGTTATGAACAGAGTAGACCAGTCCCGGCCTTGAGAAAGTTTTCATGCTAGTTGGGGAGACAGAAAACAAGCAGGTTAACAAAGAAAACTCCCAGGTGGAGTCAGATATCAGGGCTGTGGAGATAAAGAAAGCAGGCTGCAGTGAGTCTGTTCTGAGAGGATCCTTCTGAGGGACTGACACCCACCCAGAAGAGGCCTGGAAGGATACCTGGAAGGGCCAACTCCCAGGTTAAATGGCAAGGACACGGGCTCTGAGACGGGATCTACTGTGCTCCTCCACACTTCCCACTGAGAAGCACTTTATTTTATACGATATAGACATGCTGCTGACTGATCCCTTTATTCCATGGCTTTTGTTTTTCAAGTCTTTGTTCTGTGTGTCCTGCTACAAGGAAGGGAGGAAGTCAACTTGTAATTAGCAAATCTCCTAAATTACGATTAATCCTCATTCCAACAAGGAACTGAGGGTCAGAGTGGGTAAGCTGCCCACGTCTGTCTGGCTCTGAAGACCATCTCTTCCTCTCATCACCCACCAAATGGACATGAGTTTGAGCAAGCTCCGGGAGATGGTGATGGACAGGGAAGCCTGGCATGTTGCAGTCCATGGGGTCACAAAGAGTTGGACACAACTGAGCGACAGAACAATAACACCCTTCCCTACTGGCCTGGCCCAGGCCACCCGTTACCAACTGTCACTGCTGGCGCCAGTGACAACGGAGTCCTCTGTAAGGAATGGGCTCTAGCTAGGACCTGAGGTGGACAGAAAAGAGGAGAAGAGGTGGTTCCTAACTTGGTTTTCAGACCAACAAGTGATGCCTACATGTCACCTACCCAGCAGGGGCATCAGTGACAGGGGCCGGGGCGGGGGAGGGGTGCATTGGCCGCTGCTAGATTTAAATGGTTTGACTCTGATAGCTGGAGCTGGTTAAAGGAAGGTCAGTGAGTGTTCTGGAGAGAGCTGTGTGTGGTTTAGGCACTTCTCCCCAGGAGACAGCAGCTCTGCAAGGGCAGGGCCACGCATAGTACCTTCAGGCCCACGCCCCAGCAGTCCAATCAACCCTTGACACTCAAAGACACCCAAACTCCTAGGTGGAGGGGACCTGAGCTGGAGCAGAAAGGCCTAGCCGAGCTGGGGTAGGGGGTGGGCAAACCCTGGGGTGCTGTTCCGGGGGGGTGCAGATGGGTCCCAACCAGGCCAGCAATCACTGGGGCAGTTTACTTACAACCTCCCTGTGGGTAGGAAATGGGCTTCTTCGTTGTTGTTTTTGTTTACTTCTGGGTTATCTGAATTTATGATGGCTATATTTTTACCCCACAATGCCTGGTTTCTTATCCTCTAATTATAAAGATCATTCCCTCTCCCTTCCAGCAACCTCCCCTTCCCCTACACCCCCCCCCCCCACACACACACTCAAACTGTCCCAGCCTGACTCCCCTCGTGCTCCCAAGCGGCCTGAGCAGGCTCTTTCTGACATCAGCCCAGTGAGAGAACACCACAGGGAAGCCTCCTTTCCTTAAAATCCAAAGGATTTAAAAGATCTATGGGCAGATGCATGCGTATATGTACACGTTGTACATATATATGTGTGTGTGTGTATCTCATACCCACAACTCCAGCGAGAAACAATTTATCTTCCACCTTCCATTCGCCAGCCTAGAAAAAAATCCGAATCCTGGCCCCTCCCCGTCGCCCCCCGCCCGCCTTCCGCGAGACTCTGCAGAAAGTAGGGGCCTCTTGAAGTTCAGACATTAATTACTGAGTTAAAATATTTTTCAAAATTACAAGGCATGGCCCCAGGAGAGGAGAGGAAGGCAGGAGGAGAGCGGGGAGCTGGGTGAAGGCGGGGAGAGCCCCTCCGCCCATGGCTGCAGGGGCGGGCCTGGGGCGGGCGAGGCCCCCCGGCCTCTAGGAAGAGACCCCCACCCCCAACCCGTAAGACCGGGCGCCCCCTGCAGGCAGCGCCGGGTTAAGGCGAGAGGCCGAGGGCTCCGTGGGGGGAGGGGAGGGGCTGGAGGACCCCTCTCTTCGGCCCTGAGCAGAGTTTAGCCAACTCTCTTACCTCGCCACTCCAGGGCTTAAACGTAGAATTCCTGCTATAAAACGGTTATGTTAATTAAAACTGTCTTCAAGGAAGGGGACAGAGATCAAATCATTTCCCCTCTGTAATTAGGAGCATTGATGGGGCTGGGGGCTGGGAGGGAACTGGGAAGGAGCGGCGGCAATTAGATCTAAACCTTAAAAAAAATGTTGAATATTTGCCGTTTAAGAAAAACCTTTCCCACCTGTACATCCTAACACGGCTAGCAGATTCTCAGAGAGCCACATCCTTTCTGCATTTCTAAATTTCTTAGAGAAAATACCGAAAGCATGCAACCGGCATCCGCCTTCCAAAGCGGAATTGAAGAGATGTCCTCCTGAGCCATGTTGAGATGGGTTTGGAAATCTCTTTTGAGTTTTAAAGACGGTTTAAAAACGGTTCTGGCGTGGAGACTGGTTTCCCTTTGGAAACCAGTGTCTGGTGGAAGCTGGTATTTTTATAACTCCAGGCTCTCTATCAGATCCTGTGTTACCATGGTTGCTAAGGGGAACACTGGCTTCAAATTTCACATTTCAGTTTGCAGAGTCTGGCTAAGGAAGTAGGACAGTGAGGGGGGGCACTGAGGGAGGGTCTGGGGGTGGGGGTGAGCCCTGAGTTGTATCTTGAGGAGGTCAAGGATCAGGGGAGCCTCAGATCAGGGCACATCTGTGTGTGTGTGTTTTGGGGGCCGTCTGAGTAGGTCAGCAGCGTCACCCCACAGAGCATCTTGGCTGCCAAGCGGAAGAAGGGGACAAAAAGCAGTTCTGGAGGGGACAGAAAGGGTGGGGAGTTATTTCTGCAGAGGTTACAGGCATGGCTGCTTAACCTGGGTATTCATAGCGGCAGCTGCCAGCCCTGGAGGGACTGGTGGCTAAACCGGTGCCCAGGCCCTGTGTACCTGCCCAGGAAGGGGTGCATTGTCAGAGGAACGTTCCACACGGGGTCTATGCCTAAGACGAGGGCTGGAATAAACTGCTCATGGAGGAGGAAGCTTCTCCTGAATTTTCAAGCTTCCTCCCAGCCCTTCCCTTCCTGCTTCTTAGCCTGCTTGATTGACAGTGCAGTCAGATTGCTCTCAGCTAAGGTGCCCTTGCCAGGCAGATCTTGCCTCATCTGCCTTCTGGGCGCCCACATTCCCGCTTCCCACTCTCACCTTATTTTGAGCACTGTACTTTCCGCCATGCACCGAGTGACTCGTGGGTCTCTCTGGCTAAGGAGTGCCCCAGATTTAGTTGACTTTAATCTCGGAACAGAATTGAGCAGGAAGTGTCTGAAAGACTTTCGGTAAAGTAGCATTTTTTTCTCAGTGTTTGTTGAGTGAATAAACAAACGCTCCTTTATGCTCTGTGGTGTTGCTCTCCAGCTTAAAACACTCTCAGAGACAGAGGTTCCCAGTATCACCTTGTGTCCACCAGAATGCCCCTGCTGTGAGCCAAGGCCAGCCTAGGAACCCCCCCATCAGGCTCTCTCTATCCACAGATGGGTTGAGCTCCCCGCCCTCCCCTCACACTCCTTTGTGGGGGTCTTTCTTGTTCCCTGCCAATTCCTGTCCAAAGCCCACTTTGCCTTAGGCTCTAGACCCCCTTCCTCTTTGCCCCCAGCGGCTGCCCACACTCCTAAACTCCCTCCATCTCTGTATTTTGTACTACTTGTACAACCCATCATAAATATTCACAATCAGTTGTGCGGTGATAGCTAGTAGACTGCAAACTCCTTGCAGGAGGATCACAACTTACACTCCTTCTTTCTAGGACTACTAGGAAACTTTGCAGTTCAATAAGAAAGTAGCTTTGGGACTTCCCTGGTGGTCCAGTGGTCAGGACTCAGCACTCCCAGTGCAGGGGGCCCTGGGTTCAAACCCTGGTCAGGGAACTAGATCCCATGTGCTGCCAACTAAGAGCTGCCAAATACATAAATATTAAAAAACAAAAAAGAAAATAGCTTTGTCTCAAACCAAATGAACACAGAGTCCTAAACACAATGCAGTTGGGGTTACATGCTAGACAAGACTCAGCCTATCCTCAGCTCCCAATGGAAGATTGAAAATGATTTAAAAACAACCAAAATGAGGTCACAAGGCATGAATACAACCACTGGTAAAGGACATGTCCAGAGGGCCTGTGTCAGCAGCTCTCTGCAGATGCAAGTTCTAGAATATGCTGCAGGAAGAGTAAATCAGGGTGGGGTGGGGACGCGGTGGGAAGTGAACCTGGTCCTGAAGGTGGACTGGAGTCAGGCAGGAGGAGGAGGAAGATCACGCTAAGGCAGGAGGAATGTCAGAGATCTTTTGTGGAAATACAACAGGAACCGGGTGGTTGGAACTGTGGGACTCACGAGAGGTTCTCCAGGAAGAGAAGTTGTGATCGTGGGGGACCTTGGTGCCCAGTTAGGAGAGTGTTTCTGACTTTCTGGGGCTCCTGTGATGCAATACGTCTCTTGAGCAATGCCTAGAATATGGTTTGCTTTCAACAACAGTTCACAACATGTCAGCTCACTGAGGGGCTATCACACACCATTGCTTTATATGAATATTTCACTTATTTTAAGGCTTAAAACCAACCTGCAGATTGAGTTATCTCCATTATTCCCATGCCAAGATAGAAACTTGAGGTTTCTATTAGGTTAGAGCTCCATAGCTGGGGGCTTCCCAGGTGGTGCTGGTGGTAAAGAACCCGTCTGCCGGTGTAGGAGACATAAGAGATGTGGGTTTGATCCTTTGGGTTGGAAGATTCCCTGGAGGAGGGCATGGCAACCCACTCCACTATTACTGGCTGGAGAATCCCATGGACAGAGGAGCCTGGCGGGCTATGGTCCACAGGGTTGCAAAGAGCCGGACATGACTGAAGCGACTCGGCACGCACGTTCATAGCTCTAAGTGGCAGAGCTGGGATTCAAACTCAGGTCTCTCTGGCTCTTCCGGTGGTCCCCCTCCCATGTGCCCTCCGCACATCACGGACTCATGAAACGCACGTCTTAACCTTGGCTGCACATTCGAGTGGCACAGAAAGCTTAAATCTCCCCCACTCCCCTGCCTCCTCAAACCCCCATCCCCAGAAAGTTCCATTTAACTGGTTGAAGTAGCGATCTGAGAATTTGTCATTTTGTAAAAACTTCCCAAAGTGCAAAGGGGCAGGCACCGCGCCCCCTCCCCGGGGATGCATTTGAGAGTCCTGTGCGGCACGGACGATCATCCCAAGTCTCTGCTTCCCCGTATTAGGGTCCATCACTACCCGGGGCACAGCCATCCTGTATCTTCCACCCACAAAGGGCCCTGCCCTGGCTAGATCCACCCACAGCCCCTACTCCTGCTCTGGGGAAGGGGGGACTGGTCTCACTGGAAAGGTACCCCTGAAGAAAATTCTGCTTGACTCTCTGGGCCCTAGGAAAATAGTGGAGGATCTCCACCCACACCCACTACTTCACTGCAGCCTTTTCCGAGGTCAGATTTCCCCCTGGAGCCAAAACAATGTGAGCAATTGAATGCACGCTCAAGCAAAAAGTTAAAAAAGTGGCCCTCTCATTGTTGTGCGGAGCAATTTCATTTCCTGAGAAGCCTGACTCCTGCCCTCTGCGTTCTCCTCCCCAGCCTGCGCCTGCCAGCCTCGCGAGGAGCCCAGCCAGTTGCATCCCTGGGGGGCGGGGGTGGGGCGCTCAGAGACACCCCTCAGAGGAAGGGCACAGAGGGGCGGATGGGGTTTCTGGGGCCTGAGGCAAGGAGAGCAAGGGAGCCAAGTGGAGGGAGGTGTTGGTGGGGGTCAGAGAGGGGTGCAGAGAGATTCCTGACGGAGGCACCGCCTCCCTTCCTCCCCTCCTGACCTCTGGCTATGGCTGCCAGACTCTGAAGAGGGCAGGGTGGTGGGAATCGAGAGAAGATGAGGGGCTCAGGGGAGGGAGGAAGGGTGAGAGGGAGTGGACAGAAATGGTGCCAGGGAAAGCAGGCTTAGAAGACACAAGTGTAAGGGGTTAAAAGCTAGCCCAGTATCCCCTGCAGAGGAATTTTTAACAAAGCTCTTGAAGTAAGGGGCCCAGAGAGAAGTAGTCAGTGATAGCTTGGAGGAGTCTAGTAAAATCACTACTGGGTCACAAAGGTAGCAGAGAGCCTTGCAGGGTCAGGAAAAAGGAGATGTGGGGAGGCGCTGGGTGAGCCAGACCCCAAACCTTGCAGGTTGGCTCCAGGTGAGATGGGAGATGATGAAACCCTTAGCTCAGGCCACAAACACTGATCACACCCCTCCTGTGTGTGGAAGCCTTGCAGTCACAGTTTGACCGAGGACCTTAGCAGGCTGAAAGGTCCTTAGAATGGCATTAAAAACCAGTCAAGGGATGGCTCAGTATTTGTTGAGCCATCTTCTTCAATTTCTTACATCAGTATTTTGTAGTTTTCAATGTACAAGTCTACCACTTGCTTAAATTTATTCCTAAGTATTTCATTCTTTCTGACGCTACTGTAAATAAGGTCATTTCCCTAATTTCCTTCGTTGGCTAGTTTGTTGTTAGCATTGTTGTTGTTTAGTCGCTAAGTCGTGTCAAACTCTTTTGCAACCCCATGGACTGTAGCCTCCCTTGTCCGTGGGATTTCCCAAGCAAGAATACTGGAGTGTGTAGCCATTTCCTTCTCCAGGGGATCTTCCTGACCCAGGGACTGAACACATGTCTCCTGCAATGCAGGTGGATTCTTCACCACTGAGCCACCAGGGAAGAAGCCCTCTTGTTAGCATACAGAAATGCAATGGATGTTTTTGTATGTTGATTTTTATTTTGCAAATTTACTGAATTCATTTATTAGTCCTAACAGTTTTTCTGTGTGTGGAGTCTTTAGGATTGTCTAGATACAAGATCATGTCATCCACAAACAGACAATTTAACTTCCTTTCCAACCTGGATAGCTTTTGTTTCTTTTACTTGCCTAATTGCTGTGGCTGGGACTTCCAGTACTACACTGAATAACAGGGATGAGAGTGGGCATTTCCTGTCTTGTTCCTGATCTTGGACTCAAAGATTAATATATTTAAAATGTCAGTACTACTCAAAATGACCTGCAGATTCAGTGCAATCTAATCAAAACTCCAGTGTTATTTTTCACAGAAATAGAAAAAACGATTCTAAAATTCATTTGGGATCACAAAGGACTCCATATAGTTAAAGCAATCTTGAAATAGTTTGAAAAAGAACAAGTCAGGAGGCATCACACTTCCTGATTTGAAAATACATTCCAAAGCAACAATCATTAGAATAAACATATAGACGAATGGTACAGAGTTTAGAGCCCAGAAATAAATCCATGCAGGCCTGGTCAACGGAGAGGGAGTGGATACAGACAAAGATGCCAGGAAAACAACATGGGGAAAGCATGGTCTCTGCAAATGATGCTGGGAAAACTGGATAGCCACATGCAAAAGAATGAAACTGGACTCTTCTACTATACAAAAATAAACTCCAAAATGGATTAAAGACTTATAACACAACACCTGAAACTATAACTCCTGGAAAAACACATATGGGAAAAGTCTCATGACATTTGTCTCAGCAGTGATTTCATGGGTATGACACCAAAATCACAAAAGCAGAAAGAGACAAGAGGGACCACATCAAACTAAAAAGCTTCTGAAGAGCAAAGGAAACAATAGAGCGAAAAGACAACCTACAGAATGGGAGAAAATATTTGTAAACCATGTATCTGACAATGTTCAAAAAAACAGAAGGAGCTCCTACAACCCCAAAGCAAAAGAAGCAAATAACCGGAATTTTAAAATAGGCTAAAGATTTGAATAGACATTTTTCCAAAGAAGACATAACAAATGGTCAACAGGTATATGAAAAGGTGCTCAAGGTCACTAATCATCAAGGAAATGCAAGGCAAAACCATCTCAGATCTGTTAGGAAGGCCATAATAAACACACCCATATATATAGCTACAAAAGGTGAAAACTGTCGAGAAATTAGATCTGTTATACATTGTTGATGGGAATGCAAAATGGTACAGCTTCAATGGAAAAACAGTAGGAAGGTTCCACAAAAAAATTAAAAATAGAACTTCTACAAAAAATTATCCAGCAATCCCATCCTGGGTATTTCTTTAAAAGTATTGAAATCAAGATCTGGAAGAGACATTAGCACTTTCGTGTTCACTGCAACACTATTCACAGCATCTAATGTGGAAACAGTCTAAATGTACAGTGACAGATAAATAGATTTTAAGATGTGATCTATATACACAACGGACTACTATTCAGCCTTCAAAAAGAAGGAAATTCATAATATGGGGCAACATGTTTGAATCTGGAAGACATTATACCAAGTGTAATAAGTAGTTACAGAATGACAAATACTACATGTTTCCATGTGGTTCAGTGGTGAAGAATCTGCCTGCCAATGCAGGAAAAGCAGGAGAAGCAGGTTCAATCCCTGGGTCAGGAAGATTCCCAGGAGGAGGAAATAGCAACCCACTCCAGTATTCCTGTCTGAAAAATCCCAAGGACAGAGGAAACTGGTGGGCTACAGTCCATGGGGTCGCAGAGTTGGACACGTTGTGCGCACACACTGCAGCTGCCATTTATATGAGGCAGCTAAATTAGTCAAACTCATAGAAACAAAGACTAGAATGGGAGGTGCCAGAGGCTGGGGGAAGGAGGAAGTGGGGATTGCTAATCATCGGGTATAAAATTTCAGTTATGCCAGATGAATTAATTCTAGAGATCTACTGTACAACGTTGTGTCTACAGATAAGGATACTGTATTGTGCACTTAAAAATCTGATAAGGGAGTAGGTCTCAAGTGCTCTTACCACGAGAAACATTTTAAAACATTAAAAAGAGCTCATGAGGCAAATATGAGTTGTAAACAGGAGGGCCAGGAGACTCACATAGTTTCCGGTCACCAGTAATACTCCTCAATCCCTTGGAAAATCATCTTGGCAGAAACGATTTGTTCTTACACAATTGAAGAGCCCACTGAAAATTATTCTTCTCCATCCCCCGAAGAGGGATCTCTGATTGGCACATGCTATTTATGGCAAAAACAGAATCAATTCCACAAAGATCTTTTTGGCTTCCGCCACGAGCAGGCGTTGGGTATGGACGAGAATAGAACGAGAGCGGCTCCTGTTCGGCTCATAAGGCAGTGAAGCAGGAGGTTTAGGAGCAGGGACTTGGGCGGTCAGATCTGAATTCTGATACTGACTCTGCTCCCATGAGCTGTGTGGCCATGAGCAAGCTGTCTGACCTCTCTGTTCTCTGGAAAATGGGGATGATAATCTTCAGGGTGTTGCCCCAGTTAAGAGACAGAAGAATGTATGAAGTGCTTTGGACAATGCCTTCCATTGAGCTGTTATCAATACTAAAGAATCCTCTAAGGTGATGTCAAAAGGATGGAGCTCTAAGGATGGAGTGCAGAGTCTCCCCCAGGAGAGCTCCTGGTGCATCTGGTGGGAGTGGGGACAGGAGTTGGTTCCAGAAGAAAAGACTTGAGCAGGGCCAGCAGGGAAGGCTTCAGGGCCAGAGAGAGAGGCTTCAAGGACAGAGTCCAAGGTTTCAAGCTTGGGTGACTTGAGAGGAAGGTTAATTCAACAAGGTCAGAGTGTGGAAGCAAACGTCCATGGGCCTCGTTCTAGGGCAGGGCAGCTCTCAGAGAGCTGGGTGTCCCCCAGCCTCAAGGGGTAAAGCACAGGCTCAATCTGAGGGAGCCCCACGTCCAGTGAAGGTGGCCTCCATGAGCCCAAAGACCCTGAGACTGAGGATTTTGTATCTTCTTCTTCCTTAGGTTTGTTCCAAATGATACTCTTTGCACCAAAGATGACCCATGGGTTTGTATTTGACTCAGGGGCATGGAAGAAAGGAGAGGAGGGGAAGCCATGGGGGAGTGCCAAAGCAGTGGATGGAGTGGGGGTCCCCATGATGCTGAGAAAGGGTAATCGGGGAGCCCTGGGACTGCTGCCTGGCCACAGGGGGAGCAGAAAGGCTGGGTCTGGGCCACGTGAGGACAGGGACTGACCAGGAGGGTTTGAGGTGCTGCTGGTACATCCTGTTGGAGGCTCTGAGGCTTGACTTGGGCTGTGTCTAGTGGGCAGCCAGAGATGCTGGCCTGGGGATGGTTCTGGCAGTTGGGAGGACCTCTGGGCAGGGGAGGCTCTGTACATTTGGGGTCAGCCATCTGCATGGCCCTGGGGGAAGAGCCTAAACTTGTCCAGCATGGAGAAAGGCAGCAGCGATGATTATGGCTTCTAGAAACATCCTAGAACTGACTCATCCTGCTTTGGAAGGACGTGGGTCAGGCCTGGGTATGCCTGTATGTGTAATCAAGAGGAGGAGGCAGCAACTGACTTTAAGAATTCAGGGGTCTCCCCATGTGGCCTCAAGCAGATAGATTGGATTGTGGGACAGTGGTTTCCTCTACCAAATGGTGGGAGCCATCGACAATTTATTTATTTACCCTTCAAGTTTACCACGGGCCTGGATGATACCACCCTGAAGAGTTTAATGCAACCAACAAGTGGGTGTCAGGGGGGCTCCTCACTTCTGGTCTGTGCAGACCTCTTGGCACCTTCCAGATCTCACACCAGAAGGTTTGCACTACCTCAGGCGGTGTCAGAGGTGTCTCGGCAGCCAGGGCTCAGCTGCAGCCCCACTTCCTGCCTGGGGGAGCAGGTGACAGCAACAACAGGAGGTGTCCAGATCACACAGAGGGAATGTGTCCGGGCAATCCAGGTCATCACCCCGTAACAGTGCTGCTCCCCGCCTTGAGGTGGGTTGTTGGGGTGTAGGGCAACTCAGACAAGGACAGGGGGACCCCAAGAGGCCATCTGGGCCAGCCCCCTGTCCCCAGGAGGGCTAACTTCAAGACATCCTAAAGGGATGCACAAAGCATAGCCATGGCCTGTCTTGGTACCGTGGTCTGAGCTGAGGACACCTGGAGAGTGAATCGAGTTGGAAGAGGCCATTGACTGAATCTGAGAAACAAGCCTGAATTCAAGTACCTCTGTCAAGAAGCAGCTCTGGCTCCGTGGAGTGGCAGAGGCTTACGGGGTCACAGCACCCAGGAGACGCCTGCGTGTTCTGCTTCCATGTGGACCCACGCAGGCTGGAATGAGCCTGCCATTTTTCTACAAATAGATACTTTAAAAACATTTACAGATACCCTCTCCTTTCTCTTAAGATTGCTCTGTTATCTTTCTTTCAGAAACACAAAAGTATCTCTTGACAAGTCCCCCTTCTCTGGGACCTTTCACAGAAATATTTCTCCAAAAACTTGTCCCCATTCACGCCCTCACCTCCCCTGACTCCCCAGTGTGTGTTCACTCCGCGGACACCGTGGCGCCCCTCCCTGTTGCCAAACCCAGACTGCTTTCCTGCCCTGGTCCCACTGATTCCCCAGAGGTTCCCGCCCCCTCCCCATGCCTTGGGATCAGCTGCTGAGGGTGGGTGGGGCCAGCACCTGGGAAGTGTGGGCTGACCCGTCCCTGCTGGATGAAGCCTGTGCTGATCACCCCTTCTAGCTTGTCTCCCGCCTGTCAGCCTCCTCCAGCTCCTCCTTCCATCTCAGCCGCCCCCAGCCACCCCTGGGTGTGTCCCCAGCATCAGGTACAGGTCGACGCCATGTCCCCAGGGTTGACCTCTTCCAGATCATCAGACAACTGTACTTGACCAATGCAGACAGAGAGCTGCCTGAGGATGGCCAACGGGCACCCAAATCCCTGGTTTTCACCCCCAATCTATTTATTGCTCATCAGGAAATGGTGCCAGCAGGTTGATAAATGAGGACCCCACACGGCTTCCCCCCTCCTGGGTATTGCACATCAGCAAGTCCTCTTGGTTCTAGCTCAAAGATACAACTGGAATGCCAATGGCCTTCGTCCTGTTCCCTTCTCGTTGCTGTGTTCTGAGCCACAAGCCCCTCACTGGACACATCAAAAGCTTCCATGTTTGTCTCTTCAATTCTACCCCAGAGAGCCACCAAGGGTGACCCTCCAAAGTGGATTACAGCACCTGGTAGGACACAGTCCCCCACTGACTTCTTGCTTCTTTAAGTTTCCTGATCGCCCTCATTTTCCTCTTTTTCAGAGGCTACGTAGAAGCAACTATTTTTTAAAACAAATAATTCAGCGGTAAGCCCATCCAGCCCCAAGATTTATTCACTCAGATAACAATATTTTCTGTAGACTTGCATGCTGCGGACCGTGTTCTAGAGCATGAACGGACTGACAGTCCAAGTTCATAACACTTTCCTTTGGGGAACTATTTCCTTTCACGTAAACTCAATAAACAAAAACCTGGCTAGAGTAAACAGAAGCACCGGGGGAGTTCCGTTTCTCTTAACCAAGTGATTGATCACTTCACGTGCTTCGAGCCTTGTCGCGCTCCGGGCACGCGGGAGCAGGAGGCGCGTGGTCAGGGCCGGGCAGCGGCTTACCTCCCTGAGGCAGGTGTAGATGGGGCAGACCAGCACGCGGAAGGGCTCGCCCGTGCTGCTACGCATGGTGCCGAAGACCTCGCACAGGAAGGTGATGAAGCCCAGCCAGCGCTCCACGTCCTGCTGCTGCAGCTCCTCCCGCACCGTGAAGTCCTTCTGCGGAGGCACAAGAGACCCTGTCAGCCGCGCGGGGCTGGAAGAGGCCCAGGGACCACCCCGCTCCACCAGGGCGCCTCCTGGCTAAGGCTGGGCCCCCGAGCAACTGGTAAACCCCGTGGTTGCCGCAGGGAGGTGGATGGGGGACCCGTGGCTGAAGCCTGAAGGCCGAGGACTCGCTGGTGGGCAGAAAGACCACCTTGACCTTTGGCCATGGCACCTCTTCTTCAGTGTCCCCAGATTGAGGAGCCCCCGGCAGCCTTCCCTTGGGCCTCCCAGGAGGCCCCGCGTGGTAAAGAACCTGCCTGCCACTGCGGGAGAAGTAAGAGACTCTGGTTCAATCCCTGGGTCCAGAAGATCCCCTGGAGGAGGCCATGGCAGGCTACACAGTCCATGGGGTCACGCAGAGTCGGGCATGACTGAAGCGACTTAGCACACGTGCACGGACCTGCCTCACTGACCCAGATACCGAGGTGGAGGAAATGAGATAAATGGGAGACAGCACCTTTCCCAGTCATCACCTCCTCCCCGTAGCTAACTATCTCCTTTGCTAACCTCCGCATCATGCCCTTGCAAAAGGCAGGGTGACCATACATCCAGCAGTGGGCATCTTGGCTGCAGCGCTGGGCTGCGGTAAGAAAAACTAGAAGCGTTCACTCATTCATCCTCCTTAAAGATATCAGTGCATCACTGCATGCCAGGCACTGTTTTAGAGGGTAGAATAAGACATGTTCATTCATAACTGTGACATAAGACAGAAGATACTAAAAGCAGTGTGTGTGTGTGTGTGTGTGTGTGTGTGTGTGTGTGAGAGAGAGAGAGAGAGAGAGAGAGAGAGAGAGAGAGAGAGAGAGAGGGGTGGATCCAGGGAAAAAGACTTCGGAGGACATCTGAGGTAGGAGCTATTCCTTCCAAATGGAAATCGGCACCTTGGAAGAGTTAGGATTCTGACCTGGGGACTGGGGGTATTTCAGGTGGAGCGATGACAACAGGCAAGCCGTGGGGAGGGTAACATGGGCGTTTGGGAAACAGGGAGGTATTTGCCAGTCTGTCCCCAGCATCAGTGGGCTTCCCTGGTGGCTCAGGGGTAAAGAACCCGCCTGCCAAGGCAGGAGACTCGGGTTCGATCACTGAGTTGGGAAGATCCCCTGGAGAAGGAAATGGCAACCCACTCCAGTGTTCTTGCCTGGGAAATCTCGCAGAGGGAGCAGACTGGTGGGCTACAGTCCATGGGGTCACAAACGAGTCAGACACGACTTAGCGGCTAAATAATAACAATCACCCCAGCGTAGGTGAGGTGGAGAGGAAAATGGGGGCAGGGTGGGGAAAAAGAAAGTTGGGGCTAGAGTGTGGATAACCGAAGCCAACCAAGGAGTCGGGTTCCATGTGCTGGTTGATAGGGAAGGTTTTGGGGAATCACTGAAATGCCATCATCATACCTTGTGCTGTTTAGAAGGTTTATATGGCATAGGTGTGGAGACCAGAAAGGAGGCCAGTGCAAAAGTCCAGACAGAATGAAATAAAAACCTGAGCTCTCTGGCAGTTGAAAGATAAGAATCTGTGGTAGGTTAGGTTATGTTCAAGATATATTTCCCCTTTCCCTTTGTCTTTGTGTTAGCCATGTGACTTGCCTTGGTCAGTAGAAAGAGGCAGAAATGACAGGGTATCAGTTCTGATCTCAAGCCTTAAGAGGCCTTAAGTATTTACAGTTACTCTCCTATGCTTCTTCCATCATTGTGAGAAGACCATCTGTGGGATGGCCGATGGTCCCAGGAGGAGGATGAGAGAAACATGGAGGACCCCACCCAAATCTAACCTAGATCAGGTAACTCCCGGCCAACGTGCATACACGTCATCTTAATACTTATTACTGTGTGCCGCGGAGATTTCTGTGGTTGGTCGTTGAGCAGCAATAGCTGATTGATGCAGGATTGTAACTGAAACTTCTGTGGTTGTTTGTTAAGCGGCAGTAGCTGACTGATACAAGATTGGTACAAGAGACCGTGTCAAGGTAAATAGTACTTGCTAAGTGGTGAGCTGTGGATGTGATGGGAAGGGAAGACTCAAAGACAATAAATAACAAGATTCTGGCTCTGGATGATTGTACCGCCAAAAGAAATAGAACCCAGGAGGGAACAGGTTGTAGAGTGTGACACCAGTCATTCCTACAGTCCAGCACCCCTCCCACGGCTTCTTTTGGCTGATCATTCTCCTCAGTGCTGAACCTCAGAATCTCCAGTGATGGAAGGTCCTCCTGGATGACTTGGTTAATGCCTGTCCCTTGTGTGTGATGAAAGTGCTATCGAGAAACCTACAAGGGCATATGGGGCCTCAGGTGGCAAATCGGGGGCTGGGTGAGAGCACCTTAATTGTACTGTCTCATTTAATTGTCACAACGATCCCGTGAGGCAGGTCCTGTTATGGCCCCATTTTATAGAAGGTGAAGCCGAGGTCACAGAAGTTATGCAACTTACCCATGGCCATGGGGTGATGGCAAAGTCGGGATTTGAACCCAGGGTCTACCTGCTCTAGAGACCAAACTTTTTTCCTTCCTTTTAATGATGTTTTAAGTTGGAATAGTATATCAGAGCCCAAGCTCTTATTCACTTTCCAAGTTTGAACCTTCCATGAAGCCATCAATCCAGACTGTCCTTGGAGGTCCACTCACACCCACAGATCTGATGGGTCTCATGCCCACCTCTCAGGCCTCCTGCCTTGCCACCCTCTTCCCACTGAAATGTCTACCTGTATACAAATTGGGAAAGGAGTACATCATGGCTGTATATTGTCACCCTGCTTATTTAAGTTATATGCAGCATATATCATGAGAAATGCTGGACTGGATGATGTACAAGCTGGAACCAAGATTGCTGAGAGAAATATCAATAACCTCAGATATGTAGATGACACCACCCTTATGGCAGAAGGCAAAGAGGAACTGAAGAGCCTCTTGATGAAAGTGAAAGAGGAGAGTGAAAAAACGGGCCTAAAACTCTACATTCAAAAAACTAAGATCATGGCATCCAGTCCCATCACTTCATGGCAAATAGATGGGGAAACAATGGAAACAGTAAGAGACTATTTTCTTGGACTCCAAAATCAATGCAAATGATGACTGCAGTCATGAAATTAAAAGACACTCCTTAGAAGAAAAGTTATGACCAACCTAGACAGCATATTAAAAAGCAGAGACATTACTTTGCCGACAAAGGTCTGTATAGTCAAAGCTATAGTTTTTCCAATAGTCATCATATATGGAAGTGAGAGTTGAACCATAGAGAAAGCTGAGCACTGAAGAATTGATGCTTTTGAACTGTGGTGTTGGGAGAAGACTTTTGAGAGTCCCTTGGACTGCAAGGAGATCCAACCAGTCAATCCTAAAAGAAATCAGTCCTGAATATTCATTGGAAGGACTGAGGCTGAAGCTGAAGGTCCAATACTATGGCCACCTGATGCGAAGAACTGACTCATTGGAAAAGACCCTGATGCTGGGAAATATTGAAGGCAGGAGAAGGGGGCGATAGAGGATGAGATGGTTGGATGGCATCACCAACTCTACGGACATGAGTTTGAGTAAGCTCCGGGAGTTGGTGATGGACAGGAAGGCCTGGCGTGCTGCAGTCCATGGGGTTTCAAAGAGTCAGACACGACTGAGTGACTGAACTGAATTGATATAACCGTGGTCTGCCAGAAATCCCAAAAGTAGTTGGGATCTCTTCACTAGTACAGAATCCGGAATAGGCAGCTTTCATAGGGGCTTCCCTGTAGTGTTCTGGTTACTTGTGAATGAATGAATGACTTTGCCTGCTGCCCCAGACCCTGCAAAGGTATCACATTCTACAACCTGTTCCCTCTTGTGTTCTATTTCTTTTGGTGACACAGTCATCCCAGGGTGCTGTACTGCTGGCCTCAAAGTCATGAGAATTTTGGTGATTCTGTCTTCTTAACTGCTGTTGATCCCACTAGATCTTTACGTAATCAAAGCAGGGGCAGGCATTTCCAATCCTATTTTACAATGGGGGAAGCTCAGGTACAAAGAGCTGAAAGGGCTTGACCAAGGTCATCAGTACATAATTTGAATGAGAACCTAAGCCCGTCCATTGCTCTCTGCTCTGAGCTAATATTCTCAGCCCTGCTTGCTCACCGGAGGAACTCTGAAGCTACTGATGTTTGAAGCCCACCCCAGAGAGGCTTGTGTCATGGGCCAGGGTGGGGCCAGGACACTGGTACATTTTGAAAGCTCCCCAAGTGATTTCAGTGTACAGCCATCATTGAGAACCACAATGCTAGGCCTTTAAAATGTGCCAACGTGGGAGTTAAAACAGTGACCAAGATACCCTTTCTCCATCTCCCATGAAAATGCCCGTGAAGGCAGACATAAGTCCCATAACACTAAGAAGGAAGATCACAGCTCACTGCAGGGTCCTTATCATTAACTAAAATGCTGTCACCAAGAGATTGTACTTACCCTGAGCGGTCTGGTCCCCTACCCATAAGACCCAGGCAGGGGTGAGATGGGGAGGGAGCTTAAACTGCAGCCCTCCCTCTGTTTGGCTCTGGTCGGGAGGCAAAGAGCTTGTGACTACCAACAAGACCCCGCGCCTGTGCAGCACGGCAGCTCCCATCAGCGCTGCTCGGACTCTGGTCATTGCAGAGTCACGGGCAGAAGGAGATGAGGAGGGTCCCTGAGTCCTCAGAGGCATGCTGTTCTCAAGCAAAGCCCTCTGGGGAAGGAAAAGCTTCAGGACAGTGCAAACCTGGGACTGGAGCTTTTACACGATTACATCCAATCACAGAACAACAGCCTGACTCAGTTTCCTCCTGATAATCAGTGGCATGGAGACAGGATTCTGTTTGGGGCTAGCAGAGCTCCTTAGAAGACCAAACGCCTGCTAAACACGGGAAATTGAATGTGGGATGTGCACATGAAGCCACCAGCTTCAGGTCTGAGGGGAGACGCCACTACTGAGCACATGTCGAGCAACTCTAAGGATGATCCGCACGGCGAACGACAGAACCAAAGCCAACCTTTCTCATTCAAGCATAAGGGAGGAGAAAAGAAATACGGCGTCTATGGAAAAAGTCCTGCACTGCAGAATAGGGGAGCCTTATTTTGAAAATCTAAGGGAAAATGCAAAACTCTAAAAATGTCAACTACAATAAACCAAAGATAAATGAAATAAAAAACCCAAGTACAAACATGTGGGATTGTATGTCTGTTAAGAACAACAACATGGATCCTGTGACATGTGATTAGATTAAAAAAACCAAACAAAAACCTTAGACTGAGATGATGTGTGGAATTGGAACTGGGGGTAGGAGAGAACCAAAGAAAGTAGAAAATCCACAGCAAAATGAAATGCGAACTGGAGGCAGGAAAGGATAGAATGGATGCTGCAGAAAAAGCAGTACATGAGACAGACTTGGAAAATAAATAGATAAAAACAAGCAAGGAGGAAAAGGACAGGGAAGAGAGGGTGGACATGAATTATAGAGCTTTTCAGAAAGGACATCAGAATACATGGAATGAAGAGAGAAAAACTTTAAGCTGAAAACAAACAAAAAAACTCCAAAAGAGCTGTCTCTTCAGGCAAAAAGGGTTCAGAGTGTTCCAGAGCCCCACTATTTATACTTAACATGAGAACTTCTTTTTTAATTTCAAGGAAAAAGAAAAATTCTAAAAAGAGCTTTGAAGGAAAAAAAAAGAAAAACCCTAGGTTTCCTACAAAGGAACAAAAATATGGTTGGCAGTATTACTTCTATAATTGATGTTAAAATTCAGAGACACTGAGGCAAGCTCTTCACATGTTTGAGGTGAAAAGAACACATTTAGCTATGAGTGAAAGCAAGACAAAGACATTTTACACAAGCAAATGTTTTTTAAAACTCCCACCCACATACTTATCTTTAGAAAAAAAATTAATGGTGCAGTGGCTATAGAAAACAGCATAGTGATTCCTCAAAAAATTAAAAATAGAATTATCAGTATGATCCAACAATTCCACTTCTGGGCATATATTACAAAAGAATTGAAAGTAGAATCTTGAAGAGATATTTGCACACTCGTGTTCATATCAGCCAGCATTATTCATAATAGCCAATAGGTGGAAGCAATTCAAGTGTCCACTGACAGACAAATGGATGAAGGAAATGTAGTATACACATACAATAGAATACTTTTCCATCTTGGAATATTCTGACACATGCTACAACATGGATGAACCTTGAGGTTATTATGCTAAAAAGTGAAATAAGCTAGTTGCAAAAAGACAAATACTGTATGATTCCACTCATCTAGATATCTAGAGTAGTCAGATTTATAGAAACAGAAAATAGAATGTTGGCTGCCAGAGGCTAGGAAAACGGGGCAATGAGGAGTTGTTTAATGGTCTAGAATTTTGGTTTTATAAGATTAAAAAATGTTGGGATTGATTGCATAACAATATGACTACACTTAACATGACTGAACTGTACACTTAGAAAACGGTTGACATGATAAACTTTATTTATTTTAAAACTATAATTAAAGATAAAAGTTGAAACCTCTCTTGAATGTATGAGAACGTGCTAAGTTGCTTCAGTGGTGTCTGACTCTTTGCGACGCTATGGACTATAGCCCCCCAATTTCCTTGGTTCATGGGATTCTCTAGGCAAGAATACTGGAGCAGGTTGCCATTTCCTTCTCCGGGGGATCTTCCCGACCCAGGGATCAGACTCACGGTTCTTAGGCCTCCTGCTTTGAATGCATGGTCCAGTCACAAAAAGATGTATTCCTCAACTCTGAGAAAATCATGATATAGAAGGACCAGGAGTGAAAACTTGAAACCAGATAGAAAGTTAAGTCATAGTAAATAATTATAATTTGGGTCATAAGATTGAGTCAAAATCCAGCAATAATCCTCACCAGAGCTTCCCTGGTGGTCCAGTGGTTAAGAACCCGCCTTGCAGTTCAGGGGTCACTGGTTCAATCCCCAGTCTGGGAAGATCCCACATGCCACGGAGCAACTAAGCCTGGTAGTTGCAGCTACTAAGCCTGAGCTCTAGAGCCTGTGAGCTGCAACAAGAGAAGCCCCTGCAACGAGAAGCCCGCATGCTGCAGCTAGAGGGTAGCCCCCACTTGCTGCAACTAGAGAAAGCCTGCACGCAGCAACAAAGACCCAGTGAAGCCAAAAATAAAACTAAATAAAATTATATATTAAAAAATCCTTGAGAGAGAAGATATTTCATAATTAAATGTAATCTGAATAAAAAGTTCATAGTAGAAGTAGTAACCTAATAATCCAAGTTTAAATCACTAAAGACTGATGAATACAGGTGGGAAAAGTACAGAAAATTGTAAAGCACACAAGATTTAATAATTTAGACCATTAAGATCCACAGGTTATTGCTACTTTCATAAGTCTAATAAGTGAGAAATAGACATAAAAGTCTCCTTTTAAAAATACTAAAACATTGGTAGCCACTAGCAGATATAAAGTAAAATTAAAACATGATTACAATCAGGATTTCCCGATGGCTCAAGCAGCAAAGAATCCACCTGCAATGAAGGAGATGCAGGAGCCATGAGTTTGATCCCTGGGTCGGGAAGATCCCCTGGAGGAGGAAATGGCAACCCACTCCAGTATTCTTGCCTGGGAAATGGGAAATCCCATGGAGAGAGGAGCCTGGCGGGCTACAGTCCATAGGGTTGCAAAGAGTCAGACATAACCGAGTGACGGAGCGTGCATGCATAAGTAAAATCAAAGTCGTTTTCAAGATAACATTAATTAAGATAAAAATTATATTTATATAGATAAGAATAACAATCCATAATAGATAACATTATATACTGTGTAGTGCAGACTCAAAATACATAAAATAAAAGCAGTTAAACATAAAAAGATGCGATGGGGTGGGAGGGAGGTTCAAGAGGGAGGGGAAATACATATACCTATGACTGAGTCATGTTGATATATGGCAGAAACCAACATAATATTGTAAAGCAATTATCCTCCAATTAAAAGTAAATGCATTTAAAATTTAAAAAATCATCCTAGAAAATGAAAATCATCTGAGAAAACTGCTTGATACTGATGGCTTTTTCTTGAGGACTAGCTCCCTGACGGAAATGGCAGCAAAGTCATCAGCCAAACCATTTATAAGAAAGAGGGAGAAAGAATAAAAAACAAACAAAAAAACATAAAAAGACAGAAAGATAGTAATAGAAAATGAAAACACTAGAATTTTTTCAATGATTAAATGAATAAAAAATGTATCAGATGACTTAAATAGTGTAATGAATAAGGCAAAATTGAAACAAGCCTCATTATAAGCTGCGATTCTACTATGAATGTCAGAATACAGAAATCGCACAAATTACATACTGGGACTAAGAATGAAGATCAATTTAAAAAATAGCCAGTTACTTGTTTAAAAGGTATTTTCCTAATGAAAGACAGAATAAAGTGTAATCAAATGTACAATAATAGATTACTTAGGAAATAAAGAGCTATAAAAACTTGTGAGATATGGTCAAAGCTATAATGAAAGGTAAAGTTATAGTCTTGACTGTTAATATTTTGGTTATTAAAAACGGAAGCAAATATTCCTCTACACTGATGACTGAGTGCTTTAAAAGTGCCTCTAACAAATGATGCATGCTGTCCGTGCAAAATGAATACTTGTTTTTAAAGACTTACAGAAAGTCTAAAAAGAGAATTCAAATGCTTCATATTTTTAAAATACTGATTACATTTTGAAATTATGAATATACTAGGTATAGTACAATAAGATATTAAATTTAACGGTATACTGTGGGTCATGTTATACTTCTATTGGATAGTATTAATTTGTATATTCAACTCAAAAAACTTGGAAAACCACCAATAACTATGGAAACACATGAAAGTACAAAATATGGTTCAGGCTAGAAATTAATTAGAAAATATAGGGAATTATATATAAAACCAAGTAAGCAGAAATAAAAATAAAGTTAGAAATATGATGTCCAACATCCCTAATTATCAGAGAAATGCAAATTAAAACTACAGTGAGGTATCATCTCACACTGGTCAGAATGGTTATTATCAAAAAGTCTACAAATAAATGGTGGACAGAGTGTGAAGAAAAAGGAACCCTCTTAAACTTTTGAAGGGTACATTCCCTTCAATTGATAAAGCCTCTATGGAGAACAATAAAGAGATTCCCTCTAAAACTACAATTAGGGGACTTTCCTTGTGGTCCAGTGGTTAAGAATCTGCTTTGCAATGCGGCGGCTCAGGTTCAATCCCTGATCAGGGAAATAAGATCCCACATGCAGCGGAGTAACTAAGCCCTTGTGTTGCAACTACTGAGTCCACATTCCACAACTACTGAGTCCGCATTCCACAACTACTGAGTCTGCATTCCACAACTACTGAGTCCACATTCCACAACTACTGAGCACATGCGCTGCAACTTCTGAAGCTCTGGCACCCTGGAATCCACTTGCTGCAACTATTGAGCCCTCTGACCACAGCAAAGGAACTGAGCGCCATAATCAAAGATCCCGCACGATGCAACGAGGGTCCCGCGTGCCTCAACTAAGACCCAATGCAGCCAAATAAATAAATACTTTTTAAGAAACCCTAAACACAGAACTACCATATCATCTAGCAATCCTACTCTTGGGCATATATCTGGAGAAAACTGTAATTGAAAGTTTTGCACACCAGTGCAAAATACATGCACACCAGTGTTCGCTGTAGCAGTATTTACAACAGCCAGGGCATGGAAGCAATCTAAACATCCATCCGCAGATGAATGGATAAAGATGTGGTATATTTATACAATGGAATACTACTCAGCAGTAAGAAAATAAAGTAATGCCACTTGCAGCAACATGGATGGATCTAGAGATTACCATACTAAGTGAAGTAAGCCAGACAGGCAAATATTGTATCATTTATACATGGACTCTTTAAAAAAAAGATACAAACGAATCTATATACAAGACAGAAGTAGACCCATAGATATAAGAAATTTATGATTACCAAAGAAGAAAGAAGGGGAGGGATAAATTAGGAGTTTGGGATTAACATAAACACACTACTATACATAAAACGGGCTTCCCTGATAACTCAGCTGGTAAAGAATCCACCTGCACTGCAGGAGACCTGCGTTTGATCCCTGGGTTGGGAAGATCCCCTGGAGAAGGGAAAGGCTATTCACTCCAGTATTCTGGCCTGGAGAAGTCCAAGGACTGTATAGTCAGTCCATGGGGTTTCAAAGAGTCAGACATGGACTGAGCGACTTTCACCTTCACTTTCTTTCATACATAAAACAGCTAACCAACAAAGATATACTGTATAGCACAGGGAACTATACTCAATATTTTGTAGTAATCTATATGGGAAAAGAATCTGGAAAAAAAATATGTGTAACTGAATCACTTCGCTGTACACGTGAAACTAACAGAACACTGTGAATCAGCTACACGTCAACAAAAACTGCAACGACTTAAAACAAGACACATGAGCAATATATGTTAACAGATATGGAGTAGATTAAAAAGCACACAAAAATTATTTGCCATTCTATGCTGATAGTTTTTGGAGAAGGCAATGGCACCCCACTCCAGTACTCTTGCCTGGAAAATCCCATGGACGGAGGAGCCTGGTGGGCTGCAGTCCATGGGGTCGCGAAGAGTTGGACACAATTGAGTGACTTCACTTTCACTTTTCACTTTCATGCATTGGAGAAGGAAATGGCAACCCACTCCAGTGTTCTTGCCTGGAGAATCCCAGGGATCGGGGAGCCTGGTGGGCTGCCGTCTATGGGGTCGCACAGAGTCGGACACGACTGAAGCGACTTAGCATCAGCAGCAGCAGCTGATAATTTTGGAAAAAATGAGGAAATAGGTGCTTTTTAAGAAAATAAATATTGCCAAACTTTACTAAAAAAATAAAAGCCAGAAAATACTGAAAATCAAAAAGTTCTGAATTACCTGTTAGAGGGAGGTAAGTTGATTCACACTTTCAAAAAATTAGAAACCTGTTTTGCTTTGTGAACTGATCCAGAATACAGAAAAAGATAAGCTTTTCCAGTTCCCCAGTACCAAAATCTCATAATGGTAGTAAATTACAAATAAGGAAGTTTTGGGCTAATCTTTCCGAGTAGACACAAAAATCCTAAATGATATATAACAAACAGATCCATTATAACCAAGTAGATTTTATCACAGAAAAGCAAGGGTGATTTAGTATCAGTACATCTATAAATGCAATATCAATAGGCCTGATTAAAAAACCAGCAGTAATACCCATGACCCTTGGAAGGAAGGAGGTAAAATTATTTGATGTGATTTTTATATGTGAAAAACCCAAGAGAAACTCTCAATAAAGATTAGAATTAACAAGAGTTTAGTAACTCATTCATAGTATTTAGATATAAACCTAATATACAAAAATCAACTTTTTTTTTTAACACTAGTGAGATATTTTAATGCATAAAAGCTCATTTAGGTAAGCAACAGAAATTCTTAAGTGACATTATTAAGAAATGTGCAAGATTTCTACAAAGAAAATTGCAAAACTGAACTGAGAGATTGAAAAGAAAGCCTTAAACAAGTGAAGAAACACATAATATTCCTTGGGATATTCCATTCCTTGGATGTCCCTGGAGTTCCAGTGGTTAAGACTCCCCACTTCCATGGCAAGGGGTGTGGGTTCCATCCCTGGACAGCGAGCTAAGATCCCACATGCTATGTGGTACAGTAAAAAAAAAAAAAAAAAAAAAAAAACCCAGCTAAAAACAGAAGACAACAAAATTGGAAAGAGTTCTATTACTTTCACCCATCCTAAAGCTTTAATAATTAAAAGGGTGTGGATCTGACATGAGATCAGATAGCCTAGAAACAAATTTGGCATCCATAAGGGTTTATCACATGACCCCCAGAGAACCACAAGTCAGTAGCTCAGGAAGCATCATTCACTCAGGCAGTGATTCTGGAACAGCTGTCTACGTCAGGGTGGTGGTGGGGTAGTGGGATTATTTAGAGTCTCCTTTAATACGGATCCTAAAATGGATTCCAGATGGAGAAAAGAGGTAAATGTTCAAGGGGGAAAAAAAAAGGACAAACCATAAAGACCTGAAGAAAACTATTTATCAAATTTCTGGATGGAGAAGGGCATTCTACCTTAAGACAAAAGGAATCCATCAAAAGTCAAAATAGTATAAACACACTTAGAAGGGAATAGATACACCAGGAAAAATAGTTACAAAAAATGTGACAAAAGGTAACAGTCTAATGACCCTCTGCAACCCTATGGACCATACCCCACTAGGCTTCTCTGTCCATGTGATTTTCCAGACAAGAATACTGGAGTGGGTTGCCATGCCCTCCTCAATATATAAATAGCTTGTTCAAACTGGTATTAAAAGTACTAAATCCCTCATGGAAAAATGAGTAAAGGGCATTAAAAGATAATTCATATGTGAAAACAAATTGCTGATAAATATATAAAAACAAATCTCAGTGGCTATTAAGTGAAAATATAAATTTTCCCCTTGCTATGTTAACAAAGCCTAAACCTAGTAATTGTCAATGCTGGTAAAGATGAACTGAGACAGGCACTCTCATAATATGGGCCATGTAAATGAGTATCAATTTCCTGAAAAAATTCTTAAAACAAGTCATTAAAGTGTCCTTATTGTTTAATCCAGTAATTACACTTCTGGATAATTATCATAAGGAAATAATTTAAAATAACAGGAAAAATAAGCTTAATACAAACGAAAATTCAACAACATAAGCATCCAACAATAGGGGAACGATTAAGTAAATGATGATTCATGTGCTCATTAAAATTACATGTATGAGAAGTTAATAACTTCGTGGGGAAATGGCTGCATAATGCTAAGTGAGAAAAGCAAAAGCAAACGTGCATATATTATATAATCGCATCCCTGAATGAAAAAAAATTTTTTTTGAGAAAAATGATGAGAAATATTCAAAGTGTGAGGAGTAGCATTTCTCAATAGTGGAATTAGAGATGACGTTTATTTTTTTTTTACTTTTTATTATTTTCTGAATTTCGCTACTTTTCTGTGAAAATTTTATGATCAGAAAAACACTTACGTATAAAAAGAAATTGGCAGATAGTGACCCTTTTCCTTGATTTTTTTGATTAAGACATCGAAACTCCTGGAATGACCTGCCAGCTAGTGGCAATTCTCACTACAAGGGTTGTGAACTTGTCCAGCTGACAAGCCTCCGAAAGCCAGCCTATGTGTCTCTTCGGGTACACATGTTGTAGGTTGCCAGCTTCTCCTGCGGAACAAGGAGTTCTTTTTTGCCAACCGAGACCAGCCATCCCCTGGGTCGCCAGCTCTGCCTTCAACCTCAGCCTTTTGCACCCAGAACCAGCAAGGGGCCTCAGCGTGGTGGCAGCCATTTCAAAGTCTGGTTATTTGGCTCCAGGTTCTCATCTGACTGGCAGGCTCCCTCCCAGAAACCCCTAGTGCCTTTCCCCAAACTTTAAGGCTACCATTTAAGCCTCGTTTCCTGCCTAGAACTATTTATTGACGTACTGCTATTTCCTGCACCGGCCACATCAATAAGCCCTGAAAGCCATTCAGTGTCTCAGGTTTCTCAAGGCATTCTGGGAAATTCTTCCCCGCTCTGGATAACCACATGAACTCTGGCATGATAGAGTCCTGCGGTCAAGCCGAAAACAGCTGCATACAGGCAAAGGGGGAACCCTGCCCCTCCACCCTGCTCCAGCAGCCAGCAGCCGCCAACAGGGAGATGGTGCCCTGAGAGAAGGGAGGCATCGGGGCACAAGGATCTCAGTGTATTCTGAAGCTTCCTAAAGTAGACGGCTGCCCCACCAATCCCCGTAAGCGCACCATCATTTCCTACTCCTAAAACAAATGACCAGAGGAAATGTGCCCCTCCACAATCTACATCCCCGGTGACTCTGGTTGTTTCTGTGCAGGGGTAGCTGCTGCTGCCATGTTCCCAGTGCGGAGGAGAAAGTGCCCTTTTATTCACTGCTGGCAGGAAGTTTCTTTTTCCTTGAGAAGTCACGATGAAAGGGGGGAGGGGTGGATACTGGGGAGCTGGTGACAGCCCACCAGCAATGAGTTGATCCCAGCCCTTCCCCTAGGCCACTGTTTGGAGGGTTTTAAAAGTGCATTTGCCAGAATTCTTTATATCGGAAAGAGGAAAGTTGTTTTCAAATCAAAGGTGCTGTATTTTTGATTCGGCTCAACTTTTCCCTTCTTTCAAGTTTCTGCTCTCGTGCTGGTTTCTGGGCAGGGTGCAGGGGTGTGTGGGTGTGTGGGGTGCTCCCCTAACTGCCTCTCTAAGATAGCAGCCCCCAGGGCTTATCACCGGCCCTGGTCTATTTCCCTCCTAGCCCTTACCTCTGTCAGGTACTGTAGTCATTGATATTCTGACCCCTCGCTAGCAAGAAAGTTTCACTGGGTCTGAAATCTTGTCTTATCCATCACCACGTCCCCTGGAACGCTACGTGGTTCAGAGCAGGTATTCGGTGAAAACCTGGGTAAAGATTCCATGTAAGTGATCAGACAGCTCTTCTTTAAAAGGCCAATCTGTTCAGGGAGAACAAGCTGCTACCATTCTTTTTCTCAATTTAAGACTTGAGAGGACAGAGCCCATATGCTGGCCGGATCCACCTTTTCTTTCACTTGTGGTTGCTTCACTCCCCAGATGTGTTCTTCCTGCCTGCCCTGTGCCAGCCCTGGTCCGCTCTGTCTTACCGTGTTTGTTTCACTTCTGTGGGTAACATTTTTTGGTCATAGGGTGAGGTTTCTTTGCTTATTTGGGGCTTTTTTTTTTTTTCCCCTTTTCAAGGTTGCGTCAATAAGCCCACATCATTCTGCAGAGTCGCCCTTTGGGACAGGCTCATCCGTGGTTTTCATCTAGTTCCTCCCCAGCCCTGGGCCTCCCTGTCAGTCACATGGCCCCTCCAAGCTGCTGGCTGCAGCCCTCAGACCCCTCCCGCCTCCCCTCCACCTCCCCCTCTGGCCCCTCTCTCAGCCCAGGGCCTGCGTGCCAGCCTCCAGTGGGCAGACACAGGCCCTGGTAGGTTCTGGGAGGTTCCTGATCCACCCGGTCATTATCATTTGGGGGTCCCCAGGGCAAGAGTTTCCATCTCACAGAAGGCGGTATGGCCCTTTCCTGGCACCTGGGCACCAAGTCAGAGGCAGGGGCATTCCCAGGCCCAGGGGTGGCCTGGAGGGGGAAGTGGATTCACCACAGCAGATCAATCTCCCCCAGGCCGAGAGAGAACCGGGAATGCGCCATGTCCCGTCCCTTTGGGCGACCTTTGGGCTCCATGAGACACCTCTGTAAGAGACCTTGTGAGAAAGGATGCAGGGATGTAAAGCCACTGCAAGTTGCCTCCTGGGACCCCAGGCCAAAAAGAACTGATCCGTAGGACAACAGGCCCCTCCCCTGTGAGAGAGAGTGGCTCCCGGCCAGGGCACGCGATGGGGCTGAGCTGGGGAGGAGGGTGGGCTGAGGCTGGGTGGGCCTCCGTCCAGCAGAGCGCGGCGTTAGGAGAGGAGGAGGGGGGAGAACGGGCTGGCTGGCCAGCACCTGCGTCTCAGAGAGTCCTCTCGGGGCCACAGGGTGGGAGGATTCCCCAGGTCTTGACATCACTCTGACTGGGTCAGACAGACCTTTTTGGCTTTGAGGAGTGACATGTGCATAGTAAAGTGTCCATTAAGTGGCAGAGACACCTCCTGGTCATGGTGTCCTGAGTCATTCTGTCCACCAAGCTGGCCCGGACCTGCCCGCCCCCCCCTTCCGGCAGGCTCGGTGTACAGCCCCAGTCAAGGGCCGGAGAGCCAGGCTGTGCTCACCGCTGCCCATCACTGCCCCATCGTCGCCACAGCTGCAGTCTCGGCTCAGTCCTGCTGGGCCCTGAGGCCCGACCCCAGCAGTTCAGCGGCACCCCCGATTCCAGAACAGTGGGAATCTGACTTGCGGGTCACTCTGGCTTGGGCAATGGTCTGTGGCAGGCCTGCATCTTGTCTGGACAGAGAAGCACCCTAGATAGAGGTCAGTGTGAACATAGGGTTACTGCCTCCACCCTCGGACTGGCTGCCTATCTTGGGTTCTGATGTCCACTGGACCCTGCCTCTGGGGGTGGCCTTACCCTTTCCACTGCAAGCTGGAGTTTTCCCTGAGTAGCCTTGACCTCCCCACCACATGATACCAAAGCCCTGGTCACCTCACTGCTTCCCTCTGCTCTGCCCCCAGACACTGTCAGACGGCATTCTTGACTGCAAGTGACAGAAACGCTCTCCAACCAGCTTAAGCACACAGGGCCTGAGCTGGTTTAGATGGCGGGGGTGGAAGGGGGTCACCAGGAATGTAGCTGGTCCACAGGGCTCAGACAATGCCAGAGCTGGTCCTAGGACCTTCCTTTTACCTGGCCTGGCTTTGTGCATGTTGACCACTTTGTCTCCTGCCAGGATCTCCCAGTCTCTATCACAATGGCCTGTGAGTCAGGGGAAGACAAACCTCTTCTAATTTGTGCATCCAACCCACAAATCTCAGGGAAGGATTCTGATTGGCCCTGCTCGTCAGAGGACCATCAGTTCCCTTCAGTTCAGTTCAGTTGCTCAGTTGTGTCTGACTCTTTGTGACATGCGAGGCCTCCCTGTCCATCACCAACTCCCAGAATCTACTCAAACTCATGTCCATTGGGTCAGTGATGCCATCCAACCATCTCACCCTCTGTCGTCCCCTTCTCCTCCCACCTTCAATCTCTCCCAGCATCAGGGTCTTTTCAAATGAGTCAGCTCTTCCCATCAGGTGGCCAAAGTATTGGCGTTTCAGCTTCAGCATCAGTCCTTCCAATGAATATTCAAGACTGACTTCCTTTAGGATGGACTTGTTGGATGATCATCCCTCAGGCCAATCACTGTGGGCATGAGGACGGGGTTCCCTGATTTGCCAGACTCAAGTCAGATGACCAGTTCTGTGACCGCGCAAGGTGCGGCCCTGTGACAAGACTCCCCAGGCCACAGACCGAGACAACAACTGCCCACTGCAAACAGAGACCCCTGGCTTGGAACCATCCGCATGGCTTTAGCAAGTGCCTGAAACTCTCCTGAACATCATGTCGAATTGCCCACGTACTGGTGGTGACTGCTCCCCTCTGAGTCCCACCCAAAAGAATACAGAGACATTCTCTGTGACCGACGGACACCAAGGCTGAGAGTGTCTTCTCCCTGGCACTTGGCTCCAGGAAGACACTGCAGCTGGGAACTGCCATCCGCCACTTCCAGTCTAATCGAGAATATTCCGGAGACATTTTCCAAGCTTCCCAGGGTGTAAGCAAAATCTGGGTTGGCAAAATCAGGTCAGGTAGGCTCAGCTGTGCTGATCCGCGGTGGAGGGAGGGGGGGCAGGGTGGCGGCGCTGGGGTGCAGCGGAGAGAAGCTGAGAAAGCTGGGCTGATTCAGTGGGAATTCTGTCTCGCACTTACGCAGGCACAAAGCCTCATTCTCAGGCAAGGGGGAGCTGGCACCTGCTGCGGCTGTGGCCTTGAAAAGCCCTCGGAAGAGACTGGAAGGAAAACTCTTGAGCAGGAAGAGAGGGCTGACTGCCTGACAGGACTCCTGGTGGGTGAGCAGGAAGGAATTCCTGCAGGCAGAGTGTCACGGGATTCCCTCAGCCTCAGAAGGACACCTCCAGGTACCCCTTCCCAGGTACAGATGAAGAGTAAAAGTGTCAGTCGCAAAGTCGTGTCCGACCCCATGGATTGTAGCCTGCCAAGTCTAAGGTATTCTCCAGGCAGGAAGACTGGAGTGGGTTGTCAGGCCCTCCTCCAGGGAGTCTTCCCGACCGAGACTGAACCCGGGTCTCCGCACTGCAGGCAGATTCTTGACCTTCTGAGCCAACAAGCAAGCCACCCCCCCAAGTACGGATGAGTCGGAGCATTTATGTCCACAGGCGGAGAGCAGCTCTCAGTAACCCAGCACTCAGCAGAGTGCGTGCTGGCGCCTTGACCTCATCCGTGGCCGGCCTGCTTTCGGTGTGACGGTACCACCATACCTTTACATAGCCATTTTCTCTCCCCAATCACTTCCCCCAAACATTGCCAGCCCTGCCCCATACAGCATCTCACACTGGAGGAAGAGGTCCTGGGATCTGATCATCCTTCCGAGGCTGGCAGGCCTGGACCCTGGGCCTCTAATTCTGCGTCTGCTGTTCTTTCTCCCGCAGAGTCATCCTATGTGAAAAGGCCCACTTGTATACAGGACGGCTGCCCTGCCTGTCCCTGCAGGTCCCCTGGATGACAGGGCCCAGCTGTCCCCTCTGCAGGACCGGGACTCCTCCCCACCTGCCCAGAGAGTGGCCACGGGCTTGGAGGCAGGTATCCACCAGGGACGGATAGGTCTCTGTAGGCTCTGTAGGTCTCGTCCGTTAGGCAGAACTCTGTGGGGACAGACGCGGGTGTGCTCACCACGGTCTCAGTTCGAGGGGGCAAACCCATGGCAACACCAAAGGGCGACGAGTCTGGTTTGGATGGGGCATCATGCAACTATCCTGCCAATCCGTGAAAAAAATCTGCCTCAGGGTCCACAGCTGTAAAATGGAAAGAAACTATTTGAGCTGCTCAGGGTCAGTGTTGTGCTGGGGTTATGAGACAGATGTGAAAACCCTGGGGAAGAGCCGAGACCCCCTAAAAAGAAATGGGGCAATGCCACTGTCTGCAGTTTGAGAAACAGGGCGCACAGAGGACAAATGTCTTGTCTGGGGTTTCCTATGGGAGGAAGGTGGGAGCTGAGGCCAGAGCCCAGCTTAGCCAGCTTTCTGGAGATTCCTGGAGTCTGCTTCCAGAGTTTCTGCCTGGAGCAGGTTCTCCCAGGAGGGTCAGGCCACCTCCTCCAGGCAGAAATGCAATCCGGGATCCCGTTGTTCAGTTCCAGGCCCACAGGCCACACTCTGGAAGCAATTGGAAACCGAAGGCTTGTGAAATCCTACTTTCATCGAGCAGCCACATTACTGTCTGAAAGGCTAGTGATAAAAATAGATGATTACACAGGCGTTATTAAACTATTTATAGAATTTGAGAAAAACCCCTTGAAATGCTCACGAAAAGATTTGGCCTATAATGGGGATTCCAGAATGACTCAGCCTGAAGCCCAAATCCACCGGTGACTTTGAACTTTGCCACAGATGAAGACTTCAAAAGTCACACTAATGTTTATGGGGCATTATCCCTCAGGGAAGCTGTAATGGGGGCGCACACAGCTTTTATCAAGCTGTATCCCCGAATGTTTACTGGACGACATCAAGCAACAGTCATGGGTGGGGCGTGCAGGGGCAGGTGGGGCGGGGGAGAAGGCCACGAGGTCCCGTGGGCTCGGGGAAGACCAAAACTTGCACCTGGGAAATGGGAATCCCAGCTCCTACCCCATCTCTGGAGACGGTATGGGGATATGGAAGTAGAAGCGAAGGCCATGCCTGTCATTTTCTGCAAAGATGTGGATGGGAGCCGTTTACGCCAGGCTCCGACCTAATGGGCCCCGCTATTGTAACATGCCTTTCCCTCTGGTCCTATCCATCTGGATGCCTGCTTTCTGCCCAGCGCTGCAGGGGTCAGGGTGGCCCTGAAGCAAACACTCAGGCCCTCTCAATGAGCCCCAAGCTCCAGGCCACAGACCAGATGGGCCCTCATGTTGTTCCAAGGAGCCTGGGGCCAACTGTGGGGGTGGGTGACGGGCAGTGGGGTGGGCAGGTTCCGTGTGCCTCAGTTCCAGGCAGAACCCCCTTTGCTGGGTCGGTTTCACAAGCTGGAGGATATGCCTGAAATCAAGTTTGGAAAAAATAACTCTGCTGCTAAAAATGTTCAAAAACCACTGGTGTGTCAAGAGTATGCACAATGGGCTCAAAAGCCAGACAGGCCTGGGTGATCAGACTCCTGCCCAGCCCTCGGACCTGGGCAAGCCCCAAGACCTCCCGCACTCACATTCCCCACGTGGGAAAGGGTAACAGGGCTAGACACAAGGAGAACGAAAAGAGCCTGGCCAGGGAGAGACTCAGCGGATGTTGGGTTTCTCCTTGTTTCCTTGGCATTCCCCAGCAAGGGCCCAAGGATCTCCATGGCAGGTGTGACCTGTTTGACTTTCCACCCTGTGGTTATTCTTGTAGAGGGAAGCTTCTTAGGGGAAAAGGTAGATGCTAAGATGGGAGCTCATCCTGCACTCACTCATGTTTCTACTCATATCAAGGTGGATGGAAGCAAGGATTCCTCATTAATGTGGATCCAACATGATCCAAGACAGAAGAGGGAACTTTGAGATCATAAAGGGTTATGTTATCTTTACTAAGAAAGGATCTAGTGGGAAGACCTGAAGACTGGCCAAATGGGGGCTATGTGACTTTAAGCAAGTTATTCGCCCCACTGGGTCACACACAGTGTGTTTGGTCATACACAAAGTGAAGCTGGTATACTTGTCCATGAAGCCCATGAGTGGTGGTGAAGATTAAATAAGGCAGTGGATAGAAAGTCACCCAGTGAGCAGATAGTGCTCTACATGACTAGGTCCTTGGTCTTGATGGCTGGATCACCAAAGGTCCATCAGCCCCTACAGTCCATCTTGGTCCTGGCCTTGCACAAGGTAGATGGCTCAACAGACCCTTCCTGAATTGATGCATGTGATCAAGGGCTGCCAGCTGGTCACTTTCCCCACCTGTGGTCTTGCTGACCAGGTGCCTCCTATCAAGTCACATGCTGGGTGGTGGAGGGGGCGCCATCTGCTCTAGCAGGCTTGCCTAATCTCAGCACTCTGGACATTGTGGACTGGTTTATTCTTTTTGGTGGGGGGCTTTCTCGTGCATCATAGATTTCTTTCCATAGAGGTATCACAGCCCGCAACCCCTCACTCGCAGTTGTTGAAACCAAAAATATCTTGACATTTCCAAGTGTCTGCTGGGGAAAAATCAGTCCCAGGGGAGAACCACTGCCTAGAGCAATCCCTTGCACACGCCTGCTTCCACCAGGGCAACTTGTTAGGATCCAGCAAGATGTGGAGGTCCTTGAATGACACTGGCCAACAATACAGTGAGCGGCTCCATCTACCATAAGGCCTCTGGGGGGGCACCCTTGCAAGTGCCGTCAGAAACCTCCGAGGGGCTGTGTGGGACGCACACCTGCACGCCAAACAGCTGCTTCACTGCATTCAGAATGGTGCCCATGCCAACAGCAGACGCCATCACAGACATATACAACCTGCCCCTGCAGACAGTGGCCATTTCTCCTCCTGTGGATTATAGATACAGAATGATGGGTTAAAAAATAGCACAGGCCCTTACTGTGATGATTCAAAACCCCAAGAGGGTAAAAATAAAACGTGGGCTCTGGCACTGACGGCTCTGTGCTTGGGTTGTGATGTCAGCTCCATGAGCAAATTATCTTTCATCAGTTGGACTGTATTTTTAAATGTGAACAGCTTAGCACACTTAACACTACTTATTTGGGGGTGCCTTGGACAACAGATAATTCGACTGTGTTCACCAGATGACACTGACAAATACTTCCCACGCCTGTGTCCCCAGATAAAAATAACGCCAGTTTGCTCACAGGTCTGCAGAAAGAAAAGGGCAGGAAGCTGGAGGTACCAATCGTGTCTGGCACCTCCTTCCCCCCTGCGCCGGCCCCTGGCGGCTCTGGCTCAGCTGCAGGAGGAGGAAGTGTTACCCAGGTGACATGCGATGTTCTGACTGCGTGAGAGGAATGGGGAGGGCCTGGCATAGTGTCCCTTCATGGGCCACCAGCTCTGCCCACCACAGAGGGCAAACCTCCAAGGAGAATGCAGAGAGCGCCGCGTGAGCTTGGGAAGTCACCTGGCCTTGCTGAGTCCCATCTGGAAAACGGGTTCACACAACATGCCCTACTACCTGTCACAGAGACTGTGAGGTCCAAATGCCTGAATGCTGTCCCACGGGGTAGAGGACAGCTACAGGCCCAGAGGCACGGGCCTCTGTGGAGTGAGCCCAAAGGCCCTGGTGCCTTAGAGAATGCCCTCCCACAGCACGGTGCCCGAGGGTACCCTATCTGTAACACACCTTTAGGATAAGGCTCTGTTTTCCCAGAAACCCCCTAGTCAAACTGCAGAGTAAAACATCCCCCCGGGCACAGCTCAGCTGATCAGATACTTGTCCTTCTATGGGAAAACCAAGACTTAAGACAAGTGCGGTCTGAAAGGAAGAAAATTAGGGATAGTTTAGAAGATGAGGGGGAGCGACATGGGAAATCAGCTACAGGGTGACTAATCACAGGAGGCCCTGGAGGCTATGGGGGACGTCAGCAAGGATACTGGGGACCCCTGGGAAGGCTGTCAGTGCAGGCTGGCAATGTGGTGATATGGCCCCTTTCACTCTGGGCTGGGCACCTCTGATGCCAGCTGCCAGGGAAAAGGCTGCAAGAGTATGAAGGATGGCCCTAAGGAAACTGTGGGCTCCAACTCAGAATTCCCATTGCACAGGTATCTTGAGAGTGCTTACGAATATTCCAGAAGCCGTGAGTATATAAGAGAGGTGAGCCAGTTCTAATTCTAGGTCCTGCTGCCCAGTCAGCCTCGGGGTGGCTGTGGGGTGCACACGTCTGAGCATGCAGGGCGGGTATGGGGCATCACCCCAAGGTCAGATGGTCGCTTGCTTATAATAACGTCCACGATGATAAGCTGCTTTCTGCTCTAACCACCCCCTTTTCCTATGCATAGACCCTCACTGAGCCAAAGGCTAAAAAGAAAAGAAAAAAAAAAAAGCTGAGTGTGGAAATATGTGCCAATTTCAAAACTGGTCCCTCAGAGGGTGTTTCCCTCCCTTGTCCTAAGCCTGCTCCTCCAGCACTGCCCGCATGTGAAAGATGACACCTGGCTTTCAGTTCAGTTCAGTTTAGTTGCTCAGTCGTGTCCGACTCTTTGAACCGCAGCAACACCAGGCCTCCCTGTCCATCACCAGCTCCCAGAGTCCACCCAAACCCATGTCCATCGAGTCGGCGATGCCATCCAGCCATCTCATCCTCTGTCATCCCCTTCTCCTCCTGCCCCCAATCCCTCCCAGCATCAGGGTCTTGTCCCAATGAGTCAGCTCTTTGCATCAGGTGGTCAAAGCACTGGACTTTCAGCTTCAACATCAGTACTGTGGATAACAAGGAGCTTGGCTTTCCCAAGGCATGGATGCTTAGTTAAGGTTCCTTCTTTTTGGGGAGAAAAAAAAATCCCATCTTCCATGAACATTAAACTCTTACACAGAGAGAGGATCTGAAGTTCTTCCGCACACAGAGTTCTGAGTCATTGAGCAAGTGACAAAAAAGAAGGGGTACCTAGCCAGGTGCTGAACCCCATTCTGGGGATCTGGGGGAAGGTGATCTGGTCATAACCCCCAAGGTTAGTAAGCTCCAGGGGAAAATTACACCCACATATTTGAAAGAGTTCAGAGAATACAAGCACCTCTTTACAAGCCGTTTTAAGAAACTTAAATAAAAACTAAGAAGGTTTTTTCCCTCTCAACAAGCATCTTCATTAAAAGGAAGGATTCACTATGACTTCTTTTAATCTGGAGACCGCTTTACCCCAATCCTGCCTTACCCCAATCCTGACTGAATGAGCAGGCGATACATAGGTTCGCATCTGTGGTGGCCCATGAGACAGTCCATTTCTTACCAACTGCAAATTGTCATAACCCAAGGGAGCTGGAGACCTTGGAGAAATGAGGTTGGGGAAGAAGCTACAGCCCACGGGGACCCTGGCAGAGAATGGCGATTCCCCGGGCACTAAGAGCGGCAGATGGCCTCCGTCTAGCACCTCAGTCCTGGTTGGACATGCCTTCCTTCAAGGGTAAGGCAACCTTGCAGGCTAAGGATCTAAAGATTAATACCTGGCCTGGAGTAATGCCACCTGCTTCCAAAACATGGCTTCTTCCTCAAGTGAAAAATACCATCAGGTGAAGGCAACACAGGCAGTGAAGGCCAAACTAACCACTTGTGGGGACTTCCCTGGGGGTCCAGTGGTGGGTCAAGACTTCGTGCTGCCATTGTAGGGAGCACAGCTTCGATCCCTGGTGAGGGAGCTAAGAGCCCACATGCCACACGGCAAGGCCAAAAAAAAAACCAAACCAAAAAACTGACCATTCACAAGTGGTCTTTCACACAGGACTCCAGCCAGTGAATCTGATGTCTACAACGTTGCATCCTTCTATCCATCCACCTCCCCTCCCCACTTCTATCCCTCAATCCACAGCTCTGCAGGCCTGCTCTCTGGCAGATCGTGACTCTACCGCAGCACACACAGGGGGCCTGGGGGAAGGAACATTCCAAGCTGCGCATCCTGAGATCTGCTGAACAAGCAGGAAAGCCTACAGAGTTCTGACAAACTCCGGGTCTGACAGGCATCTCCAGAGGGCATCTGCTTCGATCCCACCTGCTTTCAATCATCCTAGGTGGTTTGTAAAGCTGCCCTATTTTTAAAGCTATTCTGGGAAGGATGTCCCCAAACCTCCCTCTGCTTCCAAGTTTTCTCTCTACACGCTACCTCAAGTCGTTGCCTACTGAAAAGGTCAGCCCCCCTGGCTTGGCCAGAACCCCCATCTCTGGGACCGCCAGCTCACCCGCTCTGGGTCTCAGCTTCTCCCCCGACTTGGGGAGGCCTCCTAGGGAGCCTGCACTTGTTGGGTGGGAGATTATCTAATGCCTCAGCTCTGGCTCTTCCTGTTTGGCCTGTATTTCCATCATTCTGTGCTAGAATGCTGGCTGAGTCCTTGCCCGACGTGACCAAACTTACACAGACCGTTTACAAGCTCCCTCTTGGCCTCCAGTGTTGTGCCTGGCTAGGAGGAATGTATGTATGGAGGAGGCAGCAAAAATAAGAGCAGCATTGTCTGTGCAACCCTGTGAGGAAGGAGAGGGGAGCAGGGACCGAGGTGGGGGTCAGTGCAGGCAGCCTTGGTATGTCTGCGGGGGGCTGCAAGTCACCATTTGGACCCCTAGTCGGCAGACCCGAAGGATCCGGAGTGGTACCGGTGGTGATGGGGGCGAAATCTTCCACGGAGCAGGAGAGAAGGTAACGGGAGCAGAGGGGGACCGCCAGCTCCATTTTGTTCCATTGCTGGCGTCCCGCTGCCAGTCCTGTGCAGGCGTGGGTGGTTGCGAGACCCTCTGAGGCTTCTTATCTGAAGGCTGGGTGGAGCCCCCACAGTCCCTGCGAGCTGGGCTCCGGCCCGTCCTGAAATCAGGCGCTTCCTAAAAGCCCTTCCCCCTTTTCCTGGGGAAGTGACTTGGCTGTAAGGGCACTCGAATCTAATCAAATTGGGGCAGGCTGACATTTTCGAACTAATCCATTATTCCCACTTGGGCATTTACATGGTGACCTCGACGAAGTATTTAGGAGTGATTTTTGGGGCAAACGAGATCAAATGGAAGAGGGACTTCAGCCAGGTGAATGATTAACAAGAGAAAGCGGAGGGAAGGCATATAGGATCATAAGCAGCCCGCTGAGGCTCTGCCACGCCGCGTGCCGCCCTCCTCCAAGATATTCTGTTTACTGAGAGATCGTCATGGAGGCAGGAAACATTTTGTCAGAAATACCGAGCACAAAATATAGTGGGCGCTAAATACTTCATCTTATTGGCACCACCGCAGAAGCCAGAGTTGTAAATGGTTGCGGGGAAAGGTCTGAGTTATATAAAGCCGCCGGGGAGCAAAGATAGCCCTAGGCGCCCGTCCCGGGCTCCCTGTCAGTTTTCCGGAAGCTGAAATTTAAGCCTCACCAAGGCATGAAATGCTAAAATGACACCATTTTCCCATGAAATGTCAAGAGGTTTAGAGGTGATGGGGCCGCAGCCTGCCCCTCCCTGTTTCTCCCTGGGAGAAGACTCCTCATTTACAAGCATAATTGATTGCCTCCCAGAGGTCCTGCCAGCCTGGCAGAGGACCCTGGGCAGAGGTGCAGGGGCCCAGCCTGCCTCCTCCAGTCGGCTGCCAAGATACGGGGGCAGCTAGCCCACCAGCCATCGGCCCCCCATTCTTGACTCTGGATTACCGAAAACACGGGTTCTGCTCTAAAGCAAGTGACTTTTTCTCTTTTTTTTTTTTTAAAACCATTCATCCTCATTCCCTTAAAATTTCATCCAGTGTCAAGGTGTCAAATGCCATGGAATGGCTCTCATAAAGGCTTACTTCTATCCAGATCATGGTACCAAGGACTCCAAGCACCCACTCCCCACGACCGATTTTTACTATGCGACTCGAACATGCTGTGTCTGGCGAGCTCTTGGTCCTGCCTCCCTCCCCCTCCCCCTCCCCCTCCCCCTCCCCCGCGCTGACTGCGCCCAAGTGGTCGTTCTCATCTCAGTGATTGGCCACCCCCTCATCCACTGTCCAGGGCCCAAAGCCCCAAACCTTAGATCATCCTTCACGCTAACATGTTCTCTTGCACCGAAATTCTTCAGTCACTTCTATTAGCTCTTCTTTCAAATTTAATCCCACCTCTGCCCTCCCTTGGAGAAGGAAATGGCAACCCACTCCAGTATTCTTGCCTGGAAAATCCCATGGACTGAGGAGCCTGGTAGGCTACAGTCCATGGGGTCGCAAAGAGTCGTACACAACTGAGAAACTTACTTTACTTTCTGCCTTCCCCTTGGTAGCTCAGAAGGTAAAGAATCTGCCTGCAATGCAGGAGACCCGGGTTTGATCCCTGGGTTGGGAAGATCCGCCGGAGAAGGATCTAGTATTTTCTAGTATTCTTGCCTGGAGAATTTCACAGACAGAGGAGCCTGGCAGGCTACAGTCCATGGGGTTGCAAAGAGTTGGGACAAGACTGAGCGATTGCCACTGACCTCTCAAATCAATTTCCCACCACCCTTCACAGAGCCTCTTCCTAAAGCCTTCAAGCTGGCCTCGCTGCATCTACCTGGCCCTTTCAAACCACCATCAACCCGGCAGCCTGAGTGGTCCCATTAAAGCCTTAGCCGAATCTTGTGTTATCTGCTCAAACTCCTCTGAGGGGCCCCCACATCCCTCAGAGTAGATGTGATGGCCTCACGACAGCCTGCAGATCCTGTACAAGGTGGGCCCCAACCTGAGGTCCTCCCACCATCTCCACCGCCAGCTCCGGCCCCCACCATGCTCCACCACGGACACTCCAGCCTCAGGGCATTTGCACTGCTGTTTCCCTGCATCTAGGATGTTCCCTATCTGAAGCTCCAATAGTTTGGCCACCTGACGCCAAGAGCCGACTCTTTGGAAAAGACCCTGATGCTGGGAAAGATTGAGGGCGGGAGAAGCGGACGACAGATGGTGAGATGGTTGGATGGCGTCACGGATTCAATAGACATGAACTTGAGCAAACTCCAGGAGATGGTGAAGGACAGGGAAGGCTGGCATGCTGCAGACCATGGAGTCACAGAGTCGGACAGGACTCAACAGTAACAAGGATGCTCCCTTGGCGCTTTCACTCCTTCAGATCTACTCAAAGGTCACCTCACTGAGCCCTTTCCCAATCATCCTATTTAAAACTGCCCCAACATACCTGGTTTCATCGTCCTCCAGTCTTATAATTTACTCACTGACTGATCTACTGTCTGGATGGTCTTCGTCCCCCTCCTCACTAGAAATAAAAGCTCCATGAGAGCAAGCTGTTGAGTCTGTTTGTTCATTGCTGAATCCCACTAGAGCCCAGGGCCTGACACACAGTAGATTCTTAATAAACAGTCATCAAATGCTTCACAAATGAAGCTGCCTAAACTTCGGTTAGAGGGACATGAGCTGACCCACAATGTGAGGCTAAGAACACCAGGAAGTAAAAGCCAAATGCCCAGGGAGGGCAAAGATCAGGCTCCAAGGAGAGAGGATTCCAGGAAATCTGGAAAAATTATGGAATACAAGGGATTCCCAGGTGCCACAGTGGTAAAGAATCCACCTGCTGATGCAGGAGATGTAGGAGAGGAGGGTTCAATCCCTGGGTTGGGAAGGTCCCCTGGAGGAGGAAACGGCAACTTGCTCTAGTATTCTTGCTTGGGAAATACCACCGACAGAGGAGCCTGGTGGGCTGCAGTCCAAGGGGTCGCCAAGAGCCGGACACGACTGAGCATGCACGCGAGCACGCACGCACACCCGATGGAATAAAAACAGGGTCAGCTGGACTGGGGAAGACACAACAGAGCAGCTCAAGGAAAACAAAGCCAGAACAATAAACGCACAGTGAATTCAGTGACAGGCTTGGGGAGGATGGGGAGATGCTGGGATTAAAGCGCTTGTCCTCGGGTGATCTGGGTGAGCCACAGGCACATTCCTGTCTGTCACTGTTTGCTTTGCAGAAGAGGAGACCCCCCCACCCCGGGCGGGGCTGGGCAGGGGGCAGCTTCCACCCAGCCGAGGGGTAGGGTGGGAAGGGAGCCTGACTCTGGGACCTGGCCACTCTCCTCTTTCCTCTGGGTCTCCAGTGACCCCGACTCTGGCCCCGCCGGTCTGTCTAGATCTTGTCTTTCTTCCTACAGAAGAAAATGAAACAAAGCCATAAAAACAGCTTGAAAGAGCACAGGCCTCAGACCAGATCCTAGACCTGGCTCTGCCTCCGGGTGTATGGCCTTGCGCACGTCCTCACCGGTCTCTGGCCTCAGCTTCCTCAGAGGTCCAGAGCGTGGTTCTCAGTTTGGTCGGCCAGTGAGGCAGAAACCTGCAGAGCTACCTAAAGACAGCCTGGGGTCCCCTGCTCTCTCCACTTAAGCCATGGTGCAGGGCTGGGACAGGGCTTCCCTCCCTCCCCCAGCTGCTCATGACCTCAGAGACCGGGATGTGGCATTCCTGGCAGGTCTGTTTCTGCAGCCAAGCCTCTCCTGGGCAGACGGTGTGTGCAGGTAGACAGACAGGTGTGGGGCCACAGGGGAACAGAAATCTGGAAAGCCCCAGGCCCTGCGGCAGGAGGAGGGACACTGGCGACCCGAGGAGGTGGCTGGCCCGCAGAGCCGCCAGGAGGACGTGGACCCCTGCACAGAGGCAGCCTGTGACGTGTCTTCTCTGACTTCCAGGGTGGTGATTGGAGGCGCCCTTGGCTCCCGCCGGGCGGGGTCTGGAGCAAGAACTTCAGAGCCAGAGCTGGCTGCATTCCTCTGAAATCGCCGGCTTCGTGGCCTGCCGGTCACGTCCTACCCTGCGTGTCTGCCTCTGGGCGAGACCTGGCCGCGAGCCCCCGGTGGCTGGGGCCACCCCTCTAGCTCCCGGCGCTTTCTCAGTCTTTCAGGAAACGTCTCCAAGCCTGGTGGGGTGCATGTATCCGGGGGGTGGGGAGGGGTGGCTGAGCTGGGCCTGGGCCAAAGGGCTCTGTGGGGTGTCCTGTTGGACTTGGCAGCCTGCCCTTTAGTGACTCAAGCCTGTGGGTCGTCCCTCCCCCAGAAAACCCACCCTTGAACTCAGGGTTCCTGAAGCAGCCCTCTTCCCCTAAGGCCACAAACAACACCTTCGAAGTTCCTTGCCATGGGATCTTTGTTCACACTCCAGGCAAGCTTGAAACTTCCTCTATATTTAACCTCTGGCCAAATGACCCTGGGCAAGCTATTTCCCCAGTCTGAGTCTTGAGAAAAAAAAAGAAGGGCTGGCCTCCCAGGCTTCAGGCCCTCAGCTGAAAGGCGGCTCATCCTTCAAGGCTCACCTCTTCCACAGGACCCATGAGACCCTTGGGGCAGGAACTGCCCTCATTCCATTTCTGTCCCCTCCTGGACACTGAGGAGATAGCCCGGGGTGCTGAAGGAGTTTCACAGATGTAAACTACACCCGGTTCTGCTTTATCATCTCACAGCCTGCGGCCAACCCAGTTGAAGACCTTCTCGCCCACTGAATCCCTTGGAGCATTAATGAGTGTCTTAGTCCCAGGGCCCTCAACAGATATAGCCATGTGTCTACATGTCTTATTTTCCCCACCAGACTAAGAGTTCTCAGTTCACTTCAGTTCAGTCGCTCAGTCGTGTCTGACTCTTTGTAACCCCATGAACTGCAGTACGCCAGGCCTCCCTGTCCATCACCAATCCCGGAGTTGACTCAAACTCATATCCATCAAGTTGGTGAAGCCATCCAATCGTCTCATCCTCTGTCGTCCCCTTTTCCTCCCGTCTTCAATCTTTCCCAGCCTCAGGGTCTTTTCAATGAGTCAGTTCTTCACATCAGGTGGCCAAAGTATTGGAGTTTCAGCTTCAACATCAGTCCTTCCAATGAATATTCAGGACTGATTTCCTTTAGGGTAGACTGGCTGGATCTCCTCGCTGTCCAAGGAACTCTCAAGAGTCTTCTCCAACACCACAGTTCAAAAGCATCAATTCTTTGGCGGTCAGCTTTCTTTACAGTCCAACTCTCACATCCATACATGACTACTGGAAAAATCATAGCTTTGACCAGATGGACCTTTGACAGCAAAGTAATGTCTTTGCCTTTTAATAAGCTGTCTAGGTTGGTCATAAGTTGAGACTTCTAACTTTAGTTAGAACATAAAGAGTTCTAACTCAACCCAAACAACAAGACTGATCTTAGTGTTCTGCTGGTAGAATGTACTTAATCAAGAGATTGCATTTAAACTACAACAGTCCCATGGTAGTAGCACTGTGATTATCCACATTTAACAGAAGAGAAACCTAGGCCACAGGGAGACTAAAAGCATCCTGCCCAGGTCATGAGCTTGTAGAGGCAAAGCTGACACTGGAAGCCCAGGGGTCAGGCTCTAGCATCTACATTCAAACACTGCCCTATGGTCTAGTGGGCCTCTCACTGTAATGTCTAGTCTTCCCAACAGAGCTTTAAGCTTCTTGACAGCAAAATTCAATCCTTGATTTACACTTGCAATGTTTTCGTCCTTTTTAAGACCTCTTTGGATACTTCAGGTTCTTCGTGATTCCAGATACATTTTAGAATCAGTGAGTCAGTTTCTACTAAAAAGTCTGCTGGGATTTTGATTGGGACTGTGTTGAATTTATAGATCAATTTGGGGAGAATTGATATTTTAACAATGTTGAGTCTTTTAATCCATGAATATGGTATGTCCCTGGTTTATACTTGATTGTATCTGTGCAGTGCTTCACATGGCGCTAGACCCATGGTATTAGCACACACGAGATAAACTGATGGAAACACAGATTCCTTTACTATTACTCCTGAAATGAAGCAGGCATGGGACTTCTGGGCATGGTAGCCTTTCTGTGTCTCCCATTTCTTGTTTGTAGGAAACAGGCTTCAGTCTCCATGACCTTCCCTGAGTCGCAAAGGGCAAGTTCAAATAGTTGCTAATCAGGAAAGGGAGGGGATGCAAAGACAAGAGAGGAGTAGTCAAGAAATGATAGGGCAGCCTTCAGTCAGGGTCCTGGTTCCACCTCGAGCGATACACAGAGCAATATCATTGAGCTCTTCTGCAGAACTAAAACTCCCAACAAATGGAAGAAGAAATACACTGGATGAAGTGTCCTTCATTTCAGAGAGGTCACAGTTTGGTAACCTTGAGAACCAGAGAAGCTTATCTGGAGACCACCCGAGGCCAGATTAAGAGAATGCAGACCCTGTGCACACCTGGATCCTTATCAGCAACCCTGCTCTTAAACCAAAGCTATAAAACTCCTCACCAAATCCCCCCTCCCACCCCAGCTTGGGACACACATTTTTTTGAGGGCATAAGCGTACTGTGTCCCCCCTTTGCCTGGCAAAGCAATAAAACTAATGTTTTCAACTTTTACCCCAAACTTTATAGTCTCTGAGACTCCATTTGGCACCAATGAACAGAGGCTGAGTTCTTGGCATTACCCCAAGCAAAGTCCAGATGACTCGTTGCCATTGTTATGAGCAGATACTGAGGGCCAACCCTGAGATACTGCCTCATTTAATCTCCCCAGCGGTCCTATGGAGTATTATTATCATCCCCACTTTACTAGCAAGGAAATTGAGGCTTAAAAAAATTCAGAAACTCATCCAACATCACACAACCAGTAAAGGACTGAGCTGGGATTTGAAACTAGGCCCACTGGACTCCCTACTCCACATTATCACCTACCACAGTACAGGAAAATAAAAACCAGTGAATATATCCCCAAACTCAAATAAAATGATCTGGGGCTGGGGCTTCTCTACTGGTTCAGCACTCCCTGCTAAGTAGAAGGGTGCAGAAGTAACGGAAGGAAGGTTCAGATGACTCTGCTGAGGAAGTGAGTGTAGCAGGGAAGAGCCAATTCTGACTCTGTGAAGGATCTGTTTTTTCTTTTACTTCAACCTTTGATTTTCATCACTTTTGTTATTATAATCATACATCTGCATGAAGAGATGAACACATCTCCTCCCTAACCGCCTGCCTCAGGGAACCTTGCCCCTCTGCCTGAAGAAATCAACACATCCCCTCCCTGAGATTGGCCATTCCAGGAGATATTTGCAAGATAAGGGTCTTTAACTTCCTCAACTCCTCCCCGTCTCCATTCTATAAGAAAGAATGACATCCAGACCCCAAGAAGATGGTTATTTTGTGACATTAGTCTGTCATCTTCTCCATCAGCCAGGTTTCCAAATAAAGTCATACTCCTTGCCTCAATACCTCATCTCTCTCAGTTAACTGGCCTGTCGTGTAGCAAGCAGACCAAGCTTGGACTCAGTAACAGAAGGATGAGGGTCTGCAGCCCAGAAGCACCGCATCAGCCACCCCCGTAAGCACACATCCATTCTCTGCCAGGCTCAGCAGAGCCCAGGCCCTCCCCAGTCTGCCTAGTCTCCCAGGCCGAGGGCCCTACTGGAAAAGGGTGGGCAAGGAGCTTCTTTGGCACCACTGTCCAGGCTCCTTCACAGCCCATCCTGAAGTCATCACACCTGTACTTATCATCTGCGTCTACTTTGGACCTGTACCTCCTGGAAAATGATGGTTTCACCCCCCAGCCTGAGCAACAGCACGGGGGCTTCCTTTTAACTTTCCTATAAGTGACCTGTCCAAGGGTGACCCCAGCCCCTCACTTTTCTAGGATTTACGGCAATAGTGATGAGAGCTGTATTCTCTCCCTATTGCAGTCACATCTCTGCCCCTCCCAGGCTCAGGAATCTTATTTACAAAGCCTACCTCTGTACTTTCTGGCTATTCCTGCTGCTCCCCTGACCTCCTCCAGCTCCATGAGTCCTTCCTGGGAATGCAGCCACCAAAGTGCAGGTGTACAGGTAGGCAGGGGAAGGTGCTCCAGGTGTGGTCCTGAGATGCTCAGGAAAATGGGAGACGCAAGGTCCCAGGGCTCACCACTGGCACTGCCGCTGATTCACAGGCAAGGATGCTGAGGCCAGGGAGTGAAGGAAGCTCACTTGGAGTCCTCTTAAGAGAATGGAGCCACAGCAGGACCTAGTACTCAGCATCCCGAGTCCTGGCTGAAGCTTTGCTATCTGTCCCTCCTCAGGGCACAGAACTACGCTTCATATACACGGTCCTCAGAGTGAGGCTCTGTCCCCAGTGCCAGGGTGCCCTGATCAGGTCCCAAACCTTTCTGACCTCACACCTGGGCAGAGACAAAAATTAAAAACTCAGGTTTCTCCTGAGTAAAAGTCAGAAGGTCAACCATCCAAATGTCCCCTGTGGGAGCTATCACTTGAAGATTTTGCAAAGGGGGAGCTCCCAGCTCAAGGTCAACAGAGCTGCTTTCCCGGAGCAGCATGACTTGGGCAAAAGTGTCCATCTCCACCCTTACCTCCTATGGAGATCCTCTCCTTCAGGAGAGGTGATCAAGACAGATATTCATATGCATGGCAGGCCTCCCAGCCCTCAGCTCCCCTAGCCTTTCTGCTTTGCCAATGCCCTCCAGGGTGCAGGAAAGTGTGTGGGGAGTGGGAGACAATGGAGGGAGTTGGGGTGGGGACAGAGGAAATACCATTTATAGCAGGAGTCCTTCATCTAAACTGCAAACTGTCCTTTGGAAGAAAAGCAGACAGCCAGACAGTGTGTAGTCAGACAGATGCTGCCTGGGAGATGGAATGCGTAACGTGGCAACAAAGACACACACACAAGGATGAATACATGCACATGTGTGAACACAGACACAGACACACACACGTGCATGCACACACGCACACATAACACCCTGCCCCTTCTTCCTTCCCAGGAGGGAGAGAACTCCTCCTATCGTGGGCCCATGTTACCACACCTGGTTTGGGGGGCAGCTATGTTTAAGGCCCCCTGAGTGGAGGGAGCTAAGGGCTGGGATGAAGTTGCATAGCCCTGAGAAGAAAACTACCCGGGAGACAGGTAATTACTTGGGGAAAAAACCTGACAGTTTTGCTTTACTGAGCAACAGGGGTCCCTTCCCGCCTCCCTTCCTTCCAACACTTAAGATGTGAACTAATGTGGCCACAGTCCATGCTGGCAGGGTCCCCTCCTCTGCCCACCCCTCACAAACAGTAAGGACCAGGGTGGTCTCAGGCATCTGTGTCCTGCTGGTGCCCCTCAGAGCTGCTCCCAGAGAGTCAGCGAAGAGCTCTGCTGTTCTCTTGACCCCAGCCCCTGCTCTGCCTCCATAGTCTGGAGGTCCCCAAACAAAATCCCATCCCCAGGGCCCCTCCCAGACTGCTGGCTGAGCCAGCATGATGGATGGGCTGTCCCCAGCAGGACGCAGACTGAGTGACAGGTGAGAGAAAGGCGATTGACTGCAGTGCAGGGAGGAAAGGGATGCTAGGTCAACGAGTCCAGCCCCTGCTCCCAAGCAGAAGGCTTCTCTAGAGTCAATGGTGGCGGGGTGGAAATGGCAATGATCATGAGGTGGACAGAGGAGGAAGGCCCCTTGGGCTGGGCTGGGACGAGGCTGAGGAGGGAAGAGAGTGGGGGTGGACCCTTCCTCTCCCTTTAGAGTTCCACTCTTGACTCTCTGTCCCGAGTTCTGATCTTCTAGCTAAAAGTAGGTAAGGTCAAAGGAGAAACACTAAGGCTGGCCTACATCTCTCTCTAGTTTCTGCTTGGCCCTGGAAAACTGCACAGTGACAGCAGTAATCCTTAGGGCATCTGGGATTTGATGAGTGTTTACTATGTACCTTCCAGGCATCACTTTAAAATCCTTACATGCAGTGTCTCTCTTCATTCTCATAATAACTCTACCAGCATCCCCATTATGCAGATGAGGAAACAAAGACAGAACGATCAGGTCCCCTGAATGAAGTCACCTGCCCTGTGAGCGCTGGAGATGGGGTTTAAACTGAGGCAGGAATGGAGCTCCCGAGTCCAGCCAAGCTCTTATGATGCTCACTGCTGGGCCTGGGGGCCCCTATAGGTATCTGCTCACTGATGCTTAGGTTCAAGCAGAGCCAGATGGCCCTCCAGTCCCCAGTGCTGGGGGTCAATTCTGCCCTGTGAGGGGAGCTATAGAGACCTTAGGCTTGCAGCCCCCTCCCAAACACCAGAAACTCCTCTTCTCTCCAGGCTACAAAAACTTGCTCACTTGATCCCCTCATTCACTCCCCCATCCCTCCCTCATGCTGCATAATGTCTGCGCAGGTATATCCAGTCTTGCAGTGGAGGAAGAGTAACAGGCATCTTTGAGAGAGAGCCTCAAAGATGGTGAATAAGCTCTACAAACTCACTGAGCCTCAGCTACTTCATTCATAAAACCTGGCAGAGTTGCTTTGAGGACACTCTTAACCTATAACTCCTAAGTGCAATACCTGGGGCTTTGGTTCTGCGAAATTGAGCATTTCCTGACATATCAGTAAACGAGGATGTCATAATCCACAGTGATTGCAGTCTTCCAATGTGAGCCAGTGAGCCTGAACGAAATTGAGGAAGGAGAATACCTTCCATCTAGTAGTTATCAGACTGCAGCCACTCCCTATGGTGAACCCTGAAGAACTCAGGATGTGAAAACCAGATACTGCCCCCAGATAGCCAAGGTGCATATCACAGGAAAGATTTCAGTGAGTCCAGACTCTTACATCGTCTCATACACAGAAAAACACTAAATTCTTTAAATTGGGTTATCTGGTTTTCTTTAATTAACAGTAAACTTTGGATGTTGAGACTACCTGAACTTCTACTGCAAAACTTATATATAACCAGGCTCCTCTCCTCGCCCCCTCGGAGCAGTCTTCTCAGGATTACTTGAGATATTGTCTTCTGGTCTAAGTCCTAAAACTTCCCAACAAATTAAACATAACTCTCAACTTTTAGGTTGTGAATATATTTAAAGTTAGCAGTTCCCAACTTTGATTGTATGGTGGACTCATCTGGGAAAATCTGAACAAGGTTGGTGCCCAGGCTCCAGGTCCCACGCCCCAGAGATGGTGATTCAATTGGTCTGGGGTGTAGCCTGGGCCCTGGCATATCCAGAGTTCCTGGGTGCAGGCAAAGCACACAGTGCAAACTCAGCAAAGGGCAGCTGCTGCTGTTGCCGACCGAGGTCACAGCTCGTCCATGGCAAAGCCAATGAACCACAGCCTGGTTCTGAGTCCCAGGCGGCCTCTTTAGTGTCCCCCCAGTCCCCTCACTGCCCCTCTACTGGGTTTGGTCTCTGGTGATGCCGGCTTTTGAAAAACTTTCACTCTCCTTGGTGGCCTGATGATTGGGCCAGACTCCTTGTCTACTTCAGAACGAGAGCTATGTGCAGGGGGGTGGGTTTCTGCAGGTGATGGATGTGTGCATAGGGGGAAATTCTCCCCCAGCCTGGAGGTCCCAGGAGTCTTCTTGGGAGTAAAGGCAACAGCAGAGGGGCCTCAGGACGCATCAAGACCACCTTAGAGCACTTCATGAAAGGGCACCCCAAATCAGCTTTTTGCAGATGACTTTTCCTAATTTTGCAGTTACTTAAAGCAGCCATTGGGATTCCCAGGTGGTGTTAGTGGTAGAGAAGCTGCCTGCCAATGCAGGAGACACCAGAGACTCAAGTTGGATCCTTGGATCGGGAAGATCCCCTGGAGTAGGAAATGGCAACCCATTCTAGTGTTCTTGCCTGGAGAATCCCATGGACAGAGGAGCCTGGCAGGCTATACAGTCCATGGGGTCGCAAAGAGTCGGACACGACCAAGTGACTAACACACACACACACGCTTCATCCGGAAGCCCCCACCCAGCCACTGAGCATCCCTCCCCCTGAGCACCAGCCTCCAGTATCCACCGTGTGAGTTCTTCCTTCCCCAGCCATTCAGCCAGTCAGCGCCGGCCTCTGGGACAGCATTCAGGATGGTGGTTGGCGGTTCCTGGTTTATCTGCGCGCGTGGCCCATTGGATTGTAAGGAATCCAGCGGTGGGAGAGGGTCTCTTCCATTTTCCCGCTAGCACACTGCTGGCACGCACCAGGTGCTCAGCTAACAAACGAATGACTCTCTGCGTGGAAAAGGTCACAGATCAGTCCACACACAGAGCGACGGTAAGATGCACAGAAGGCCCTCGAGAGAGAAGGGGGAGAGAGTGATGTGTGGGAGCCAGAGGGGATGAGGCAGCTTGAGTGTGTGCTCACCTGGTGACTGAGGTCAGAGTTCAAGAGGGCAGGGGTCAATGTGCCATGCTCAGCTGGAGGAAGCCCTGATGGGCAGGCAGCTGGCACGCCGAATCTCCACTGAGTGGAAGGATGTGTCTCTCGCCAAGAGAACAGAGAGGGAGGGCTGGGCTGGGCTGGACACCCCAGTGATGAAGCCCCAAGTTACTGTTGGGCTGAGATACACAGCCCCAGCTTTGGGAGTGCCCCAACCTCGCTCCCCATGCGGTACCCCCCTCTCTTATCAATTTCTCCCCCTACCCCCCTACCCCCAGCAGGCCTGCAGGCCTGTAGGCCTGGGCTCCCCAGGCCCTGGGACCGCCGGGTACCCGATGTGAACCATGCTGTCCTGGATACCAACCAGGGCTCTGGGCCTGGGCTCCCAGATTTCTTGGACCTGTGAAATCTGAGGGTGGCCAACATTTTATTTTGCTACGGATGTTTTCTAAAAAAGTTTTCATCCATCATTTTGTGAAAAAAAGGACAATTTCATGCCAAGATAGTAGGAAGGATGCAGTCTGAGAATAGTGGCCAGTCCTTTCCGGACAGGGCAGCTGGCAACCGCTCAAATCACATCTTACGTAAAGCTTGCCGGTGCAGCTTGCAGTGTAGACCAGCTTCGGTTTGAGGGTCGGCACCGGGGAACCCCTCAGCTCAGGCTCTCCGGCTGGTGCGCACGCAGGGGCCTGCGTGGCCCTTGTGTCTAACGGGCCGCCTGCCAGTCCCTGCTCTGGGCCAAGGCGCTGAGCGGCCTTTCAGACCCAGGAAAGGAGAGCCAGGGCAGCGAGTGCATCAGTCACTAAGGGGTGAGGACACAGGATAGGAGAAGGTCAACCGGGCAGAAAGGAGAAAACTCTTTGTAATGTGGGGTGCGCTGGGAAGGCGGGCCCGAGCCAGGGAGCAGGATGTACTCAGCAAAGTTCCCCACTTTCCAACACTGTCCCAGCTGGCTCTGGTTCCCCAAATCGGGTAGCGGGGTGGCCAATGGCTGGGGGCGGGGGGCAGGCGGGCGGGCAGCAGCTGCCCTGGGCCCCAGGCGCCGGGCATTCCTCCTCTAAGCTCCCCACGCGTCCCCAGCCCCGTTTATAAGGCACAGGGAGCCAAGAAGTCTGTGTGGCCCCGCCAACTCAGCCCAGAGGCCCCAGAAGGGAACCCAAGCCCCTGGGGTGATGGGGAGCCAGCCTCCCCTGCCAGGCCTGGAGCCCTGGCATCTGACCTGCAGCCTCTGGGTGCCCCGCGGGGCTGGGATCCAGCCAAGGAAGGGGAGAGCTGAATGCCGAGAGGGCCGCGGGGGTGGGTGGTGCTCAGGCCCCCCGGGTGCGCGCTGCACGCTTTAAATAGCTCAGCTTCTCTCAGCCTAGCAGTCCTGTCAGCCCTCCCTGCCAGCTCCTTCTCGAACTTTCCACACCAGGATCCGCTGATCTCCAGGTCAGGATGGGGAGGGGGTGAGGGAACACAGCGACCCAGCTTCTATGGGGTCAGCATATGTTAGGAAAGACATGCAAAGATCCCCCTGGCCCTCTATGACCTGTTGGACTTTATCCTCCAGGCCAGGCGAACGCCCTGAGCCCCTGATGCGCGAGGGCTTCGCTCAGCCCTGCCTTCTCCTGGGAGAAGTGGGTGCCCAACCCAGGCCACCTTCTATCTTGGCAAACCTGTGACTGGCACAGGCACTCGCCGAGAGCCTCTGCCGCCTCCCTGCCTGCCCTGGGGCCCGTTCCCGCAGGGCCCACCCTTGGCGGGGGGCCACGGCCCACCAAGCGCCCTCCCTCCTGCTCCTCCCCACCAGTTTCCTCCAGCCCAGCCTTTGCTCAGCAGCTCCAGCATTCAAAAACCAGTCTGATTCCCTTACAGTTTATAAACCGTCTTCATGTCATTTCGTAAGAGCTTTCCGACCACCCGGAGCAACGTGCAGGGCAGATATAAAAATAATCCCCATTTTACAGCCAACAAGACAGAGAGCCAGAAATACGAGGGGCGGTATTCAAGTTCATAATGTCAAAGTACTGATACAATCAAGACCGAAACCCAGGCCTTAAACCATTCGCACTGCAAGAATGTTCCCTCTAGCTGCGCCCCCTCCCGCGCTCTTTGGCAAGAGGGGACAGAGGAACATAGACAGGAACCCAGGACAAGGGGGAGGGGAGGGCAGGGCCACATGTCTTGTCTCCCAGGCCCTGAACCCTGCTGCTGGCTCCATAGGTCACTTTCACAACCCAGGACAAAAATCTCACTAGATACGGCCTCAGACCGCCTGGCTCCAGCCTCCCTGGCCGGCAGACGCAGACGCACAGAGAACCGGCTGTTATCTGTCCCCTCCAGCCCGTTTCCTACACTTCTCACTCTGCAGATTTCTTCCAGCCTGGCCGCCTCTCCCAGTCACCACCCACAGCCGCGGGCCCCTGGGGCCCGGCCAAGTCCCCTAGACGGTGACGCCGAGTCCCTGCTATCAGACAGTCGCCTCTGCCCTCCCAGCCGCCGCCCCCAGAGTTCCCTGGAAATGTCCCTTCTGCGGGCCCGGCCCCCACTGCGACGCAAGGCTTTTGTCTGCACACATAGCTGACTTGTGTTTGCAGGGACAGACAGGGGCTGGCGCTGGGGCCAGAGCCAGGAGGCACTGGGAGGGCAGAGCAGACGGGAGGGGGAGAAACACAGAGTCCAGAGAACAAAATTGCTGCAAGCGAGGCCTTCAGGGTCATTTGGGAATCTGACAACAAGCATAGGGGCTCGCAAAGCCAGAAGCTCCTCGCGGGCAGGGTTGGGGGGCTTTACAAACACTGGCCGTCTGGTCCGGGGACATGAGAGCTGTGCCAGCCAGAGAGAGGGATGGGGGTGGGGGCGGTGGGGACAGAGGGGAGGGACAGAAGCCCCACCTCAGGCCTCTGTCCTCTAGGAACACAGAGGGGGCTCTACAGCCCGCCAGGCTCCTCCGTCCATGGGATTCTCCAGGCAAGAATACTGGAGTGGGTTGCGATGCCCTCCTCCAGGGGACCTTTCTGACCCAGCGATTGAACCCGCGTCTCTGGCATCTCCTGCCCTGGCAGGCGGATTCTTTACCCCTGCGCCACCTGGGAAGCCCCTACAGATGCTTGCCCTGTGAGTTCCCCTTCCCACCAGCTCTCAAGAAGTCTGCCTCTTCTGTCCAGGCTGGCAGGAGAGGAAGCACGGGGGAGCCGGTACCAGGTGCCAACCCGCTGTGTTTTTGAACTTCCCCTTATCAGGCAGAGGAGCCGCAGTGTCTGTACAGGCCGTACCACGTCTGCAGGGAAAGGATGCTCACGAACTCCAGGCCGCAGAGGCCCGTGTGGGAATGAACTATATTAAGTGTCACTCGCCTTCTCATAGCCACCCCCCACCCCCACTTCCGACCTTTTAGGTTTTGAACCCTGGGCTACTTAACCCGATTCTGAAAGGAAGCTGAAGCTGCTGAAATGTATAGGGGTCACCATACATCAAGCTGTATGGGGGGAGTTTAAAAAAAAAAGAAAAAAAGGTCAGGCGTGGCGGTAGCAGCGAGAAGGTTTTTTCACAGTGTGGCTCCTTCTCCAGGGTGACACCCTGGGCTGGTGCCGGGGAAACCTTAGAAGGGCTCCTTTGGGATTGAGCAACCCGGCTTCCTCGGCTCACACCGCAGGGTCCTCACTTCTTAACAAGCTAGAGCTTTAGAAACAGGGCAGCATGTAGATGCCCGCTCTGTCTTCTGCCTTCTCTCTTTGCCAGCCTGAGTGTCTTCCTCTCAGGCTGGGGGTGGGGGTGGTGGGCAGTGAGGAAGGGACCCATTAAAAGTGCTGCCACCCCTCCCTCTGGTCTAGAGAGGGGATGGAGGCGCGAAGCCTCATGAGACACGATCTATGTCCCTGGGTTCTCGTGGCTGCAGCCTGGCACGGGAAACTCAAGCTGCCCTTGACTCCAGGGCTGCACACAGACACATGCCCCCCAGAGGCCCAGGTGCCAAGGACACCAGCGGTGCCCACTCCTCAGGATCCACTATGACCCTGGGCTGCAGCCTCCAGCCCCTGGGGCCGCGAAGTGGAGCAAATCAAACCAAATGGAGCTCTCTTTGACCTTTTTCAAGAATCGTGAGGGTGATGGGCTGGAAACCAGGGGGTGGGACGGCCACAGAGGAGAAGCGGAGGCCGGCTGGGGACAGCCTGGTGGAGAGAAACACCCCTTTACCCCCGGCTCCCCTGTGATAGTCAGGGAACAGCAGGTCCGGGGCGCCCACTGAGATCTGGTCTGGAAACTGTTTCCAGATTCTTTCAGCCATCAGATGACCATGGGGAGATTACCCAGCCCCCTGTTCAGCCTGCGGGGAAGGAGGTTCTGATCAAGTCATCTAAAAGGCATTTTCTTATCTCGCTTCCCCCCACCATCCACCTTCTGCTCAAGACCTTCTACCTGGCCGCCCCAGCCCTGCTGATAACGATACCTGTCTGGTCCGCAGGGGCCCGCAGGCAGCAGCACGCTCTGCGGAGGGTGCAGGGCACCAGCTGACTGGGGTCCAGCACCGCTCCTGTCACTGACTGGCTGTGCGACGTCAGGCGTGTGTTTCCTAAGCTTTCTGGCACTTCTTTACCCATGCATAGAATGGGGCTAATAATGCCCACCTCGCAAAGGTATCCTGGTGGGTACATAGGGCTCAGGGTCTGCACGCAGACAGCACGCAATAAATGCCTGGAGGGTGACTGCCTGGCTGAGACGGAGGAGGAAACAGGGCTCTCAGATAAGACACCTGACAGCAACCTTCGGACACTATGCCGGCCTGTCTCGGAGACCTGGAAGGGAGCTTCCAGAGGTTTCCTGTCTCAGGGATGGGGGCCCACTGGGCCTGGAAATTGCTGGAAGGTAGCTTTGCAGCAGAGGCACCATCCCATTGTGACTTAAATGGTTAAATCTTAAATGGTTCAGCTTAAATCTCTGGATGTGAGAGTTGGACTACAAAGAAAGCTGAGCGCCGAAGAACTGATGCTTTTGGACTGTGGTCCTGGAGAAGACTCTTGAGAGTCCCTTTGGACTGCCAGGAGATCCAACCAGTCCATCCTAAAAGAAATCAGTCCTGAATATTCATTGGAAGGAAGGACTGAAGCTGAAGCTGAAACTCCAATACTTTAGCCACCTGATGCGAAGACCTGACTCATTTGAAAAGACCCTGATGCTGGGAAAGATTGAGGCAGGAGGAGAAGGGGACGACAGAGGATGAGATGGTTGGACGGCATCACCGGCTCAAGGCACATGAGTTTGAGTCAACTCTGGGAGTTGGTGATGGACAGGGAGGCCTGGCGTGCTGCAGTCCATGGGGTCGCAAAGAGTTGGGACACGACTGAGCGACTGAACAGGCCTGTGGGGCAAAGCACAGGAGGCCAAGATGCTGGGGTGGACCCGGAGGGGCCTGCAGGCAGGTGAGGCCCGCCTTGCGCGCTGGCGCCCTCTGCAGGCTGCCCGCCCCACCGGGCAGCCAATGACTCCGGACACTCAACCCGCCGGTGGGCTGGAGCGGCCTTGACTGGAGACCCCAACCGGCAGGGAGCGTCTGCTCCTCACCGGTCAACCCACGGGTGGCGGTGGGCAATGACAGGCCCGTGTGTGTGTCCCGTGTGTCTGCTTTAGATTAACAAAGAGGTGAAAGGGACCTATGAAATTACTTCTTCTAACCTCACGATTTTATGGGCAAGGAAGTCACCGGAAGGGTGGGAGGGCCGGCCTGCGGTCATCCAGCTAGAGAAGGGCAGGGCTGAGTGACACCCCGGGAGGCTGCAGTCCAGGCGCCTCCTGCACGGCATCTTCGGGTCCCTCGCCTCTGAGCGGCGCCCCATCTTCTCTTCCCGCCCCTACACTCTCTCCAGTCACTTGCAACCTCCAGGAGCCCAGGGCGCCCGCAGGGTGTGGGAGTAAAGAAGGGGGAGCCATGAGCCCTGCCGCCGGTGGGGAGACTGACCACGCCTCTGGACCACATGAGGACACGGGCCCAGAGCCAGGCACGGTGCCGGCTTCAGACTTCCTGTCTCCTGCTGCACCCCTTGAGGCGGGCCAGAAAAAAAATGTGCTGGGGGGAGGAGGGATGGGGCTTCTGCAGAGGAGGGTTGCTTTGTGAACCTGCCCAGCCCCAGGCATCACAGGTAGCCCTGCCTCTGGTTCCCTGCAGGCCGTAAGGCTGGAGGAAGGGGCAATACTGGCTTCCCTAGTGGCTCAGAAGATAAATAATCCACCTGCAATGTAGGAGACCTGGGTTCAATCCCTGAGTCAGGAAGACACCCTGGAGAAGGGACTGGCTACCCACTATTGGCTATTGGCTATTCTTGCTTGGAGAATTTCATGGATAGAGGAGCCTGGCGGGCTATAGTACATGGAGTCACGAAAGCGTTGGACACGACTGAGCAACTGACATAAAAAATATGACGCCACCAGCACTGCAGGCTCTGTGTGGCTAAGTGCATGGGCAGCATCTCGACACAGCTCTTGGAGGCAGATGATTCACAGACAGGGGCTGAGTGGGTCACTCCAGGTGGGCAGCTGGGACCTGCCCTCTCCCACGAGGTACTAGACTGGTCCACAAAAGCAGGGTTTCTTGGCCTCACATGCCAGGCCCCACACTACCTGTTTCAGTGAAACCCTGGCGTCTGGGGCCTCCCAGCAGCCTGGCCCAGAGCCCCGGACAGCATGGCACTCCCTGCCTCCGGTCTCAGACCGACTGGGGCCCGAAGCTGGCAGGGAGCTCCCTAATCTGAAGGTAGAAACTTCAATTCTGGATTCAAACAGTCTTGGCCTGAGAGGGTGAGCAGCGAGTGCCAGCAAATGAATGGGCCACCGTGGGGACGTGACCTGGGGTCACGGCCTGGCCGGGCAGCTTTACCCCAGGGCTCGCTGACACTTGCAGAGCCCCCTGCTGCTGCCTGGGCAGCCTTGGCCAGACTGACAGTGCACGACTGTCCTCCCACTGCACGATCATGCCTACCACCCCCCACTTGGCTGCTCCCACCCCCAAGCCTTTGCTTTGGCTCCTTCCTCCTACTTTCCTCTGTCCACCCAAATCCAGCCTCTCCTTTCATGCTGCCTCCTCCAGGAAGTCTTCCACAGACACCAGCACTTAGAGGGCTTGCCTCCTCCTCTGACTTTCCTAAATTGTTCTCTGGTTGAGCTGGCCTTGCCCTTCCATCAGGCCTCTAAATATCTGATGGAGGTCAGAGGCTCCAGCTTTACTGAGGATTTAACAATGCTAAGCACTCACACCCAGTAGGGCTTCAACACCAACCAGTCTCAGGACCCCCATGCGAGCTTTCGTTGTGGACAGATCCTGGGCTATCCGCACTGCTACAATCTGAACCCCAAACCACAGCATGACTTGGGGGCCCCTGGGCTTGTGGAAGAAGGCCTGTGTGGGGCCTCTCCTAGGAACCTTGAACGAATGGGATTCATCAAGGGCAAAAGGAAAAATATGATTTTATGAAATTCAGAAATTCCTGTTGGAGGAGGCGCCTTAAGAGGACACGGACAAAATGGTACGTGTGTCAGTGGATTTAAACAGTGATTATGTCTGTGGGATAAACAGGTGTTGGGGGGCAGGTATGATTACCCCCACTTAATGGAAGAGTAAGTGGAGGGCAACTAGGACTGACTGCGAGGTCTGCCCAAAGTTGCCAGCTGATGCACCAGAACCAGGGTCAGGAGGTAGGTGTTGGACTCTGGGCTTTGTCAACGACTTCTTATGCAACACGGCAGGATATCATCAGGGGCAAGTTTCTGGGGCCTGCAGGCCGAATTCCAGGTGACTCTGCTTCTAACTCCACATCAGAGATACTATTCCAATTGGACTTTTTTCAACACCCAGAGTAATGCAGTGACTGTTGTCTGATGGGGTCGGTGGGGAGTGTGGAGCTCCGATGTACATGCAGCTGCCCAGGAATGCACTGACTCCAATTATAGACAGATATTCCTAAGCTTTAGCTGGAGCCCAGCCAACCCCGAATACCACCCAAGCCCCTCTGTCCTTTGGTATTGCCCCTGCTCAGCGGCCGAGGTGGATGGCAGTATGCGGCAGCAGCGTGGTGGTCCTCGGGGCCCTCTCTGCTTGGTGGTCCTCTGGGACATTACACGATCCAAGCCGGGCACTGTCAAGAGTGGGATGATTTGGGAGCAAGGGGCTTCTTGAAGGGGATGAGCTGAACAGCCATCCCTGGCGAGCAGGGGGCCAGGGGGCACTGCTCCTGGCTGGACATACCTGTCTCCATGTTTCCAAGGGACCTGAAGCTTCTTTCCCTCTGTGAACTGGAATCTCAGAGGCCACCCAAGGGTCAAGTGAAGCTGGTTCCCTGCAGGTCACAGCCTGCCCCTCCAAAGGGGGGGCCCACCCTCTCCCCAGCACTGCCGGCTGGAACTGGGGTTGAGGAGGGGCCAGGAAGGGGCTGGCACTGCTGTTCCTTGAAGACTAAGCGTGCTGGGTGGGAGGCAACAGGGGATGGAGATTCTGGGTGTGCAGAGAGCCCAGATTCTGAACTTCGGGCTCCCAGGGCAGATTCCCTATGCTGATGGTTCTCAGGCAAGAGCTCCGAGCTGTTGACCTCAAGGGGCCATACAGTCCAGCCCCTGCTTCCTGGCTGAGGGTCATGCAACCTCTCCGGGACAGACATGCCACCCGACAGGGAAAGGCCTGGAGTAAGAAGAAACCAGGGGACTTCCCTGGTGACTCAGTGGTGGAGCATTCGTCTGCCAGTGCAGGAGACATGGGTTAGGTCCCCGATCCCCGAGCTGGGAAAATACCAGACGCGGCGAAGCCACTCAGCCCGTGGGCCACGACTATTGAGTCTGTGCTCTGGAGCCCGGGAGCCGCAACTATTGAAGCCCATGAGTCCTAGAGCCTGCATTCCACAACAAGAGAAGCCAGAGCAATGAGAAGCCCGTAAGTGGAGAGCATCCCCTGCTCTCTGCAACTGGAGAAAAGGCCGAGCAGCAATGAAGACAGGTTGGATCAATCACACGATGCCAATCGGCTAAGGAGTAACTGAAGCACAGGTGAACCCCCACCTGCGTCCTTGCATCACACTCTGTACCCCGGGATGCCTGGTGACCTCTGTTCACCCAAAGGGATCCCTTCTTTTATCTTCTAGTGGAGATGGAACCCAGCCACCCTGAAAGCAATCAGTTCAAGACAAGGGTGCCACCCTTGCTGACTGCTGAAAAAGTTTCCATCTCCCAACCCTCTCTGCCCCACCCCACACTCACTAACTCCCAATAAATCACTGACTCAGGCCAGGCGTCCAGAGCACAGCCAGGGCACATAGGTGTGGGCAGAGAAAGCAAAGGAGAGGTGTCCACAGCGGTGTGGACGGGGCATCCGGACAGGGGTCAGGGGCACGAGAGGTGAGTCCTGTTCGTTCTCCCCCAAGGTGGCCAGTAGTCCATGTGTTCGGTGCCTGGTTTGAAACCCAGGTCATCTCCCATGTCAGCCCACTGTCCCCCTGCTAGCAACTCCAGGTTCCAGCTCCTGAGTGATGGAGGCAGTGGCCAAATGCTACCGTTCTGCTTACCTAGGGCTGGGAGCAGGTCCCTGGAGGAGAGGGAATGACGCCCGCCATCACAGCTTGGATCTTTGAGGGGCAGGTTCAAAGCGGTGTGTGCTTTCCTTATGAAAGAGACGACTACGGTCACTTAAAACCCCTGGTCCTCTATGTACCGGATTTCCAAGCAGGACACCCTATAATCCAGCATCCAGATCCTCCTAAAGCAGGGCTTTTGTTAACCTCCCTGGGCTTCTCACCTATGATATGAATGGGTTGGATGGATAATCTATAGGTCCTTCAGGTCTATACTGTTCTATGATTTTTAATCTTAGGACGCCATGGCTTAACAGTGGTTTCCGAGTTCCACTTCACAAAGTCCAAACCGTTCTGCTCCATCTTACAGACTTCCTCTGACTCTCCACTTAACACCCCGACCCTGGATTCCAAGTAAGGCAGTGTCTTCACCGTCCTTTACTTGGGTCTTGGTTCATACATTCTCTCCATGAAAAACAGCCTTCTGGAACACAGCGAGCTCCTAAAAAGTTCTATGTCGAATTTTCACAGAATCCAGCCATTCCACGTCTAGATAAACATGCCCAAAATAACTGAAAGCAAGGGCGTAAACAGATACATGTATGTGGCATGTTCATGGTGACATAATTCACAACAGCCCAAAGGTGAAACAACCCAAGGGCGCATCCGTGATGGACGAATGAACAGATGAATAAAATGCAGTCCATCCATACCATGGAATATTACCCAGCCACGAAAAGGAAGGACAATCTGACACGGGCCACCCCATGAACGAATCTTGAAACCACGATGCTAAGTGAAATGAGCCAGATAGAAAAGGACCACGGTACGGTTTCCAGTTACACACGGTATGCATACAGCATAGAGCCAAGAACTCACAGAGATGGAAGGGAGAGAGGACGTGTAGGGGGGCTGGGGAGTGACCGCGTGGAGGCTACAGGACTTCTGACCGGCACGATGAGAGGTTTTTGCGGGTGGTTGCTGGGAGTGTAGTGCAAAGCTGCGTTGCACTTGACACACGCACTTAAAAATGGTGAAGCTGGTCAATTTCATGCTGCATGTATCTTATGACAAGAAAAAGCCAAACCCAAACACCAAGCCCAGCAAGACCTGCCCCCCTCTCCTTAACCTCCCCTGCAAGTCCAGCTCTCCTGACGAGCCTTCCTCACTTCACTTGGGCTCCTGTCTTGGGCTGACCTCTGCGCTCCGCCAGCAAGTATAGGGAACATTGGTCTCCCCGGGGGCACTGAGGACCTTGGGTCTGGAGAAGGACCTTGGGCAATCACTCAGGACAGGACGACTTGCTTCTCTTTGAAAGAATGACCCTCTGTCCGCTCCCTGCCCAGGGGCCACCGTTCTTCCTTCCGTGGGGGCTGGGAGCCTCCTCCCCAGGGAGCCAGGGACAGGGCGGTTCGGAGTTACATAACCCACAGGGAGATTTGTTTCCATCGGCCCAGGCGGTGCCAGCTTTCCAGCGGTGGCCGCGGCAGGTAGAGGCGCCCTGTCTGGGCCGGGCAGGGCAGCGATGCAGCGATCTGGACGGCTTAGCATAGCTCAGATTCCCGGCGGCGGCTGGGGGCTGGCCGCTCGCTGAGCTGCGGGGAAGGGACTGCTGTCTCCTTGCTGGCCTGGCTCTGGGGTGGAGTCGGGGAGGAGGCGCTGGGGGTGAGCTGCCAGCCGGCCAGGGGTGACCCTCTGGGGCCCCAGACACCCGAGCTGCCTTCTCCGATAACCCACTTATCTGCAGGGCCTGCCTCGGCGTGGCAGCCTCAGACAGGGGGAGCGCCCGGCCAAGTCCCATCAGGGGATTTAGAAGGGAAAACGAAGCCTGGGTGGGGGGTGAGGGCGTGCAGGGAAAAGAACACGGCCTGGTAAGGGACACGGGTGATGGGGAAATAATTCCTGACCCCGGGAGCACTCCCTGGCCCAGAGGCAGGAGGCGGGAGCAGGACCTCAGGTGTCCCACACCTGCTCACCGGGGCACCTTCGTCCTCGTGGGCAGAGGCTCCTGGAAGCAGCCCTTTGATGCTGGCCGAAACCTGCCATGGGCAGACTTGGTGGGACCCCACCACCGAGATGAGAAAACCTCGACTGGCAGGCTGCTGCCCTGGCTCCTTCTGGGACTGACTTTTCTTTCCTCTGCTTATTTTCAGATTAAAAAAAGAAAAAAATCAAAATGCTTTTTTTTTCTCCTGTTTGTATCACAGGCTGCCTCTGTCCCGCAGGGCATAATGAAGTTCTAGAAGGGGGTCTTAGGTTTAGTTTAGCCCTTTCAGAAGCCACCGTGCCCCTATCGAGTCAGAAAAACTGGCTTTGAGACACCCCAGCTGGATCCTTGAATAAAACTCAGGCTTTGGGACATGCAATGACACAAACTAGGGGCAGACGAGAAGGGAGGGAGGATTCACAGAGATGACACATGCGTGGGCCCTGCTGAGCGGGCGGTACACAGGAGGTGCTTGAGAAGTGCTTGTTGAGAGAAAGACGTGAGGATGGGAAGGAAGGAGGTAAAAGTTTACTCATTGCAAAGCAAGTGTGGGCAACAAGGCTGTCCGGAGGCACAGTCGGCCCCTGTTCTGGTTCTGGTCTGGTGGGCGAAGAGCCTGGGTACCAGGCAGGTGCTGCTGTCCCCAGCAGGGGAGCTGTGCCCACCACATACTCTTATGCAGGTCAAGCTCCCATGACAGGGCATGGGAGGCCAGCCTGCTGGTACCCACTGTCGGGCAAGGAGTATGCTACCTCTGCCTGGCCCATGCAGGGCGCCGACAACTTCCAGGGTGCCATCGGAACAATAGTTTTTAGGAAAAAGGGATGTTTTGTGGGCGAGAAGGGAATGGCTAGCCACTCCAGTATTCTTGCCTGGAGAATCCCACAGACAGACGAGCCTGGCTGGCTATAGTCCATGGGGTCACAAAGAGTCAGACACAACTGAGCAATTAACACAATAACAAAGTCACCTTCCATGATCGCTCATATCGCCGGCTAGCCCTTCACTTTCTCCCTCCTGATTTCCTGCGACCGGAGGAGGGGCGCGCGGGTGGGTACAGCCCAGGGCTTTGCTCAGGCTCTGGAATGCACAGAACAATGTGCTTCTCTCCCTGGGTATGCCTGGCTTGGACCAACAGTAAAATTAGTTTACATGCCTGGAGTGCACGTCGGCATAGCGGTGGGCGTGCAGGGTGGGGGCGGAGCCCTGGGCTGAGGAAGAGGGTGCGAGGGGAGAGCCTGCCGCAGGAAGAACGGCTATGTGCTTCATCTGGATAAAGCAGACGGGGCCACGGAGGTGTTTCCTCAGACACCCTCAGCCCTCCATTGGCCTAGAAAACCCAGAGACTCGGACGGCATCAGAAATCTGGTGGGATATCTTCTAGAAGCACAGATTTTTAAATCCCCACTGACAGCTTCAAGAGATGGATTCCTGATTTTCCCAACTTTCTGACCCTTATAACCTATTTAGAATGGTGGTCTGGGAGCCCAGGGTCTTCCCTGGCAGCTCAGATGGTAAAGAATCTGCCTGTAACGCAGGAGACTCGGGTTTGATCCCTGGGTTGGGAAGATACCCTAGAGAAGGGAATGGCTACTCACTCCAGTATTCTTGCCTGGAAAATGCCATGGACAGAAGAGCCTGGCGAACTACAGTCCGTGGGGTTGCAAAGAGTCGGACACAACTGAGCGAGTAACATTTTCACAGGAGCCAAGAGCTTGGGGTGCTGGGCTGACCGCCCCCATTCAGCCCCATGATCTGGTGGCCTCGCTGAGTCACTGTCCCCTTCCGCACATGTCGGGGATGGATCCTGCCCTGGAGCCACCCTGGGGAGAGATTCTCCAGGTTCACACGCAGGAAAGTGCTCAGAAGAGCTGAGAAGCCCGTCTTGCACCAGGAGCCCTGCTATCTAAGACTGAGGGCCCTGTGCCTCCCTCCACAGGCACTTGCTGAGCATCCACGGTGTACAAGTCATGCTGCCAGGAGCCGGGGACCAAGCATCACACAGCCAGGACTCTGCCCTCGAGGAACTTACAACTCAGATGAGAACTTAACAATTCAACTTACAACTCTGGTTAGAACCCGAAGAATCAATGCTGGTCCTTCTCCCTCCCACCATAAAAGATTGGGATTGAGAACTCCACATTTTGGGAGAAGAGGAACAACGTTTGACTTTTCTGAAACCTTGAGACAACCAGGAGATAAGGAGGTTCCCTATTCCCAGCCCAGTGCCTTTGCCCAAGCCAGCAAGCAAGGGACTATGACCAGGAGACAGAGATGGGAGAAACGGGGTATAAGTGGGATAAAGGATCACCTAAGTCCTGAAGATGCAGCTTGTATTTTGATTTACTGATGGGGCAGCCAGACCAGAAAATCTCGAGTGCCCCAGTTAAAATTACTCCCAGAGACCCTTCAGAGGCCCCATAGAAGCCCTGTCACCACTTGATTGAGTTTCTGTGTGTCAAAAGCCCCAAACGTGATGCTTAATGGTGACCCAGCCAGAAACTCAGCAGAGCTTATCCATTTTCTAGCTCCAGGTCAGCTTTTTAAGAGGCTGTCTTCTAGAAGTTGCTGGCAGAGAGCAATTCATTTTGAAACCTGGTCGCACGCCAGATTCTGATTCTGCGTTGTCTTTTCACAACAGCCCTGCTGTGTTTACGACTTGGTGAGATGAGGTTTTATTTTTTTTTCTTTCCTTCAAAAAAAGGTATCGCCTCCTTCTGTTAGATGTGTTGTTGACAACGGTTGCTAGGGAGAGCGGGGTTCAGTTACAGACACACTGATGCCGGCTCTAATAATACTTTGCTCTGCATAGCTCAGATGCAGACACCTCTTGGCTAAACAGGGCACACACATTTCAACAGAGGAGGGCTTGAACTGATACTGCCCAAGCATATCTCAGCAAAGGCGCACTCTCTGAGCCTGAGCGGAAGGTCCAGGGTGGTGACGGGGCAGTGCTGGGCGGCGGGGGCTCAGGCCTCCAATTCCTGTCATTCCAAAGGTCCCATAAAAAGAGGCTCGCTCATTCTTCACCTCGCAGTGACACCAGACCACCCCCCCACCCGCCCCCTCATGGTACCGCTATTCCTTGGGGAAGATCGGGGCGGAGTCCTGGTGACTTCCGTAGCCCAGGGGTTGTGGGCCGCCCACGTTCTCCTAGAAGTCAGAATCCATAAGCACACATCTTCTCCTGGGTGTGGGACCCTGCGATCAAGCAGCGTGGGAGCTGGGTGGGGAGGGGTGGGGCAAGGGACATGAACCACCTCCTGAGCTTTACTGATGGCCGAGCCTGGCAACCCCCGGGGGGTTGAAGAGGGAGGCCCTTTTACTAAAACACGTGACAGGTGCTTTGACAAACGTCTGAGGTCAAGAGAAAGGAAAAGGAGATGGGGGACGGAGCTGAGAGCAGAGAAAAATGGGGCCCGAGGGACAGCAGAGGCCGCCCTCACCTGGCTGACCCGTGAGGGTGGAGGTTTCCCAGGAGGACCCTCAGAACAGCGAGGTGAGGGAGAGAGGTCTCCTGCGACGATCTAAGCCAGCCTCCTCACTGCACAGAGGGGCACCTGAGGCTGGGCGAGGGGAAGGGATGCGCTCGCTTGCCAACGTCTCCTGCTTTTTCGAGCTCTCTCACCAGCTCAGGCTCTGACTCCTTCTCATCACTCAGCAAAGAGCCCAGGACCTGGGGCCCATTTCTTGGCTGATTCATGGGGTGATGGGCAGGGCCAACCGGTTCATAAGGGACAACAGTGTCGCATACAGAGCGTCTCTGGAGTTACCTTCCTAACAGGGGCACTCCATCAGTGCAGAATCAGCTGGGAAGTTCTTTAAGAAAGGATGCCCAGGCCCATCCCTGTGGAGACTAATTCAGTCGGTCCGGGGGAAAATGCCCACATAGGTATGTTTTAAAAACATCTCCCCCTGAGATGTTGAAGGGGAGGTAGGCTGAGAGACAGGGCCCCGAAGAAAACTGGGTGGCTGGAACTCCATATTCCCAGACTGGGTCCCCACTTGTGACATCACACCATTAAAAGACCATGTCTCAGTCGGCCTGCCTGTGAACTTGACCCATCACTATAAGCCGTCAGTCATCCAACATCTTAGTACTCAAAGTGTGGTCCCTGGGCCAGCAGCAGCACCACCATCACCCTGGGGGCTTGTCAGAAATGTAGCCTCTCAGGTTCTACCCAGATTTCCTGAATCAGAACCTCTATTTATAGACTCTCAAGTGATTCAAACACAAATGCAAGTTTGAGAAGCACTGACATGCATGCCTGGCACATAACAGACATTTGAGAAATGCCTGTTTAATAAGCAGAATTTTATTTACCAGAACACTACTTAGAAAACAATCACACCTAAAACAAGAAGACAGTTTAGATGTAAAAACTGAAGATGATTTCTGAGCCATGGGGCTGGTGACAGGGGTCCCCTGGGACCCCAAGATCTCTGGCACTGTCAGGGCTCACGAGGGCGGTGCTTTCGGGTTCCTTGAGATGACAAAGCTGAGTCTGGCTGCAAGGGGTGAAAGGTCCTTTGACCCTTCCCTGGGTTCGCTCTCACTTCCCTCTCCATAGGGGCTGCGTCCCAGCTTGGCAGGCAGCCCACGCTCTGCGCCAGCGTCCCCGACATCAGAGCCTGCCTGTCTCCTCTGGGGCTGCCAGCTCCCGCTGCCGAAGCCCAGACAGTGGAAGTGCTCGGCCAAGGAGGGCAAAACATCCAAAGACAGCTGCTGGGAGCTGTGTTCACGGGGCGCCTCACAGCCTGTCCACTTTGTAGCCAGCATCATGCAGCCAGCATCACTAAGCCAGATCTCAGAACCTGTACACACAGGCAGTGGTGAAACCTCACCATGTGAAGGGCATCTCAGGGGTGGCTGAACTGAACTGGGGGCTGGCTGGGGATCCAGAGGCAGTGGACCCTGAGTGCCTGGAGTGGAGTGTGAACCTCAGAGAGAGAAAGGCTGGGGGCGGGGGGCGGGGGGCATGGGGGGAAGGTGCTGGGGCCCAGGGAAGGGACAAATATCAGGTTTGCAAGAAAATGAAAGCAGGTGAAAAGAGACACCCCGGTGGGTCATGAGAAAAGTGGGGTTTGATGAGTTACACCCCCTGCTCTCTTTTCTTGAGCCTTGTGGGTCTGGGGTGGTGAATGGCCATGAATGATGCTGCCTGGAAAGCCTACTCCAACCGAGCAGTTCCTCAGCAGCAGAGAAGCAGGGCCTGTGAGGCTCCATCAGACATGCGGGGCTGGCTTCCTCCCTCATAACGGGGGATGTGCCAGGAGTCAGCGCACCCAGCCCACCTTCTGTGGGGGCCAAGGGGCCTTGAACAACGACCCAGGAGGCCTGAAGGTTCAGCGCTAGCCCTCTGGTTACACACTTCAAGGAGTTCCCTCTTACACTTAAGCTGAGGCTGCAAGGGATGAAGGGGACGGCGGGGGCCAAGGGGACATTTTGATCCTGCTGGCCTAAGCCAATCCACTTCTGCGGGGATGGAGAGGTGGGGTGTAGGGGGCCAAAGGGCTCTGTTTGAGGCTGAGCACGTCCCAGGGCTGATGCTCTGCCGGACATTGTGAGCAAGGCCACTCTAACCACAGGTCACTGGAAGAGAAGCCTGACCCGGGCAGGATCTCAGGTGACCCCTGCGGCCAGCTGCCCTTCCCGGCTGGACGCCTCTCATCTCGCGCTGTGTGTGTGTGTGTGTGTGTGTGTCCACCATGGGCGCCGGCTGGTTACGCTGAGCTGGCAACCACCATCAGAAGTCTTGCCCTATCCTGGCCCTTCTCTTCACAGAAGCCAAGGCCAAAGGGCGATCTGTCCCTGACCCCCGCCCCTGCCCCCCCAGGCCTGGCCATACGTGGCAGACAGGCTGCTCCCTGCCATCACCCTCCACACTCTCCCAGGACATTCCGGCCCACGAGGAACATGCCCGACGTGCAAATCCCTCAGGTAATGCGGGAATTCGTCACCGGGGAGCGTGGGCGATCCAGGAACGGGAACCTGATCGGGGCTGCGAGCTGGACAGAAGCAGCCCGGCCTGGCCAGCACGGCTCGGGTTGCAGTGAGCAGTTGCCCTGGGAAGACAGGAGGGCGGCGGGATGGAGCCCACGGGCAGCCTTGGGAGGGGGCTCCTCCCTCCCCGTTCCTGGGGAAGGGACGGCAGAGACTGCGAAATCAGGTAGCTAAGACCAGGCTGACCACATGTCCTGGTCAACACCGGGGGTCTAGGACTGATGATGAACAGAGCCCCTGACTCTCAGAAATGTCACGGTCCAGATCATCTATTACACGGGCACCATCCTTAAGAAAGACCTGCAGGTGGTTTCTTCCAGTTCTCTAATCCTACTTCCAGAACTTTCAAGCTCCTGTTTTACCCTACCTGGGCTGAAACTCAATGCATATCTCTAAGGTACAGAGGAGGAGCAGAGATGACTTTTCCCCCAGCCGAGAGTCTCCAAGGATAGTCCTAGGCCTGGTATGGCCACCATCCTGGGCCACCTGCTACCTCTCCACGATGCCACCAGTGCTGGGACCGGTTTGCTTGTGACCACGGTAAAGAGAGATAGCCTTCAGCTCCCCACCTAGGAGATCACACAGCCCTCTGCCCAATTTAAGGGCCCACGCCCATGCCCATTACACACCCCAGTAAAACCATCACTGGATGTCGGCACCCACAGAGGAAGGAAGGGGAGGGGAAGGATTAAGCTCTCTGGGTAGGGGGGCTTGGAGTGGGGAGGCACCAAGAATCAAGACGGTCTCTGACCTCTCTCTGCCCCAGAAGACGCTTCAAGAAGCCCAGCGCGTCAGCAGACAGACCGCAGCTTCGCGACTCAAAGCCCTTTTGCTATATGCCTTTTGCTGAGACCTGTCCTCAGCACCACCTACAGGCAGTGCATCACCTGCAGGGCCTGGGGGCTGTCCTGGGAGGGGGAGGAGGAGGAGGGAGGAGGAAAAGAAAAGTCCACGGCACGTGTGTGGTGCGCTGGGACACTGAGAGGTCAAAGCACAAGAGCTGGTCTAAGACAAGAGGCAGCCCTCTTATCATGGAAATAGAAAGAGGGGAAGGCTGGTTACACCCGAAGCACCTATAAAATTATATTGGTCCATCGTAACCATGGAGCCCTCACACAAACACACGCAAATCTGGCCACTCATCCCTTGCCCCCTGAGTGCCTTTTTATTTTCTATAATTAATCGGGCAAGGGTGGAACTCGGGAGCAAGTCGGACCGTGGGTCAGAATCCTCAGCCCTCTGTCTAGAGACGGCCCACCGGCGGGCGGGGCGGGAGGCGCAGCTGTCGGCGTCCATTACCTGAAGCATGTTGAGCAGCAGGCTGCGGAACTTGGTCCCCTCCACCATGAAGAGTGCCATCTTGTCGCAGAGCTTGGCGGCTGTGAAGGCGAAGCTGCGGTCGGGACACAGCCTTCTGGTAGATGGTGCGCACGATCTCTCCCAGCATCTCCTCCGAGTTGGTGGAGTTCTGGGCCTCTTCCATGAAGGTGGTGAGCTTGGCGTCCACGTCGCTGCTGTTGTTCCGCATGCTGTTCAGAATCTCGATCAACTTGTCCATCTTGTTCTGCTGAGGGCTGGTGGTCTCCACGGCCACTTCATCCTGGTGGGGGGAATGGGGAGGTGTAGGGGACAAATCTAGTGGTGCCTGAGTGGGGCCCGGGTTTCCGCCGAGGGGTTCCAGGTTTCCGTGTAGGGAGGCCTGTCACCCTCAGAAAGGACCCGTGACACTTCTAGAACCGGCAGTCTGATCCCCTTGGGACCCGACCTCCACCAAGGACCCTCGGGCCCCACGCTCCCTGTTACCTTTTTGCTCGGCCCCTGTGACACCCTGAGTGCATCCTTTTTTTGTGAGCTATAGCTCTTAAACCACGTTTCTCATACACATTGGCTTGGTTTGTTGGATCTACCTGTCTGTCAGATGTCTCAACGTAGAAATGATTTAATGGGGCTTATTAAAGAAGAAGTAAACTAACAGATTAGAAATTGGGCCAAGAGAAAACATGGGTAGGAAGACTAAGGTCAGGAAGGAGGTGGCATCCCAAATGCTTTCTGTGTCGCTTAAAGGTGCCCACAGAGTGGCCACACCTTATCCTCCAGACTCTTGGCTCTGGACTTACGATGGACTTCAGCCTGAGGCCTGTCATGCTCTCTGGGTCCAGCGAGCCCTGTGACATGGCCTTGGCACCGTCTGCTGGCTTTTCACAACAAGTACCGCACAGGAAGGAACCCTCCAAAGTGCCACAGAAACAACTGGCACTTCTCAGAGGGAAATTTCAGATGAAAAAACCCAACACCCATTAGAGGTTTCACTACAACTGGGACCAGACCTGCGCTGCAGGAGGAAGAAAATGGATCTGACAGTCTGAGAAGTACGTACTCAAACCCAGGAGACTGGTGGCCACGAGTGTGATGGACTTAGCTGCTGGGATGTGAAACCAGGATTGAAGGGCAGGGTCAGGGACACAGCGGGGGGCCCATGTTTTCCATTCTGTCATCACCAGAAGAACCCTGGGCAGGAGGCTCAGACCGGGGTTCTCAAACCTAGTCTGTTTCTCTAGTTGGATGGCTCTGGGAAGTGGCTTCACTCCCTGGGCTTCAGCTTCCTCCCAGATACATGAGGAGGTTAGATTAGATCGTCTATATAGCTTTCTTCGAGTCCTGCCACTGCCCGAGTCCACGTCCTCCTGGTCCAGGAGTTCAGGAGGCTGGACCTGAGTGCAGTCTTTACAGCTGAAATATGGGCGTCACAGATGTACCTTATCTGTTCTATCTCTCCCTTCCTGCCCAATCCTAACCACAGACAGGAATAGTGGTTAGTGTGTAGAATAATCACCCACATGGGTCTTCTCACAGGTCATGACATTTGACCTTCAGTCTGTCTACAAGGCAGTATATACCACCTTGTGAATACCCACTTTACAGATGGGTAAACTGGGGGCACAGAGAGGCGAGGTGGTTTGCCCAGGGCCACCTAGCCAATCAAAGGCAGAGTGAGGACCCAGCTGGTTTGCTGGACTCTAAAGCCTGTGTTGTTTTGCTCTGTGGCCCCACGGTTGCATTTAGCAGAACTGAAGAGAACTTAGCAATTCTCTCTCTGGCTGAACTGAAGCAATCTGTCCAGGAAACTCTTCAGGCAAAGAGCACACATGGTGTACACTTGAGAATGTCTCCAGGCTCCCACCTCTGGGACGTAAGGAAATGAAGGATGCTTTTCTCTAGGATCTCACAGCACCTGACCCCTGGGGAGTGTGGGTGGGAGTATGCCCCATGCGGAATATACAGAGGGGCTGTAAGTTACGCCAGGTGCAGCATGTCAGCTTCCGGAATTGAGCGGGGAAGAGGTCTGACCTGCCTTGTCCCAATTGAGTGTGGACCTGGCCCTCAGAGGTGAAAGTTGGAGGCGAGAAGGCAGTAGAGAGAGGCTGGGTAGAAGCCGGGAACTTCGAGCTCCGCAGAAGCCCCACAAGGAAGACTCCATGTAGCCTCCCCTAGCCTGGGAAAGCTGGGGGCAAGCTGGCCTTTCCTGGGAACACTTCCTCTCCAAGGTGACCTTACCTGCCCCTGTGGCTGGGGATGGGGAGTTAGGGTGAGCAGAGTGGACCTAATGTTGCAAGGGACAGAGCCCCAGCTCTCCTCTGGAGGCTCGGGGCATCCTCTTCCTGAATGTGTGAACCAGGCTCTGCAGGCCAGGGCCAGGAGTAGGGTGAAGAATGAGACATGCATTCCAAATTTAAGCAGGCCCTCCTTCTCAGGGCCATGCCCGTGTAGGATGGGCACCTGAGTGATGCTGACAGTGAGTGCCTCCTTAAATCTTGCCCCCCTCCCACCCTCGGGCCCCTCCCTGTGGCTGGTTGGTGAGGCAGGGGAGTGGCAAAGCTGAAGCCAGCCTGCTGCACTCTGTCCCACTCACCTTTGCTCTCCCCTTGCAGGGAGCACAGCCTGGCTGGTACTCACCTTGGGGAGAAGCATTCTTATCTCATAGACTCTGTGTTTTCCCTAGATGCCCTTTAGCACTAACAGGGCGGCATCCGCCCCCAGATAATGCTGTGGCGGGGTGGGGGGGGGAAACACCAGGCCTTCTCTGCCGCCCTCCCATCACCTGGAGGCACATGCCTCTTCCCCCACCCTTCCTTCTCAGGCTAGGTGCTGGTACCAAGTGTCCAGCCTGGCCTCTTGCAAGGTGGAGCGTGCTGGAGGGAGTTCACATGCAGAGCTGGTCTGCCTTCTGGGGACCAGGGGTCTCTCGGGCAACAGAGAGCAGGCGCTGGTCTCTGCCTGCACACGAGTCTGCCTCCACACGGTTTCCCAGGCCCGCACCCCCAAGCCCTTCCACCCAGGTGCCTACCTCGTGCTGTCCTCCCTGGTGCAAGAGAACAAGGAAAATTCAATTACCGGTACCTTTTCTTTCAGCCTTCGCCGCAGCCTGTCTTTGGAAGACTGGAGCAGGGTAATTTTGGGGCGCTCCCCGCCGCGCTCGGGAATAATACTGTCTTTAAGCTTTGTCTCGGCCTCTGGACACCCCGGCTGCAGCAGGGTGAGCCTCTCGGAAGCCGTCGGGGCCAGGGCATCAGGGCTGCGGGGGGACTCGAGGCCGCCGTGCCCAGTGTCCCCCAGGGCATCCTCGAGTCTGGGGCTCTCTGTGGGCACGGTCTCTTTGGCGTTGCGGTGGGCGCCTGCCTTCCCCTTGTCACCGGAAGGATGCTCCATGTTGCTGTGGTGCCAGCGCCGGTTCTGGCTATAGCCGTGGTGGCTGGACCTCCCTGAGGGGTGGGGCGCCGAGCCCCCCTGGTAGGATTTCTGGTGGTCCCTGTTGTGTTTGGCACTGCCCGGCGGGTGGTCACCGTGCTGCTGGGGCTTGTTCCCTCCTGGGGGTCTCTGCTGCCGCCTGCCAACCAAAGGGGAAAGACAAGAGAGGGTCACTGGGGCCGCTGGCCAGAGTCCCTGTGTCCAAATACCTGCACAGTAATTCATTTCTTCATTCCTCAGTACTCTCACTGAAGGCCTCCTATGCACCAGGCTCTACAATGGGGCCTGGGGTTACGGCAGAGAATATAACAGACAGGTCCCTATGATTACTCAGGATTTAAGTCAACTTTTGACTTAAAATAAGTGTTTTAACAAGAACATTATCAAAGGTGAAACAGATCACCAGCCCAGGTTGGATGCATGAGACAAGTGCTCAGGGCTGGTGCACTGGGAAGACCCAGAGGAATGGGATGGAGAGGGAGGCGGGAGGGGGGATCGGGATGGGGAACACATGTAAATCCATGGCTGATTCATGTCAATGTATGGCAAAAACCACTACAATATTGTAAAGTAATTAGCCTTCAACTAATAAAAATAAATGAAAAAAAAAAAGTGTTTTACTCCCTTATTAGAATATGCATTAATACATGTGTAGGAAACAAAATTAAAGTGATACAATTAGAGTATACAGCGAACCTTCTTGACTGTTTCCAGACCCCTAATATGTTTCTTGAAGCAACAGTTCCCATTTTGTGAATATATTCTATGCGTGGTCCACGAAAGGCGTGTGCACAGAACTGCATAGGGTAGTGCAAGTGAAAGTCACTCAGTTGTGTCCGACTCTTACAGTCTGACAATACAGTCCATGGAATTCTCCAGGCCAGAATACTGGAGTGAGTAGCCTTCCCCTTCTCCAGGGGATCTTTCCCACCCACGGATCGAACCCAGGTCTCCCGCATTGCAGGCAGATTCTTTACCAGCTGAACCACAAGGGAAGCCCAACTGAGCCACAAGGGAAGCATCAGATAACGTTATAAGCATTGTATTAATGATGTTTTAACCATCATGGCCCGTGAACAGTTATACCTTTTGTTAAATAACCTTTCTTTAAGTACATTGACATTTTCAGCCCCAAGCCACGAACAAAATATGCTATAAGAAGACTTCCCTGATCGTCTAGTGGTTAAGAATCTGCTTGCTAATGCAAGGAACACAGGTTCAATCTCTGGACAAGGAAGATCCCACATGTAGCGGAGCAACTAAGCCTGTACACCACAGTTGTGAGCCTGTGAGCTGAAACTACTGAAGCCGGAATGCCCTAGTGAGCTCTGCAACAAGGGAAGCCACCGCCACGAGAACCCTGGGCAACTAGAGAGCAGCCACCCCCCGCCCCCCAACCACCGCAACTAGAGGAAGTCTTTGCAGCAACAAAGACCCAAACGAAGCCAAACATGAATAAATAAATAATTTTTTAAAATGCTATAAGAAATTATTACAGGCTGAATTGTGTTGCCTCCAAATTCATATTTGAAGCCTCAACCCCTGGGACCTCAGAATGTGACTGCATTTGGAGTGAGGGCCTTTAAAGATGTGATTAAGTTAAAATGGAGCTGTTAGGGTGGGCCTCAATCTATTGCTATCATGTTATGGTAGCCAAAGTCTTGTAGTACAGATGTGATATTTAACATAGTAGTTTTCGGCAAACAGGCTCACTGATTTACTTGACAATTTCAAAGCAGAGAGTCTCATCCTTGAGTAAGTGAAAGCCGCTCAGTCGTGTCCGATTCTTTGCAACCCCATGGACTGTACAGTCCATGGAATTCTCCAGGCCAGAATACTGGAATGGGTAGCCTTTCCCTTCTTCAGGGGATCTTCCCAACCCAGGGATCAAACCCAGGTCTCCCGCATTGCAGGCAGATTCTTTACCAGCTGAGCCACAGGGAAGCCCAAGAATACTGGAGTGGGTAGCCTATCTTTTCTCCAGCAGATTTTCCTGACCCAGGAATCGAACCAGGGTCTCCTGCACTGCAGGCGGATTCTTTACCAGCTGAGCTACCAGGGAAGCCAGAGATTCTCACATGGAACAAATCTGGGCTGTGCATCATGGGACAAATCCCAAATGTTTTGATCTGCAGACTAAAAGAGAGCAAGGGGGTGGGGGTATCCTGGGGACCCTTCAGTCTTGCACCAAAGGGCTGCTTCCATCATGGAAGTGCTTCTGCATTCCACCTGTTTTGCCCTAATGGTGTTTTCCACATCGTAACCTTATTTGATGCACAGTTGGAGAACAGGATAACCATGAGCCTCTCAAAGTTGTAAAGTGAGTGAAGAAAGTTCATGGAGAGAAGCTCTACATTCTAGCAAATGAGGCTCCCATCCCATTCTGTGATCCATCTCTTTGCACAATACAACTGCACTGCATTTTATGAACAAACTGTATTTACCTGCTCTAAAATTATTATTACTTATATAAACTCAATTTCAATGTTCACTTGATAATTTTGTATCTCTGAAAATTTGGGGGTATCTTGGGTTTGGGGTTAAGTGGATCATTTTCCCATTAAAATTAATGAAAATTTTTTCATTGAAAAGCTTTTCCCTTCTACCAGTATCAAAAGTTGGCGAGGATGTGCAGAATAAGGGAACTCTTATACAGCATCGGTGGGAATGTAAATTGGTGCAGCCACAGCTGCGGTATGGAAAACACTATGGAAGTTTCTCAAAAAATAAAAAATAGAGCTACCATATGACCCAGCAACTCCACTCCTGAGTATATATCTGAAAAAGCAAAAAACACTAATTTGAAAAGATATATGTACCTCAGTGTTCCATACCAGCATTATTTATAATTGCCAAGACATGGATACAACCTAAATGTTCACCAACAGAAGTTGTGGTATATATACAATGCAATACTACTCAGCCACAAAATAAGATGTAACATTTGCCATATGTAACAACATGGATGGACATGGAGGGCATTATACTAAAAGGGAAAAGACAGAGAAAGAGAAATACTGTATGATATCACTTATATGTAGAATCAAAAAAATACAACAGACTAATGAATATAATTAAAAAGAAGAGGGACTTCCCTGGTGATCCAGTAGTTAGGACTCTGCTCTTGCATTGCAAGGGTCAAAAGTTCATTCTCTTGTGTGGTCAAAATAAAAGCAGACCCACAGATACAGAGAACAAACTAGTGGTTACCAGTGGGGAAGCGCCATATAAGGGTCCAGGAGTGGGAGGCACAAACTCTTGAGTGTAAGATAAGCACAAGGATGTGCTATACAACTTGGGGAATATAATCCAAGTTTTGCAATAATTGTAAATAGAAAGTAACTTTTAAACGTTGTATAAAAATTTAAAAAATTAAAAGAAAAGCTTTCCCTAGGTGGCAGGGTTTTGAGGGGGAGTTAAAATTGTTAAGTGAGGGTTTCCCTGGTGGCTCAGTGGTAAAGAATCTACTTGTCAATGTAGGAGACACAGGTTCAATCCCTGGCCTGGAAAGGTCTCACATGCTGCAGAATACCTAAGCCCCTGAGCCACGACTACTGAGCCTGTGCTCCAGAGCCTGGGAACCGCAACCACTGCAGCCCACGCGTCTCCAGCCTGTGCCGCACAAAAGAAGGCCCCAGGGCGAGAAGTCCATGCACCATGGCGAAGAGCAGCTCCTCACTCGCCGCAAATAGAGAAAAGCACCCACAGCGATGAAGACTCAGCACAGCCGAAAATAAGAAATATGGAAACATTTTTAAAAAGCGCTTTTTAAAAAAAAATTTAAAAATAAAGTTGCCAAGTGAGAGACAAGTGTACAGGTTTCTTTCTGTTTTCACACAAACAGTAACTTATAACACACTGTATATGAGAAGCATGTTTTTATTAGAAGTATGTTTTTGGAGGAAAATTCGACAATTTGTGACAAAAGCCTCTAAAACATGTGAACCGCTAGCCCTTGCAATTTATCCATTTGTGACAATTTATCGAAAGGAAATAATCAAAGCACAGGGATGTTCATCACAGTTGTGTATAGAACAGAGAAAAATGGACGGTGAAACGACGAACATGGTGAAAAAGTTCACTCTGTGGCAACTGTGTTGTGAGTGAGCACAGGGCTAGTTTTTATGGCAAGTATTTATATGCATAGAAAAATCTGGAAGGATGCTCAACGAAATGCTAACAGTCATTATCCCTGGGGGACGGGATGAGGACTTTTCTTCTTCATTTGTGTTTTCTAAATGAACATACATTTATTTGTCTAAACTTTTTATTAATTATGAATCTATATTCACATGCAATTGTAAGAAAGAATACAGAGAGATTTTTTTTTTGTATCCTTTTCCCAGCTTCCCTCCATGGTAACATCTTGCAAAACTACAGTTCAAGATCACAACCAGGATTCTGACACTGACTCAGCCAAGATATGGAACATTTCCATCACCACCATCTCCTGTGCTCTGTGGGCCTTTCATAGACACACTTACTTCTCTCCCTCCTTAGCCCCTGGTGACAACTAATCTAGTTTCCAGTTCTACCATTTGATCATCTCGAGAATGTTATATACATACAGCATGTGACCCAATGGGATTGGCTTTATTCACTTAGTATAATTCCCTGGCGATCCATCCAGGTGATCGCATGTATCCACAGTTGTTCCTTTTTCACTGCTGAGTGGTGTTCCATGGTGTGGATGTATCAGTGAGTTTAGTCACTTACCCAGTGAAAGACATCTGGGTTGTTTCCAATTATTGGCTATTGTGCAGAAAGCAGCTGAGAAAATCTGTTCACAGGTTTCTGTGTGGACATAGTTTTCATCTCTGTTGAATAAATCCTTGTAAGCACCATTTCTGTGTTGAAAGGTAACTGCCTATTTAATTTTTAAAGAAGCTATCAAACTGTTTTCCATAGAGGCTGGACCATTTCACATCCCCACTAGCAATGCATGAGAAGTTTTCAACCATTGTTTCTTTGGGTCATTTTCAGTTACACCCTTTTTTTCTGCTACCTCCCGGATGACATGCCTGTTGGATTTTCTGTTATGGTCTTCTAGGTCTGTGAAGCTCATTTCATTCTTTTCTATTTTCTCACTGTTGCTCAGACTAGATCATTTCTACTGTTTCTTTTCCAGGACACTGGTTCTTCCCTTTGGGTGTTGAGTTCATCCACTGAGTTTTCCTTTAACTCTGAAGTTTTCATTGATGCTTTGTTATATCTCCTACTTCTTTGTCCAGACACTTTTTTTTTTTTTTTTTTTTTTTGGTGTATCAAGAGGGTTTGGAGTTCTCTTGGAAGCATTTTTATGCTGACTGCTTTAAAATCTTTGTCAGACAATTCTAACATTTCTGTTATTTCGGTATTGACAAGTACTGTCTTTTTTCATTCAACTGAGATCTTTCAAGGTTTTGGTATGACAGGAGATTTTTGGTTGAAAGCTGGACAGATTGGGCACTATTTGATGAGACTTGACTTAATCAGCCCTTCCTGTTTGGCTGGCTGCTTCTGCTGGCATCCTCTGACCTTGGTCTGGTAGTAGAAAGAGCTGCACAGTCTCATTACTGCAGGGTTGGGGGGAGAAGTCAGGTTCCCCACCAGGCCTTCTCTGACACAGCAAGTGGGGGGTACTCTAATGCCGCCCACAGTGGGGCTTCTGGTTCCACGCAGACACCTCCCTAGCCAGGAGGAGGAGGGCGCCTCACTGCTGCTCCCCACGTAGCCTCCACTGACATAGAGGCCGGGGTGCTCAGTGACTCCCAGGGACGAGCCCCAACTGCCCACTCGGCTTCCCTGACCCCACCCTGGCGGGCTTTGGGTGCCTGGTCACAGCCTGGAGAAGGTGGAATCTTGGTCCTTCATTTGTCCCTTCTGGCACGGGTGGGATGGAGCTAGTTTCTTCTAGGGCGTTTGCCTGAAGTAGAGCAGCTTCTGCCTCAGAGTTCTCTGTCTTAAGAGGCTGCTCCTTTCTGGTTTGCTGGCTGCAGAGGGCAGGCTTCCGCTGGGGCCATTTTGGTCTGTCTGCACCTGTGGGTGCTTCTGGGTTGCCAAATAGTTTCACTCTAAGTCTGAGATTAATGAGGCTTAGAAGAAAACTCACTCAGTGCTGTGCTACCCCCTCAGGGGCCAAGGTCCCCAGCCAGCCTACCTTCTCTGCCCTCAGTGTCCTCTTGTGTTTGACTGTATACATAAAAATCCAGCGGTTTTAGACATGTTTATCTTAATAATTTGAGTCACTAGGGCTTCCCAGGTGGCGCTAGTGGTCAAGAACCTGCCTGCCAATGCAGGTTAGACATCAGAAGACATGGATTCGATCCCTGGGTCGGGAAGATCCCCTGGAGGAGGCCACGGCAACCCACTCCAGTATTCTTGCCTGGAGAATCCCATGGACAGAGGAGCCTGGAGGGCTACAGTCCATAGGGTTGCACAGAGTCGGAAATGACTGAAGTGGCTTAGCCCCGCACGGCAGAGTCAAAAGAGGCAGCTCCTTCAGCCAATCCCACCATCACCACCACCACCGACTGGCCTAAGGCATTCAGTTTCCTTCCCTAATGGTCTCATTTGAAACACAGGAATCAGCATGGGCCTAACACTAAGTTCTGGAAGAAGGTCAGTTTGCATTCATAGCAGGGGAATCCATCACCATGGGCACCTGGGCAAAGGGCAACAGGAACAAGCTGGGCCCCACCAGCAGGGTGACTCACTGCGCTGGGCTCCTCCCAAGACCACCAACCAGCTTCACATGCGCCGGACGCCCGAGACACAGGTCAGCTCAGGGCTCTGGACCCCTCATTCGGAGAAGCCCTGGGAGAGCAGACGAAATTCCACGGCCTGCCAACTCCCCAGGACTTTTTTTGAGACTTTTAAAAAATTCTCCCTACTTTTTTTTTTACTTTTATTTTTTAAATTTTGTTTTCGTTCAGTTGCTAAGTTGTGTCGGACGTTTTGCAACCTCACGGACTGGAGCACGACAGGCTCCTCTGTCCTTCACCATCTCCAGGAGCTTGCTCAGATTCGTGTCCCCTGAGTCAGTGATGCTATCTAACCATCTCATCCTCTGCCTCCCTCTTCTCCTTTTGGCCTTCAATCTTTCTCAGCATCAGGGTCTTTTCCAATGAGTCAGCCCTTTGCATCATGTGGCCAAAGTATTGGAGTTTCAGCTTCAGCATCAGTCCTTCCAATGAATATTCAGGACTGATCTCCTTTAGGATGGACTGGTTGGATCTCCTTGCAGTCCAAGGGACGCTCAAGAGTCTTCTCCAACACCACAGTTCAAAAGCATCAATTCCTCAGTGCTCAGCCTTCTTTTGGTTCAACTCTCACGTCCATCCATGACTACTGGAAAAACCATAGTTTTGACTAAACAGACTTTTGTCAGCAAAGTGATGCCTCTGCTTTTCAATACGTTGTACAGGTTTGTCATAGCTTTCCTTCTGAGTGTCTTTTCATGACTGCAGACACTTTCCGCAGTGATTCCAGAGCCCAGGAAAATAAAGTCTGTCACTGTTTCCATTTTTTCCCCATCTATTTGCCCTAAAATGATGGGACCGGGTGACATGATCTTAGTTTTTTTGAACGCTGACTTTCAAGCCAGCTTTCTCACTGTCCTCTTTCACCCTCATCAAGAGGCTCTTTAGTTCCTCTTTACTTTCTGCCATTAGAGTAGTATCATATGCATATCTGAGGTTGTTGATATTCTCCTGGCAATCTTTAATTCCAGCTTGTGATTCATCCAGTCTTGCATTTCACATGATGTACTCTGCATAGAAGTTAAATAAGTAGGGGAACACTATACAGACTTGTTGTACTCCTTTTCCAATTTTGAATCAACCAGTTATTCCATGTCCAGTCCTAACTGTTGCTTCCTGATCCACCTACAGCTTTCTCAGGAGACAGGTAAGGTGGTCTGGTCTTCTCATCTCTTGAAGAATTTTGCACAGTTTGTTGTGATCCACACAGTTCGAAGGCTTTAGTGTAGTCAATGAATTAGAACTTTTTCTGGAATTCTCTTGCTTTCTCCATGATCCAGTGAATGTTGGCAATGTTGGTCTCTGGTTCCTCTGCCTTTTCTAAACTCAGCTTGTACATCTGGAAGCTCTTGGTTCATGAACTGCTGAAGCCTAGGTTGAAGGATTTTGAGCATAAGTTTGCTAGCATGTGAAATGAGTGCAACTGTACAGTAATTTGAACATTCTTTGGCACTGCCTTTCTTTGGGACTGGAATGAAAATTGACCTTCTTTATTCCTGTGGCCACTGCTGAGTTTTCCAAATTTGCTGACATATTGAAGGCACCACTTAAACAGCGTCATCTTTTATGATTTTACGTAGCTACTTTACACTGATTGACCTTTTTTCCTTCCACTCTCTTTGTTTCTTTGAGTGTGAGTAATTTTTAAGCCCAGAGAAGAACCTTGGAAATTCCCTGGCAGATAATGCTTGATTCTCACAACTTCTGTCATCCTTATTTAGAATTCTTGTGCTACCTGCAACTATGGCCCAAAGAATGCCCCCCAAAGGACAGTTGACCAAGCCCTTCCCGGGATGTGTCTTGAAACTGGCTTCCTACTTGCCATATCAGGAATTCCCCTCTCTCTGCCCAGCATCCTCCCAGTCCTCCTCTCCACCTCTCAAAAAATCCCACCTCTTTCCACCCAGAAGAGAAAGGAAGTAATTTCTACATGGTGGTCAAGATCCTGGAAAGAAATCAGCCTAGTTGTTGCAGAGGTTCTGCTACTGTTTTCTGGAAATTGTGCAGGGCCTGGAACTCCATGTCCTTCTGGTTCAAAAAACCTTGGAGGGACTTCCCTAGTGGTCCAGTGGTTAAGAATCTGCCTTGCAATGCAGGGGACTCAGGTTTGGTCACTGGTTGGGGAACTAAGATCCCACATGCCACATGGCAACTAAGCCCACATGCCACAACTACTGAGCCTGCCTGCTGCAACTATAGAGGCTGTGTGCCCCAATGAAGATCCTTTGTGCTACAACTAAGACCCAATGCCACCAAAAAAAAAAAAAAAAGACCTTGGAGCCAGCCAATCCTGTCAACAAAGCAATGACCAGGAAGAATGCCCCAGGTCGCTGAGCACCGGTGGGTGTTCTGAGACTCTTTCTGACTGAGTGGCAGCTCCTTTGCACACGTGGAGTGATGTCTGCAGGAGGGAAGGAGAGGTTTGGGGGTCCACCTTCGAGGGTCTGCTCCTAAATGCGGAGACAAAACTCATGAATGCAAAAGGGGGAGGGCTGTTATGGGGCCGGATGGCAAATGAGGTTGGTTGGGTGGCCCCTAGGAGGGCAGGGAAGATGTCCCTGGAGGAGGGGCACGGGGCACGGAGCCCTTTTTGCTGCTTAGTTTTCAGGGTTAGTGACTGTTGGGACTGGTCTCTATGTGCAGGTCAGTCAAGAACCTTTCTTCCCATTTTACAGATAAGTCAGCTGAGGCTCAGTGAAAAGAAGTCCCACAGCAGAGAGCCTCGCAGAGACTCTCAGGAGTGTGTCCGGCCAAGTCAGTGGGTCATGGCTCCCAAGCGTCCAACCTCCTGTCTCCCAGGTGCCCTCAGATCCAGCCCCCTCAGTAAAGAAGGGCTGAGCTATCACGGAGACCCGCTGTGCCGATGATCCCTTGAGGCCCACGTCCTTGGCCTGGGAACGGGCTGAGAGCGCCTTAGCCCCTTAGACCAGACTTGGGGCTGGGCCTCGTGCTCCAACAACGGAGCCCCAGCTCCCCGGCTCTGGCCATTCACAAATATTTGTCAGCGGTCGCTGGCTGAGCCGGCCAAAACCAACTTCTCTCTTCTGTGTGCTGGCCCTGGGTCTCGTCGATACTTCCTTCAGGGGCCAGCTGGCGGCTCACCACGAAACCTGTGGGTTTAGGTTTGGCTGATCCGGGATGAGCCGCTGTTGCTCCCAGCAGCAGGGAAGGAAGCCGCATTTGGTCTCTGATCCCCGGTTATGTGGGTCCAGGTTTTGGAGACATACTAGACGTGCAGCCGCGCCAGCCAGAAAGGGCAGAAATCCTCCTCAGGACTTTTGCTCAGGATGTTCAATCTTGGGGTGGGGAATAGCTTTCTCTGGTGGGTGCAAGGCAGGGGGAATGGCTTAGAAGATAAGATTAATATTCCATTTGTGCTCCTGGCAACACCTGCTGGTAGGAAAATAATGCTTGATTTTTTTTTTTTTTTGAGAATGGAAATTGTCAGTATGCTTTTTCCATCACTCATTTAGTTTATTCTTTCTTCTTTGGGTTCTGAAATCAGATGTCTTGTTTCACTCTCAGACTGCTCTCTTTTATTAAGAAGGAGAAAAAAAAGAGTTCTCAGAAGACCACAGCTGCATTTTGGGAGGTGGGTGTAGGGAGAATAACTTCAGATTTTGTTTTTAAAAACGATTTTAACAGCAGTCCGAAGGCAGACAAACGTCTCTCTGTTCATTTTTCATTTCATAATCTTTCCCAACTAGATATTCGGAGGGCCACCGACTTATTATGGTTCTCACAATGTCGGACACTTCACCACATAATTTGTAGGTCTGCTTAAAAATTTCTGAAAGCAAAATTCCAAGGGCAAGTGGTTTGAAAACTATGCACGGGCTCATATTTCTTGCCTTCAGAAAAAGTGATGACTGCTTATTACTAGCTTAGGCGCCTCCATTCCTGCCCACCTACACACACCCCACATGGGTCCCACCTCCTCTGCCCCAGCCTCTGCGATGGAGCAGGGGCTGAGCTGAAATGAGAGGGACGCCTGGCTTAGCTCGGCAGGCGGGGCGCGGAAACAAGGGCCGCCCGCCACACACGGCTGCCCCAGTCTGCAGAGAATGAGAAGCTTAGCAAGGAAAAGCAGAGAGGAGACGCACTTCCCTCTTCAGGGAGCCAGCGGAGGGAGACAGGACATTAGTTTAAACCACAATGATCAGGGTGGCCTGCGTTCACTGAGCACCTACGATACACTCGGGGCTGAAAGAGTTGTTGGAAATGCACTGAGTCTGCTCTGCAGGACACTCCTCCTCTGTCTGTCTGTCTGTCTGTCTGTGGGACTACAGCCAGCTCCGAGCCTGGCTCAGGGGTGTGTGGGGGGGAATGGTGCAGGGGTTCACCCCTCCGTGTCTCTGTCCCTAGCTGTACTGGCCTCCAGCTCAGGGGTGGCTGTGAAGATATCCACAAGGGCCAGCACGACAGTCTTACGGATGAGAAAACCAAGGCTCAGAGAGCTTGCTTGGCTCCCCTCAGACTGCCCAGCTAGTGGCAGAGCCTGCCCCGAACCTCGGATTTGTGTTTCTGTTGCAAGGTGCTGCCGGAGACGCTGCATGACTGGATTTCACATGACTATTCTGAGGTCTCAGGAGGTCTCAGGTCTGGAGAACCGGCGCATCATTAACCGCTTAGACAGCGAAACCGCCTGTAATTGCCATCATCCACAGGATGCAGGGACCGCAGCACCCTGGCTGGCTCGCTCCTACACCGGGTCCCCCAACGACCCGCGAGCGGCATCACGTGCTTCAGGAACACTCCTGTCGCCGTGGACGGTCAGCCAAGCTTTAAGAGGCTCCCACTCTGGCAGACTGTAGGAGCCCCCTTTCGCTCAGAGTCGGGTAGGAAAGGATTCAGGACTGAGGTCCCTGCCCAGCCGAGGCAAAAGCTCATGCAAAGAGCTCAGTCTTCCATGGCACGGAAGGCAAGCTTTAGAAAGCAAATGTTCACCTGGCCAGAGGGATGCTTGGAATGAAAGTGAGAGGATCTGCCTCTGGACCCTGAGGCAGAGAAAAGACTTTCCTCACCAACTACAGAACTGAATGAGCGAAGGAAGGAAGAGGAGAAAAGGCAGGTTCATTTATTGCTTCATTAATTAAACTTGAGATTTGGCTCTGCCTGGAGGTTAAGCAGAGGTATCAATGGGCTTGCCCAAGGCCACGCAGTTCCTGGAACACTCTGAGGGAAGCTGGGAGTTGCGGGGGTGAGGTTGGGCAGTGTATATGACAAAAGCTTATTCAGCTGGCTTTAAGGAGTCTGTCAACACCTCTCCTAACCTACCCATGGTTCAAGGCCCAGATCTGCCCAGGAGCCTTCCCACAGCTCCCAGGATGCCTCCTCTATTTCTAGACTCCCAACAAGATCATAGTCTGGCTTCCCTAGTCTCTGCCACCTATGGCCTTGTGCATTCCTCTTGCATGCCCTTAAAAGCATCTACTTTATTCAGAGCCTTTCTAAATCTCCCCCAGGGGTCTGTGGTGGGGCTGGGCACTCATTCATGCCTGAAGTGAGCCCCACAGCGAGCCAGGCCCTGGGGACACAGCAATGACTCCGACACAGGGCTGTGTCCTTACAGAGCTTAGGATCCATGTAAAGAGACAGACACCACTCCATTAATTACAGAAACAGGTATCTGGCTACAACCAGGCACAAGAGTTATGGAGGGAGGGGGGCAGAGAGTAGCACAGAGGTCTGTTCCAGCCTGATCCTGGACACAGGACTGGCCCCACGATCTGTGGGACCCTGTGCAGAAACAAAAATGTGGGCCTCTTGTCCAAAAACTGTCCAGACAGCTACAGCAGAGCATTAACCCAAGCGCAGCCTTTGGCGGCATGAGTCGCAGCGTGAGAGCACAGACTGCACATCTGAGGAGCCAGCCCCGCCAGGAAGGCTACCCCGAGGAACAGGACTGGAGCCGAAATCACAAGGATGCAGAGCGACAGTAATGAAAACACGCTAACACGTACGAAGCGCTAACCACGGGCCAAAACAGCTTTCATTGAACACAGGAGGGCACGACCGCTGTTCACTCTGCTTTACAGAGACATCAGTGAAGCATTGAAAGGTGAGTACTTGCCTAAGGCCACACAGCTTGCAAAAAGCAGCATGTGGTTTGAACCTAGGTAGTCTGGCCTGAGAATGAGTGCCCTCAACCACCATGCTCTCTTGCCTCAAGGTTTTGCTGCCTGTTCCAGGGTTCTGGGGTTTCCCAGGTGGCACAGTGGTAAAGAATCCGCCTGCCAGTGCAGGAGACACAGAAGACTTGGGTTCGATCCCTGGGTCAGGAAGATCCCCTGGAGGAGGGCATGGCAATCCACCCCAGTATTCTTTCCTGGAGAATCCCATGAACAGAGGAGCTCGGTGGGCTACAGTCCATAGGGTCACGAAGAGTCAGACATGACTGAGCACCTGAGCATGCACGCACACACCTGGGTCCTGAGGTTGTGGGGCGGCCCGTACACCACCGATGAGCAAGGAACCCAAATCTGGAGAACCCCACGCCATGGCCAAGGCCAAGGCCAGTGGGGAAGGGGTCGTGGGTTTGGCACACACCACACACGGGGTGCAGAAACAAAGGCTGAGCCAGAGGCCACTGGGGACAAAGAAAGCTGAGGCCCGAGAGAGGGGGAAAGTCTGGGAGGGCTCTGGACCAGGCGTTCTGGGTCGAGGTTTGGAAATCCGGCCTTCCAGCCTTGGCTCCAGTGCGTCTGGGGAAAACCACAGAAGCCACACGTGGCCCTCGGGTTCTCCACCACAGTCTGCTAGTTCCTGTGGCTGGGGCCCATGGGACAGGGCTGGGGGAGCTGGAGTTTTCAGGTGGCCCGCTGGCTTCAGCCCTGCACTTGGGGTGGGGGGAAGAGCTGTGGGCTCCTTCCACCCCCCTCCATCCTAGGGCAGCACAGAAGGCCACGGGGAAACCGCTTTCTCTGGGCTATTAGATGGGTCTCTGAGTCTCATTCCACGGTCAGGGCATATCTGAGGGCCTCCACTCAACCCCCCTGGAAGTCCAGGGCTCACAGTACCAATTAGCTGGGTAGCTTGGGCAAAGAACCTACCTCCCCATGTCTCAGTATTCCCGCCTGCAGAATGGGAACACCAGATCCTCACTCAAGGCATTTCCTTAGGTGGCTTCCCACCTTCTCCGCATTCCTGCCAAGATCATAAGGCCAACTGACATTACAACACAATCAAACCCCGGAGAGCCTTTGGGGAACAAAGGCACATTATAAATGCGAGGTATTATTTTGGTTCCAGGGTGAATCAGGCATTCCAAGAATCCTTGGCCTCATAAGGTCTGAGGCAGCGTGATGTCATGGGAAGAACACGCGGCTGCCCTAGCGGACTGTTTCCAGGGAAAGGCCCTCGCCCTTCCGCCTAGCCCAGCCAAGCTCTGCAGGCTCCTATCTGGCCCGTGGACCCTCAGTGCAGCCTGCTGGCGGGTCCAGGTATCCCTGAGCTAGATGTCCATGCTGGGTGCACTCTGGGTCTGGTGGACAGCAGTCACAGACACAGGTAAATCCCAGGTGGGATCCTCCATTTTCCAGCTAAACTGAAATTGTGGCTAAACCGACCAAGTCATGCCAATCAACATCAGGAAGCACAATGTGGCCGTGCCATCTTTCTGGAGTCTGCCCCCTCCCACCCACTGCTTCTAAAGAACCAAGGAAGCCTGGCTATGGGCATGAATTTGCCCCACCTGTGTGGCCTTCATCCACAGCCCCTCACTGCCTGGAATACAGAAAATGCCCAATACAAACCCCTAGGGTATTTACCAAGAGGCAACACACTGTCGTTCAAAGTCTGGACCCTGGAGACAGATTCCCAGAGTTCAGATCCAGGCTCTGAGTTGTGAGCTGTGCAATGTTGGGCAAGTTCCTTAACCTCTCTGGGCCTTGGCTTTTTCACCTGTAAAATGTGGACAAACAGAGGACCCATTTCATAGGGGTTCCTGAGAGTTTTAAAGGAGTTGATGTACATGTTATATTAATGTTGTTTCTAATAAAATGACACTGTAGGCTTTCCACGCAAGATAGTATTGAATCCATCAGATGGCTGGAGGAAGTGATGAGCACTGGTGCTCCCATAATACAGGTGGGAAAAGTGAGGCTGTGGGGCAACGGACTTTTTCAAGTGTTAGCAATCAAGGATGAAACACTAGATGTCCAGCTTCTAGTTTTGCTTTTATTCTGGTTTCTAAAGGCTGCATGTTGGACATACTCTCCCACCGTGAAAGTTCTCATCACCAAATACCACCATCACCCCGAGAGAAGTCCTGCCCAAGGCTTATTGGGCTATCTCCAGTGACTTCTTGGACTCCCAGCCTAAATAAAGCCTGGCCATCGAGTCCACCACAGCTGGCCAGCGGGTAGTCAACTGGCTAGTTCACTTACTCCACGGGCTGACTGACTTTAGAAGCCCAATCGAACTAGCCCTTTTCACCATCTGTCTTAATCTCACCATCTTCAGGGAGTGGAGCCGCCTCAAACTGGCTTTCACACACAAGATAAGGAGGAGGAAGGCCAGAGACACAGTCCGAGATGACCTCAGGAATAACGTCCTCAGTTCTCACTGCCCCACAGAGGGGGCTGTCTGGGAATGTGGTGAGCTCCCCGTCACTGGAGGTGTCCAAACACAGACCAACCGTTAGCTCTGGACACCTCCTATCCCTATCCTGCCCATTCTGCAATCACTGCCTCCTCCGTGAAGCCCTACTGGGTTGAGCAGGAGTCCCTACCTGGAGATGCAGTTGGAGGCAGTGATAACACGGAAGTTGGACACCTGGGTTCACATCCTGGTTTTGCTCCTGTCTAGCTGGGTGGTCTTGGATAAACTCTCTGGCCTTTCTGCCCCTCAGCTGTTTTCTTAATCAAATGGATCTCACAACTGGAAAATAGGTGGGGAGGAGCTGAAAGAGATAACCCCAGGGCTTGGTGATAAAACCATGCCCACTCACTCCTCCATCTGGGGCCAGCCCTGGGTAGCCAGGTGAAGGAATGATGGCTGCGTGGGGGAAGTGGAGGACCCCAAGGCGGCCCCTGAGCTGGTCTGGCTTTGTGGGCAGAGGAGCACCGCTGCACTTCCAGCTACCAGCCCCAGTTATCGCCCTCTGCCACCCTCCTAGGACAGCCTCCTCCCTCGCAACTTCATTACTGACAGGTCTGCTCTGTCCCTGAAGGGCCGTTTTTTCCACCCCGGGAAGGAGAGGAAATGTGAAATGCAGTTAGCTGGAGTAGGGCATCCCCCGGGGTCACATTTCTCAGCCGGGGCTGGTGGGACTGACAGGTCCGTGGCGAGACGTTCTGGCAGAGGGAGACCACTCAGCAGCTTCACACACCTCACGGAGCCTCCTCGGGATACCGGGCTGGGTTCTTGGCCTAGAATCTTCTCAAACGCAAGGACAGTGCTGATGGCTTTCTCATTAAACACCCATCAGCCAGGATTCAGTGTATAAATACATTCAGGGACATTCAGACAGGTGACCAGGACCTACTCTCCCTAGCTTCCAAACACAGGGTCCTAAGGCTTAGAGCAGCAAGTTTACAATCAACCAGGGACTCTCCCTGACAGCAGAAAGACAGCGAGCAAATTTAGAAGGAAGGATGGAATTAGAAAATCATCTGGCCGTCACCATAATAGCAATTCTTAAGCAAGAATCATGAGTGGAGGCTAGTGGGTGAAAGTTAGAGGAAAACAGAATATTGGCATCATCTCAAAGGACCTACCCACAAGCTATTTCTTAATTACAAAGGGAAAACTCATAATTTTACAGTGGAGAAACTTGGCAGACAAGGCCATAACCAAGGAAGCAAAGTCAACATCACCAGTTCTGGGGTGAAGGAACAGCACCAGTGTTCTGATAAGAAGCAATGAGAAGAACGCAGTGTCCCCCAAGCGCGTAGAACCTGAGTCTGATCTAGACGAGGCATCAGAGAAACCCACATGAGGGACCATCAACAAAAACAAGGAGTCGTTCTTAAAGAAAAAGGTCAGTGTCATGAAATACAAAGACTTGTGAACTGTCCCCAGATTAAAAGAACCTAAAGAGACATGATAATGGATGCAACCCCTGCTCTAGGACCACTGGACAAAGATGAGTAAGGACTGAGCAGTAGATAACGATATGGTATCGGTGTTAGTTTCCTGATTCCAACCATTGTACCGTGGCAATGAAGGAAAAATATCTTTTTAAAGAAACACACTGTTAAGTATTTAGCGGTAAAAAGGCATTCTTGCGGCAAGTCCTTCTCACTCAAGTCAGAAAAAAAATTATGAGAGGGAGAAAGATAAAGCAAATGAGGTAAACTGCTAGTATTTGAGGAATCCGGGTGAAGAATACGCAACGATGCTTTGCACAATCCCCACAGCTTTTCTGGGAGCTTGAGAGTTCGTTGAAGTCAGAAGTTTTTAAAGATGAGCAGGATCTGGTTAGAAGGGAAGAAGTGGAGAGGGCGTTCCAGAAGAAACCCAGACTTCACAAAGGGGTGGCGGCCATTTTTCTTAAGTCAATTTCTTAGGTCCCAGGCAAACTAAAGAGAATGCAATAAAATTAATTTCTGTCAATCAACTGAGGGTCCTGCTTCACCTGGCAGCAGGTAAAACAGCAGAGACCCCTCATTTTGTAGGCAGGGGTGGCCCCAGTGGAGGTGCACACACAGCTCACTGTGGAATCGTGTCCTCAAGACCGGGAAGATTCCTTAATGGAGCTCAAGCAGCTTGGCATCGTCTGAAGGGCAGCAGTCACCAAACTCCTACATCCCCAGGACAGAAGCCCAGGGGGACCCCTCGCACCATCATAAGCAAGTCAACCTGCCCTTACGGGTAACACCTAGAGCTTCTCTTGGAGCAGGACTCTGTTTCCCAGGATGGGCCTCAGGAGACCTCGTCCCTCAATGAATGGGAAAAAAGGACAAATTTCTATACTTATTTTTACACCAGTGGAAACTGACGCAGTTTAGTGAGCTGCTTAATCCACCAACCATTAAGTTAATCCATTAAGTCCATTAACAAACTTAATCGACTGCTTTAGACTTGAGAACTCTCATCCCCTCGCAGACATCCTCAGGAATTAAAACAATATTTTGTTATTTTCAGTGGTACATGGCAAAACGCTATTTTATGTAAAACATAGCCTTCAGATTAATATGGGGAGTGAATACTGAAAGTTCATATTCAATATGATCTTTAATAACATTTCTGATCAAAGGCAATATTTAACCTTCCCCCACTTACCAAGTGACGCCTTCTCCTTCATTTATTGTAAATAAGTTACGAAAGCAAAAGCATAATTTTCTACAAAGAAATTTCAAAATGACATATTACCATGTCAGTGCGGCTTTGGCACCACATACACGCTCACATGGAGGCTAACGACAGTCTAAATAAGGCAGAGAAAGAAACAAAAAAGCAAAAGCTGATTTCGTGGCCCACTGTTTGGAATTCTTAAATTGTATGTTTGTTTAATAAAAATCAACTGGTTTGTTTTTGTAATTTTCTTGCTTTGTTTCCAAATGACGAGACGTGAGAATTTTCAGGAAGGGCTTGCAATCACTTTGTGCACATAGCAGGGCGTGAGCAGGGAGGGTCTTGACTCCGATGAGCAGAGTGGGATGCCGGCCAGGCTCGGGGTCTTCAGGACTCCGACCAGATATGCAGGGCTCCCGGACCCAGGCGGAGACAAACGTGCAGTCATTACCACTTGCTTGTTCCTCAGGAACCAGCCTTTTAATATCGGTGTTCTTTAATGCTTCCTGCCTTTAACCAACTGTCCATTATGGGTAAAAATTAAATATTTGACTAAGAATAAAAATCATTTCAAACTGAGTCATGCTCAAAACCACCAAAGAGGCTCTCCAGGCTGCTGAGAGAACTGGCGAAGGGTTTAGGTTTTGGGGGGCACCCCCCGTCTGTGTTAAGCTGGGGCTCAGTCCACACCCACGGGCAGCGCCTCACACTGTGAGCTTCCGAAGGTGATGACAGAGCCCTGGAAGGGGGTAAGAGCCCAACTCCAGGGCCAACCAGGCCTGGGCTCAAGTCAGGGTCCTGCCACCTCCTTGCTGTCTGCCTTCAGCAAGGCTCTTCTCGGTCCCTGCCTCAACTCCCCACTTGCTGACTGGGGAAATGATAATGAAATGGGTGTTGCCTACGGTTCTGGGGGTTAAACAAGCAGTAATTGGCCTGTGCCTGACAAATCAAGGGCTCAGAGGGTAAGTCCCACGTCCGCTGTCATAGCTTTACTCAGAAACAGCAGCTGTGACCAGTCAGGACCCCGGGCACAGTGCTCTCGCCCGTCTGTGAGCCTGGGAGACACTTCCTTTGGCATTCCCAGGTTCCTTGCAAGACTGGCATCCTCTACACAACCTCAGGTTTGCACCTTCTGTGCGGCGTGCTCAGAAGGGCTGGGATTCTCCAGCTGGCCCCCGGGAGGCATCTTAAAGACCTGAAAACCTGCTGGAGGCCTGAGCGTGGAGCTCTCACCTGCATGGTCTTCCCCATCCCTCCGCCACCGCGCCCCGAGGGCATCCACGCCACCCCCTGCTGGAACTGCCCCTCCACCCATCTCTGCCTCCAAACATCCTCTCTTAGATGTTGGCACTCAAACCCACCCCTCGGGGAGATGCCCTGGTCACCCGGCCCGTGGTGAGCGCTGTCTGTCCCTGGAATCTCTCCCGGAGCTGATGGTAAGCTCAGCGCGTTTGCGGCCTCCGTCCGCAGCTCACTCCTGGTGGGCAGACAGCCCCTGCCAGCCTCACTCCAGGAGGTGTCAGACTCCACTAGACACGGACGGTTAGGTTTTTACTCGGGGCTGTGGGAAGTGGTATCTGACATGGGGGGCGGGATGAGGAGGGCAGTGTTGGAGGACTCTCTTGGGGGCGTGGTCCCAGCCTTTAACTGGCTCTCTGTGCCCTTCCTGGGCTGAGCATGGCCCTGCGGGCAGGTGAGGGGAAGGTGAGGGTGGTGGACGGACAGGGTGTCTCAGCACGGCCCAGCAGGCTCACTCCTTTCAGGCACGAAATCTGGTCAGGAGGGGGAAGTGGGGTGGCCGAGGGTGGGGAGGGCAAAGCTACAGGAGGAGATGGGGCCTGGCGGGGATGCAGGGGGCATTCACACTCTCCCTCCAGCGATTAATAGACTAATTCCTGGGGTGTGGCAGGGAGCCCTGTGGTGAGGAGGCACTCCAGAGAGCTGGCAGGAATGTAACAAAGTTGCTGAAAGGACCCAAGAAGAAACAAGTGAAGTAACCTAGCCCAGGGCTGCATCCTTGCATCATTTACTCAGTCAACACCCACAGAGTTCTACTATATGCAGGCGCTGCTGTAGACACTGGGGGTATGGCTGGGAGCAACCGATCAGAAAGCCCTTGTGGAGCTTCTAATGAGATACAGATAATAAACAATAAATGCGTCACACAGAATATCAGAGGGCGTTCAGGTCTATGGAGACTGGGAAGCCAAGAAAGCGGACTGGAAGTGCTGGCTGTGTGGTAGGATGCCTGTGGGAGAGGCTGCACTTTTATTTATCTAAAATTTTTTTTAAAAATTGAAGTACAGGACTTTGCCGGTGGTACAGTGGATGAGAATCTGCCTGCCGATACAGAGGACACAGGTTTGATCCCTGGGCTGGGAAGATTCCACATACTATGGAGCTACTAAGCCCATGTGTCACAGCGACTGAGCCCTGCAACTGCTTCCTGGCGCCTAGAGCCCGCGCTCCTTGAGAGAGGCTGCCGCAGTGAGAAGCCCACGCAATGGAAGGAAGACTAGCCCCCACTCGCCACAACTAGAGAAAGCCCGAGCCTGGCAACGCAGACCCAGTGCAACAAAAAATAAACATACATTGGAGTATAATTGACTTTCGAACAGATGCTTCCAAACTGAGGTCCTGGAGAAGACTCTTGAGAGTCCCTTGGATAGCAAGGACATCAAACCAGTCAGTCCCAAAGGAAATCAACCCTGGATATTCATTGGAAGGACTGACGCTGAAGCTGAAGCTCCAATCCTTCGGTCACTGGATGCAAAGAGCCGACTCACTGGAAAATAACCCTGATGCTAGGAAAGATTGAGGGCAAGAGGAGAAGGGGGTGACAGAGGATGAGATGGTGGGATGGCATCACTGACCCAATGGACGTGAGTTGGAGCAAACTCTGGAAGATAGGGAAGGGCAGGGAAGCCTGGCGTGCTGCAGGTCATGGGGTCGCAAAGAGTTGAGTATGACTGAGCAATTGAACAACAATAGTAATTGACTTACATTATATTAATTTCAGGTATACAACATAGTGACTTGATATACATTACGAAATGATCACCTTGATAAGTCTAGTTATATCTGTCAACACACAAAGTTATTCCAATATTATTGATGATACTCCCTATGGCTGTACATTGCATCCCTGTGACTTACTATATAGCTGGTAGTTTGTACTTCTTACTGTCCCTCACCTGTGAGTGTTTGTATTTTTAGAAAGAACTGTTAGGACTGATCCCACTTTGATGGTGCAAATACCTGAGGAAGGAGCCGAGCAAATACTCGAACACAGGCAGAGCAGTCCAGGTAGAGGGGACAGCAAGTGCAAAGGCCCTGTGGTAGGAGCTCAATGGTGTGCTTAAGGCCCCTGCGAAGGCCAGTGCAGCTGGAGTGCAGAGACTGGGGGTGGGGTGGTGGTGGTGGTGGATGATGAGGTCAGAGGTGATAAGAACCAGATCACCTGGGGCCTTGTAGACCACGGAAGGGATTTTGGTCCTTACTCTATGTGAAATGGGGCTTCCCGGGTGGTGCTAGCAGTAAAGAACCCACCTGCCAATGCAGGAGACATAAGAGACCCTGGGTCGGGAAGATCCCCTGGAGAAGCGCATGGCAGCCCACTCCAGTATTCTTGCCTGGAGAATCCCCATGGACAGAGGAGCCTGTGGGGTTACAGTCCATGGGGTCACAGTCCATGGGGTCACACAGAGCCGGACACTAATGAAGCGACTTAGCACAGCACACATAACAAAAGTTGCTGGGATTTTTTCTCTTTCTACCTAATCTGAGAATGCTTTTTAATAGGTGATTTTAATCTAGTTTTATTTTCTGATTACGGATATGGACTTATTTTTGTTATCTTTTTTCCCACATGTATGCATATGTGTGTTTTAATATGTAAATTTTGTATTTGCTTTTCTTTTTTTGCAACTTGGCACACACACATGCACACATTGATTCTATGGTTTATCCATCCATTCATTTTCCTTAATATACGTAAGTGTGAATATACATTTACATCTGCCTTCCAGGGAGAAAAGTAACAGACTACATATACCTTTTTCACTTTGCTTTTTTCAATTAATATTATTTAAAATCATCTATTTCTCTCTGCTTTTCACTTTTAGGGCTTTTTTTTTCTTTTTACTATTTTTACTTATTTACTTTAAAAATCATCTGTACCAAGGTAGCTCAATTCTGCTTTCTAGCTAGCACCACTACTCTGGATAAGGGGCAAATACTCCTTAGAATTCCATGCGCAGCAGCTTATGAGGATGAGTTATTTTGGGTTTTCCTCCTGTTCTGAACTTCTAGAACTCCCTGGTTCTTGGTGACAGGCAGGGCAGGGACTTCCAAATGCTAGAAGCATGAAGGCGGGAGTTGGAGACTGAACTTACAGTTCAGCTCTGCCCGAGTCAAGTGCTTGACCTGAGGAAGTCCCCCTCTTCCTGCAAGGTGAGGACCCTGGATAAGAGGCTCTCCAAAGCAATGGCACCCCACTCCAATACTCTTGCCTGGAGAATCCCATGGATGGAGGAGCCTGGTAGGTTGTAGTCCATGGGGTCGCTAAGAATCGGACATGACTGAGGGACTTCACTCTCACTTTTCACTTTCACGCATTGGCGAAGGAAATGGCAACCCACTCCAGTGTTCTTGCCTGGAGAATCCCAGGGACGGGGGAGCCTGGTGGGCTGCCGTCTATGGGGTCACACAGGGTCGGACACGACTGAAGCAACTTAGCAGCAGCAGCAGCAGCATGGGCTTTACAGGTTGCTACGAGGACCAGGTAAAGGAGGCTGAGCCAAACTTGTTCCTGGCAAACCATGCAAGCAAACAACTCCTTCTTAGGAGAAGATGATAAAACTGTTTCATTATGCAACAGCCTCAGTGCCCATCACCGGCTTCTCTGCAGAGGCAAAGCACCATGGGAGACGTGGAGCCGCTTGGTGGTCCTAGAGACGGGGCTGTGAGCAGGAGGTGGGTATGCACAGGCAAACAGGAGGCCAGCAGGGAGCAACCAGGGAAGCGGATACAGCTCTAAGTAGTTCACAGACATCAGCAGGGCGGAGCAGCAGGTGACCAGGCAACTGGTCAGGATGGCAGAGGGCTGACCGCTCCCTCGGGGATAAGGAGGCTGAGCCTGGAGGCTGGCCTGTCCCAACAGGAGACTTCCGTATGACTGCCACCCCCGCCTGGACCAAGATCACTTTCCCCAGGAGGGCCTCCTAGAGAGCCTGGGAGGCGGGTGTTGGTGGGGGGAAGCAGGGCTCAGCTGGCCAAGATGGAACAGGTCGGAGAGCTCCCAGTGCATGAACTTTCCTACTGCTTTCATTCTCTCTTCCATGCAGAAAATTTCAAACCTGGAGCTGCCCATTCTATATGTTTTTCCTTCTTTCCCCAAACCCTCAAACACAACTCACACAAGTAAAGGCAAGAGGCCAGGAAATAAATATGCCAAGAAGAAAAAAAAAATCACTGGAAGAACAAGAAAGAGCAAAACTCTGGGCCATCCCCAAGAGCAGCCTGGGTGGAGCGTTCCACTAAACCACGCATCACGTATTCCAGCCCCAAGTCCTCCGCCAAGCTTCCGTCCGCAGCTCGGACTTCCGTTTGGTGCAGCTGGAGGCAGATGAGGGCCCAGACTCCGAGGACCTTGTGGGATCGTCTGAGTCAAGCCCTGAGCAGGCCCAGAGCAGGCAGATGAGTGGCTTCAGAGACGGGGGAGGCACAGGCGCCCACCCAACCCCTCCACCACCCCCTGCCCCACACCTTTCTAATCCCAGACGTGCGATACATCATCATCCAGCTCATTGCCCACAGCCCCCGCGGGGCTGCGCGGGAAGACACGTGGGGGAGGACTCCGCTTTCTGCACTGACAGGGGCCTGACTCAGGGTATCTTGGAAGAAAGAAGAGGAGGTCTGAACACTCCCACCCAGGGGCAGCTCGGTAATTGCGGGTTTTCACCAACACGCCAGGAAGGAACAGTTGCTGCTACGGAGACGCTGGGGAAAAGGCTTCGTGGAAACCCTTCCCAGGAATGAGGCCATCCCAGCCACCAGACCACCGGGGCGGGCCCTGTCCGACTCCTCCGCTTCTCTGGAAAAGTGGAATCAAGACCAGCCCAGCCCTTCCCTGAGAGCCATCCATCCTCCCCTCCCCAAGGTGGTCGGGGAGTTTCCTGTCTCTGCCTGGTCCTCGAGCCCAAGCGCAGAAATGACAGCAGGTGCAAAGGATGCCTTGTCCCCGGCCTTCATGCCCCTAGGGTGGAGGATGTTGTAAATTCTGATCACCACCTGTCCTGATGTGGGCAACCCCATCACCCACAAGCGTTCCACAGACTCCAGCCTAAAAGGATGAGAAGTCGGCTCTGGACTCAAAATGAAAGTCCGAGGCTGCCTTGGAGATACAGATTCTGTTCAGGGACCTTGCCCTCACACCTCAGCTTCACTCCAGCTTCCCAGCTCATCTCCTTCTCTCCAACATGCACTTTCCTCCCCTCTCCACCCTCCACAAGTGAGGGGCCTCCCCACCCTGAGCCTCGGCGCGGCAGCTCCTCCAGGGACGCCCTCTCCCATCCCGGACGTCGGCATATAAGGTATTGAGAGATGTGTCGGGAGCTTGTGCGCTGGGTCCCAGCTTCTCACGCCTCCACAGAGGGTCCTCCTCACACACCTCTCTCCCCAGTTTCCTGGAGGTCTCCTCTGCAGCCAGGTGCGCCTGTGCGTCGTCCCTGACACCTCCTGGGAACCTCGGCCTCTGCTTGGAAACTTATCAGGAAGGCGCAGCCCCTGCCCTCTGTTTGGGAGGACACAGACCACCCTCCGCCTCCTCCAGGAAGGCTTCCTGGTTACTCTAAACCCCAGAAATCTTTCTTTTCTCTGAAGTCCCAGGGCCTGTGGTCTGGCATTGTATTATTACACACACAAACCACACACATGCATATACACACATGGGAACATACATGTGCATTCAGTCGTGTCCAACTCTTTGTGACTGCAGCCTGTCTGTGCCAGGCTCCTCTGTCCATGGGCTTCTCCAGGCAAGAACACTGGAGTGGGTTGCTATGTTCTCCTCCAGGGGATCTTCCCGACCCAGGAATCAAACCCAGGTCTCCTACATTGGCAGGCAGATTCTTTACCCACTGAGCCACCCAGGAAGCCCAGAAAGATGTATATACATGTACAAAACATTTAACACACACATAGACACATATACACAACAATGTTATCCAGTGTGAACAGTTCAGTAACCTTCTCTCTCCAACTAGACTACGAGCTCTTGGAAGGCTTGGCACAGACAGAGACCTTCGAGAAGCCCTCAGGAGACCCTCCCTCCCTGACCAAAGCCCGGTGTCCACCTCACTCCCCTATCTGCACCGGGCTGGTGGCTCCTGCCACGAGGAGGACCATGAGACAGAAGAGGCCAGCATGACACCGGGCTTTAGCCTCTGAAGGGAAAAGGCCCTCTCACCCCAGAAGGCTGCCAGGTGATAAACAGGATGCAAACAAATCCCAAGGAATCCTGAGATGGGGGCGATTTTAATATAGCTAACCTGACATCATCTCTCTGACCACAGCAATGCTTGGGGATGGGGTCGGGGGGGGGCAGTCCTGACCTATTTTTGGTGGGCAGGCGCTGCAGGAAGGGGAAGCTTTGAGGTCCCCCCATTCCTGGCCCCCAAGGGAGGGGTGAGGCTTGGGCCTGGGCCCTCCCCCTACTGGGGGTTCCCATCTTGGGTCTGAGCCCCAGCTCACAGAAGGGCTCAGAGGAGTCTGAAGAATCCAGCATTTCTCATGGCCTTGTCCAGCATTAACCCTGCCTCGGGGGAGATGGCCAGCTCTGTCTACAAACAGCGTTTCACTGGACCCCAAACTGCTACCACATTCATCAGAATTAAGACGCCCGGAGGACTCTTAGGATGGAAAGGTGGGCCTTTACCGTGGAAGAGCTTCCCTCTGAGACCCAGTTCTGAGAGACTTGGAGAAAGATGGGTTTGGTGGGATTTCCGGGAGACAGGTGGTGGGAAGAGGGGGTTAGGGTGAGCACTCCAAGGTGGGCTGGAAAGCCTGATGGAAGCCAAGCAGGGCTGGTGCGGGGAGGGGGGTCCCCTCAGGCATGGCCCGAAGGAGATGGGGGCAAGCCATCTTCTTTCACAATGATGCTCTTTCAGAATGAAAATCCTTCGGCAGACAGGGAAATTTCTCCCCTCTCAACACCCCCGCTGCTCTATGGTGGGACAGGTCAGAGCAGATCCCCACGACATTCTGGGTCTAAACACTCCCCCAGAAGCACTCCATGGGAGCTGGTACACCCCCGCCCTGGCAGCGGGGCTGATGGGGACCAGAGCCCCCGCCAGGCCATCTGTGTCCTCCTGATTGCGGGATGCTCCCTGGGGCTTGGGCACGGCAGTCAGTCCCCAGAGAGCCCCTCTCCTGATCCAGCACTCAGCGGGGGAGGGAGGTTCCCCAGGAGAGCAGGGGTGGCAAAGAGCCCAGCTAGTCCCGCTTCAACTCCTCAGGCTCAGGACGGGGTTTTAAAGATTTAATGGAAATAGGAGCCCACGACTCCCCCAGGGAGGCAGGCAGGGCTGAGACACAATCATCAGGTGACCAGCTGGGCCTTCAAGTCCACTCCCCCCACCCCCACCCCATGCCATCCTCTCTGCCCCCCTCCCTGTCTGTAACTCACAAACCTGACAAGTCAGTCCCAGGACAGCGTCCAGGAGAATCAAGATAGTGCCTCTCCCAGGGTAGCTACGATTTGGAAGCGATCACAGGGAACAAAAATTTTAAATCCAATCGAAAAGTGAAAAGTGAAAGTCGTTCAGTTGTGTCCAACTCTGTGTGACCCCATGGATTGTAGCCTGCCAGGCTCCTTTGTCCATGGAATTCTCCAGGCCAGAACACTGAAGTGGGTAGCCTTTCCCTTCTCCAGGGGATCTGCTAGACCCAGGAATGAGACCAGGTCTCCCACATGGCAGGCGGATTCTTTACCAGCTGAGCCACAAGGGAAGCCCATGAATACTGGAGTGGGTAGCCTATCCCTTCTCCAGGGGATCTGCCCAACCCAGGAATGAAACCAGGGTCTCCTGCATTGCAGGTGGATTCTTTACCAGCTGAGCCACAAGGGAAGCCCATGAATACTGGAGTGGGTAGCCTATCCCTTCTCCAGGGGATCTGCCCAACCCAGGAATGAAACCAGGGTCTCCCGCATTGCAGGTGGATTCTTTACCAGCTGAGCTACCAGGGCAGCCCAAAGGAGGCAGGTACTCATGCAAGTTCAGACAACAAGGTCCTAGGGCCTCTCAAAATCCCATACATTTCATATTATGACTATTAATATGATTAACAAGTAGATCCAATATTTCCAGAGAACACACCACACCTCCACTGCAGACACAAGGCGAATAAAGCCCCCAGACCACTGCTCACATTAGTCAGCACCCCCTTTTGTCTACACTCCAGACTGATGTACACTCTGCTGGCTGGGCCACACTGGCTGCAGGAGAGGCTGTGATCTGAGGATCCTGAGCGGGTAAATGGGAAGCCTTGTTTCCAGAGGGGCTGCTCAAAAACTGCTCACCAAGAACAAGAGACTCTGAGGTTGAAGGTGTTCGGGGCTGCGGTGTCAGCTCCAGGGGATGGCTGCCCCGTGGCGGGCAGAGCCCAACGCAGCCCACGGTCTGGACTCTCCAGCCCTGTCTCCGAGGCAAAGCCTGTCCTGTCTTGGCCCTGTCCTGCTGGCCCGTTTTCCCTTCCACCTTCTGCCTTCTCCAGTCCTGCCTTGATGGCTTCAGGGAGGCAGGGGACACCATTCTTCCTACAGCCTTCCAAGTTCTGCTCCTTAGACATCAGTGGCTACTTCCAGGTACCTCGAACCCCGAGGTCTCCCACAGAAGCCTTCACCAAGGCCTTCTGCAACCTCTACATCAAAATACATCCCCAGGGACTTCTGTCCAACACGGCCTCTGAGGCTTAGCCGACTGGAGCTCAAGCACCCAGCCAGCAGCCCACCATCCTAAGACCCGCTTCCCTGAGAAGTGTGGTACTGTCAAGAACCAGAGTACGTTGGGGAGAGGGGGGGAAGGACAGCCTGGTGCTCCCTGCCACCCCCCCCCCCCAGGGCCTCTCCTCTGGTTTTCCTGTTACCTCCGTCCCGGGGTGACCCTGGGTAAACACGCCATCCCAGGCGGGACGGAGGGAAAGGGGACATAGACTGCGGTCGGTCGTACAGCCTGGATCTGCCCCAAGCGTCCCATGAGAGCACAGGCAGGGAGGTGACGTCACCCGCTCCACCTCGGTCTCCTCGGGGTACGGTGCAGGCAACCATTCCCTTCTCCTTGGAGTTCCTGTGATCGTCTAGATCAGGGATGCGAAAACCATGGCCTCTGGGCTGAGTCCAGCCCCCACCTGCTTTTGTGGATAGAGTTTTGTTGAAGCACAGTCCGTCTCGTTCAGTGGCTGCTTCTGCCCCACAATGTGGAATCAGGGTGGAGCAGCTATGACAGAGACCACATGGCCCTGAAGCCTAAATGCTTTTCTCTCTCCAGATCACCATTTATCCTAGAGTGGGTGAAAAAGGAACACGTGTCCCCCGACTTACGGCCAGCGTCCCCAAACCCCAAGGCAGAGAGTCTGGACATTCTGATGTCTGGAACCAGCTTCAGTTCTGCAAAGTCTTGAGCAAATCACATGGCCTCTCTTGAGTCTCACCTACATTGCTCTTATATTGGGGGGCATTTGTCTTATCTACCCCCCAAGCCTGCTGCAGAGATGCTATGAGAAAGGCTGTGGTAAGATACCTTCATTTGCGTTGTTAATATTCGTACTCTTTTCTTTACTATCCAAGGAAGCCTTCCCTGTCAGAGTGAATCCCTGCCAACAGCCTGAGAGCAATCTCAAGAGAGATCTGAGCCAGAAGCACCCAGTTAAACTGCCCCCTGGGTTCCTGACCCTTGGAAACAGACAGACTCAAGTATTTCAGTATGCTTCCAATTAAAGCCCAATCTTTTATAATCGTTGATATTAAAGAGTTTAGGGGAAAATAAGTGTATGCATGAGAGTGAGGGAGAGAGAAGGGGTGTGTGTGTGAGTGTATCTTGGAAAGTTCCCTTTTCCTGGAACTACCTGCTCTACCCCTGCACGACAGGCAGGTCCCAAAGCTCAGATAAAGTCATCCTCTGGTTTAAAGCCTTCCTCAGGGGCTTTCCTGGCAGTCCAGTGGTTAAGGCTCCACGCTTCCAATGCAGGGGTTCGAATCCCGGCCAGGAAACTAAGATCCCACATGCCGCATGGCATGGCCAACAAGAACAACTTTCCCCAGGAAGGAAACTTGCCAACACATGCTCCACTGGAGAGCGGAGCCGTGGGCAGGGGGGCGTAGAGCGGAGGACAGGAGAAGGAAGGCGTTCTTGGAAAGGCTTGAGGCTGAACCAGAAAAGAGAAAACAAAAAACCTCAACTCATTCAAAACTATCTGTGCATTTCACTAGGTCATTTAAAACAGGAGGAAAAAAAAAAAAACAATGCCACAGGAAAACTAGAATCAGGTAAAGATGGCCCCCCGTGGTCCCCACCTGGTGGCATTCTGACCCCGTACAAGGGTTAGTCTATGGGACCAGCAGAATAGCAGAAGGGATGGTATGTCTCTTCTGAGATTAGGGTACAAAAGACAGGACAGCCTCTCTGTCCAACCTCCCCCCCCCCCCCCCCCCCGCCCCGGCTCATTCTGTCATGAGCACCCCACAGAGAGGCCCACATTGCAAGGAAATGAAGCCTCCGGCCAACAGCCAGTGAGGAACTAAGGCCTGCCAACAGCCACGTCAGCGAGCTTGGAAGTGGATCTTCCAGTCCCATCTGAACCAAGTCTTCAGATGATCACAGTCCCTGCCAACAGCTTGACCGCCGTCTCAAGAGAGATCCTGCGCCAGGAGCACCCAGTTAAATGGCCTGGGTTCTGACCCTTGGAAACTGTGTGAGATAATAAATATTTGCTGTTCGAAGTTCTAAGCTTTGGAATAATTTGTTATGCAGCAATGGATAACCAACACAAACATGCAGGCCGAGCTCCATTTCCAGCAAACAATCACTGGAAATGGTAACTGGCAGAGGTCCCTGAAGCAGTCACACATACACAGCTATAAACACAGATGTGTGTATTCCACATACAGGCAGTAAGCCCTCACGTCTGAGAAGTCCTTGATATTTTACCGGCGTTCAGAGCATGATACTATTCTTTAGAAGAGACACAAACCTCAGGTCAAGTCATGCCCTGGAGGCTCCACGTCTAGCAACGAGGCCCGAACCAAGTCTAGACAAGTCAGCACACCCCAGGGGCCACCGACACACTTGTCTGGGACCTGGGTTCTACAGTGGCTCAGTTATGTGACTTCCAGAAAAAGAACATCGAGGCAAAAAGGACGTTTGCTTTAAGTGGCATCGTTTCAGGCTTCTAGGAGCTAAAATTCCCATCCTCAATAAATAACAACCCATGCACCCTCCCCGGGGGCTTCCCTGGTTGCTCAGATGGTAAAGAATGTACCTGTTAATGCAGGAGACCCAGGTTTGATCCCTGCGTTGGAAAGATCTCCTGAAGAAAGCAATGGCAACCCACTCCAGTATTCTTGCCTGGAGAATCCCATGGGCAGAGGAGCCTGGCAGGCTCTAGTCCACAGGGTCACAAAGAGTCAGACACGACAGAAGCAACTCAGCACACGTGCACGCACGCACGTATCCTCCCTGCCTACCTTCAGCCTCTACCGGATTGTCAGTGTCTCTCAAGCTCTCAGCACGAGGTCACTCTCAACTCTGGGTCATCACTGAAGGCTCTCGTGAAAATGCAAAGTGATGTGCCCTGGGCTAAGGCTGGACTGATTCCTGATGCTCCCACTCATAAGATGAAATGCAAGAGTGGTACCTACGGGTACACGAGGAGCGGCTGGAGAGTAGTAGGAGGTGGGCGAGGGGAGACAGGGTTTTCCCCAACGGCGTGCAGAGTAATAAGCACCACAGTAAAAATACAGACCTACAACTTTGGCCAGCAAAGGGTGCCCGAGACAGAAACTGGATGGTGAGTTGGATGGCTCCTCGGGAGGGAGCTGGTCCTCCTGGGTCCCACTTAGAGAGGTCCTAATGATTACCTCCCCCACCCCATACTCCTGACCGAGTGCGTGCCAACCTTCCGGATCATCAGGGCAAAGTCAGAAGCCTGCCCTCTGCCCTCTGCCCGCCCAGCCTGTCTGAGCCACGGCTGTGGCCCGCGGTTCAGAGGCACCAGGTTTCCTGCTCAGGGTGACCATCTGCTCTCTGACGCAAGGAGCCCGTCTGCTGCGGCCGCTCAGGATGCCGGGCCAAACATGCACACAGCCCCATAGAGGTTTTTTTTCCCCTTCTTCCTAAAACTATTTCTCATCCTTGGGTCGACACACGTCTTTTCCAAGTTCAGTGTCGACCTCAACAAACAGAAAGCGTAAAATGGGATCCTTTGTCCACAGAATCCTCCCCTTAAGCTGAAAAGAGGCGTCTGAAGACAAGTGAAGGGCAGCATAATCCCGAGGGAGGGGTGAGCGATGGATAAAGCTGGCTCAGGCGGTCCCTTGGAGAGGTGACTCAGGAGATGGGCTTGGCCTCCCGCCCACCAGTGAGAGTCCTGCACACTCCCCACCGTGCCCCCCCCATCCCTGAGTCCCTCAGCTGCTGCACCTGCGCGCCAGGTGGGTGAGGGACCTCGGGTGTGGCAGGGAGAGATCTTTCAGTCCATGCCGGCCGGGGCCTGACGCATGCCAACAGCTCATGGGGAAGGTCAGGGAAGAGGATCAAGACAGGATGAAAAAGAGCTTGAATAGTGACAAGTGGGTGCCACGTGCAAAGGGGCCAGCGAGGCAGGTGAGGAAGGGCCCAAGTGAAGGGAGCCGCTGGGGGCAGACTGGAGAAGCTTCGGGGAACAGAGAACAGACTGAGGTCGGGAAATGCAGTGAGTGGGGAAGGCTCTCTAGGAGGAGGCAAGAAAGGGGTGGTGGGAGGCGGGCCAGTCCTGTCTTGGGGGGAAGGGGCAATTGAGGTAGGGGTGGTCAGCTACAGCTGGTGCTGGTGGGGTGGGGAACTGAAGGTCTGCTTGACCGCGGTTCAATAATCCCCCTAGAATAATTCCTCTGCAAACCTTGCAGTGTCAGCGTGCTAGTGACGCAAAGTTTTCAGCTCCCCATAAGGCACTGGTGAGTACACCTATACACCTACAAGCTGGAGCTGCAGAACTCGCCACGGATGTGGGCTTGTCGGCTCCTGGTGCCTGGGCTGCGTGTCCAGGCCAAGTTAGAAAGAACTGGCAGCTCCATCAGTTCTGCATCTGAAGGGCACCGAGATGCCTGCAGGCGCTGGGAGAGCGGGCGACAATGACACAAGCTAGCATCTCAGTGATGACGACTGGGCATGCCGGGGACACCTTGGTCTTAATCTCCCCCCTGCCGGGGGAGCTCAGCACAGCATCACCTCCGGGGACACGCGGGCCTGTCTTCTGGAGTTATTTTAACTCTGTTCGCTGATGCCTTGCCTAATTGAACCCCTGCATCACTTCTGGAAACCAGGACCTCCCAAAAATACTCCAAACCATAATAGAGGCCACCTTGGCTTCCCCCAAAAACACGCATTGGAATAAATGGCTAAAATTAAATTACTGGGAAGACTCAGAAATAACTCTTGGAGCTCAGGGTAAATGCTGACCCAGGCAGGAAGGCTCCTTGGTATTTTTAAAACCTGTGCTCCTGTCCCTGCTGGGAGCCTTGGGGAGTGAAGGGCACCGTCTTGGCCTGGCCTGGCCTCCTGGGATTGTGTGTGGGGGAGCTGGTGGCCAGAGGAAGCTCTCTCCCCACCCCAGACTGCCCTCCCCTGAGGATTGCTCACTGTTCTGGAACTCACAGCACCCTTCCTCCAGCCTCTCAGCAGGTGGGGTCCCTGAAACCTGGGACATCTCTGGGCTATAACAGGAACTTCCTAAATCGGTCCACGTATGAATCATCTGGACCAGGGGAGGGAGCTACAGGCATGACTAACCTGGGGGAGGGTGCAGAGGGCAGAGGGTGGGCAACCTTGCCTGGTGGGTCTTGGCTGAAATCTCACCATTTGTTCACTTCTTTAAATGATGCTCGAGCCCCCCATCCCTCAGCCCTTTTGAAAACAGTGGTCCCCAAGCTGCCTTTATAGCCCTGACACAGAGTTAATGAGGGGCTTAGTTAGGGGGTGGATGTTGGAGGTGGTGAGGGATCCAGGGGAGAGAATTCTCCAGCAGATAACTGGTTAGGGGTCCAGCCTCTGAGCCAGGATGCTTGAGTTTGCAGCCTGGCTCAGCAACTCCCCGCTGTCTCCCATCCAAGTACTAACCAGGCCCGACCCTGCTTAGCTTCCGAGATCAGACGAGATCGGGCGCGTTCAGGGTGGTATGGCCGTAGACTCCCCGCTCTCTCTTTGGGGGAGTTATTCCCTTTCTCTGTGCAAGTTACTTTCCTCATCTATAAAATGGAAATAAAAAGTTATCTCCTTCCTAGGGTTGTTGGGAAGACTACGCAAGCAGATATTTGCAAAGGGTTCAGCATGTCCCGAACACCGTGCCCGTTAAATCGCTGAGCGACTCCTGGGCAGGACTCGGGGTGGGCCAGGCTTGCCTGAACCAGCAGGCTACACACCCTACCTTAGGGGTAAGGTGGTCCCAGGCGGCATTCCATCTCGGGCAGCCGGAATGCTGGGACTGTGGAGGCTCAACCAGGTATGGCTGGGTGCCCAGTGTACAGACCTAGACCACATGTGGTCCCCAAAAATGTACACAGGAGCACCAGACATGGCCCGGATTTCTGGAACTTTCTGGACGGGGTGAATGCGCTGGGTTAAAGATAAAAGGGGAGCGGGTTATTTGCACTGAAAGCCCCAAAAGGCCTCTAGAGTGTCTCTGTCTTTCCACCCACAGCGAAGGAATGGAATGCTCCTGGAAGCATTCTTTGTCATCGTTAACCCTGGACTCTCCCCAATACATTTGAAAGTTTTAGCTCCCAAAGTGTAAGAGAAGCGCCTTGGGCCGCACAAAGATGAAAACCCAGACTCCACAACTGCTGGCTTGATCTTCCTTCCTTCCCTGCACATGGCCCAGGATGGAGGGGTCCCAGGAGCAAATGCCAGGAAAGGGGGGACTCATGCCTCGGTACTTGGAGCCAGCACGGGGCTGGGGTCTCTCGTGTACCCCCCATCACACCTCATCTGACGGCATTCTTGCAGGCTACAGTCAGTGTCTTTGGGGGCAAGAAGAAGAATGAGCTTGGCGAGGGTCCCTATCGCCTCAGATCCCCTGGCTGGCGAGGGATGAACTGATCTAGAAGCCAAGTGAGCTTGACCAAGGCCTTCATATCCACCATGCCAGCTGCCCCACGTGAAGGCTATGCAGACTTGGTGCCAGACGCCCAGGCACTTGGGGCGGAAGGAGTTGCCTGTGTCCCTCCATGTTAGCAAGGGAGAGAGGGTTGGGGTTAACATTTGTGAGTCAACCCCAAATGTCCAGCATTTCAAAAAACGGGAAACCGAGACCTCTAAGGAGCTATAATTAAACCAACTCAGGTGGCTGGTTCCTGGTGTCCATTTTACGCTCTGTTCTGGGCATTTATCTCTAGATGGCCACTGTCCTTGTCAGCAGCCCTTCTGCTCTCTAAGCCTTTAGGCACATGCCCTTGCCTCCTCTTCATCAGCCTCCTTGCCCTCAGGTCTCCCTTTTTTGTCCTCTAGGGTTTAAGGGGTCTGATGAATCCTAATAGCTGGAAAAAGGAGCACAGATCGAACACGAAGGAGCAGTGCTCAGCTCCCCAGCAGTGGGCCCAGACGGGAGGGCAGCAGGCCTGGCACCAGGAGCTCTGCCAAAATGCACGAGACGGCCATGCACAGACAAGGGTCGGGCCCAGGGACTTACTGGTCCTTCCCGGGGAGAAGGACCCCAAGGACTGGCTTATTTTCCTGCAAAGTGTGATGCTGAGGGCAGGTTCTGAGCACAGAGCACGCGCCAGGAAAGAGGGACAGGAAAGGGCGAGTCGTGAGCCAGCCCTCGGGGCCCTCTCGGCAGCCTATTGTGCCAGGAGAGCTGGGAGAGACCAGCATCATCCAAAGGATGATCATCTGGCCATCGTAGTCTATACAAAGGCCCGGGTCTTCTCTCAGTGTAAACCAGGCCCCCGTGTCAATCAAACACAGACCTGGACATCTGGCTTCATGAAATGAGCTGCTCTTCTTTCCAAGAGAGCTTGGGGGTGGGCGTGGGGGAGGAGGAGAAGGAGCCTAAAAATAATTCCTATCTGACTCATTTTGCTTAGAATCTGACAGGGCTGCCTGCCAGGTGGGGGTTTGCCTGTCCCATTTTCTTATCTATCTTTAGCAGGGACTTAATGAGGGCAATTTCCTCGCTGCGATATAAAGACAAACTGCGGGCAACGGCAGTGTAATCCGTCTCGCTGTCCCCTAGGCTCCTGATGACAGGATGACAATGATGGTCACTTCAGGGTTCAGCCGTCTGGAGGGCTTGGGGGACAGTGGCGGCCCAGGATGGGCAAATGAAGCAGTGGCCACTCAGCGAGACCCAAGCCGGGTAACAGCCATGGAGGGAAGTGGCTCCCGCTCTCTGCCCTCCCCCCATCTCTGCTACCACCCCACAGATGGGATAAACTACTCAGCCTAAAACCCCATCATTCACAACACAGTCCTTTAACATCTCTCCATGCTTTTTTTTGATGTGGACCATTTTAACAGTCTATTGAATCTGTGACAGCATTGCTTCTGTTTTTGGTTTCCTGGACACAAGGCAGGTGGCATCCTAGCTCACCAACTGGGGATTGAACCCATGTCCCCTGCACTGAAAAGCGAAGTCTTAACCACTAGACCATCAGGGAAGTTCCTCTCCCACTGTTTTTAAGGGCTAGCACAGTCCATTTTCATCACTCACAGTAGTTAACGCTCTATATAACTATGGAACTAAACTGCACACACCAAACTAGCCAACTACTGAAACACTGCTCCCAGGAGAAAGACAAGATTAGGTTCCTGCGAGCCTCCGGTCACAATGTTTTTTCCCAACATAGCCCCACTTTATGTATGTTTTGGTTTAAAGACATCTTATTTACTATATATTGTTGATTCGCTAACATTGAGCTCACCGCCAACAGCGCTATAGGTCTGGCCAGAAGGAAGCTCATCCAATGTATGTACTTTCTCCAAAAGGCACATAACAGCCTCCTGGCATCTGAGACATTAGACAGCACTGCAGCGCTATGCTTGGGCACCATTTTAAATAGCAAATTCACCAACAAAAAGCACATCAACGTGAAAAACAGAGCCCTAAGTAGATCCCAGAAAAGACTTGTTTACAGCGTGAGAGCTGGAGCAAGAAGGCAGAGGTCTCCGGGTTCAACCTCAGCTGGGAACGTGCGGGTCTAGGTGACTTGAGTGTTTTACCGCTCTGGGCTCTGGGCATGTCCATTAATGACTGTGAAAGCACTGTATTGACTTAACCACAATTGAGGAACTTTTAACAAGGAGGCAAATCTGCAAATATAGAATCCACGAGTAATGAGGACTGACTGAACTTCCCAAGTGAGTGAAGTGAAGTCGCTCAGTCATGGTCCACCTCTTTGCAACTCCATGGACTGGTAGCCCACCAGGCTCCTCCATCCATGGGATTTTCCAGGCAAGAATACTGGAATGGGGTGCCATTTCCTTCTCCAGGGGATCTTCCCGACCCAGGGATTGAACCTGGGTCTCCCGCATGGTAGGCAGATGCTTTACTGTTTGGGCTACCTTAATGACCCCTGTGAGTGAGTAGATGGATGGATTCAAGACTCTGAACTGGATGGATTTCTGATCAGTTCCTGATGGGCAAGATCTGGGGCTCAGTCATCTTTGCATATGAAGGAGTCCACAACTGCAGGAGAGAGGTGAGGGGCTAAAGGGAAAGGTAAGTTCCTGAAAACAAGTGTGACTTAGAGCCAGGGTTTTAAAGGCATCGCTGGCATCCCCCAGCGTCCCTGTTGGGAGCCCAGGCGTGAAGAGGAGGAGGGTGGGGTGGGCTCTAGAAGGGAACGAGGAATCTCCCATAACCAGTGAGGGCATCAAAGGGTGGGGAAGAGCCATCAGAGTGTGTCAAGCAGTGGGCTTAACAAGCGTTAATGACAATTCTAAATTTAAACTTTTGTATTTAGAGTGAAAATGAGGAGGCAAGCATGAGGCTGCTGACAGGGAGGATGATGTAAAATTAAGGGGGTCGCTAAGAGAAAGGTTTGCCTTCTGCCAGAGAACATGTGCTGGATCAGGGAAGGTAGATTCAGCTACAGCATCCTCAGTAAGATGCTGATGGCCTCGGAGGAAATCGTGGGAGAGAGAGACTCTGAATGTTCATCCTCTTGCCCAAGGGAGAGAGCTAAATGGTCCAGAAAAGGGGAGCTCTCCATGTGAGGTCATAAAGGCCCCCTGACCACATGTCGGGAACAAAGCATTAGAAACTGCAGCTAGACGGACAGAGTTCCAGTTTTAAAAATCAGAAAAACATAGATACCATCTGTCCCAAAGAGATTCCCAAGCAGACGATCCAGAAGAAAAGGTGTAATCATTAATAGCTAGCACAGAGCCCCATAGAACAAGTCAGCGCCAGGCCAAATCTACGTCCTTTTTTGAAAGGGTTACTACTCTGACAGTCTGATTTCCCTGGTGGCTCAGATGGTAAAGAATCTGCCTGCAATGCAGAAGACCCAGGTTCAAACCCTGGGTGAGGAAGAATGGGAGAAGGGAATGGCAACCCATTCCAGTATTCTTGCCTGGAAAATTTCATGGACAGAGGAGCCTAGAGAGCTATAGTCCATGGGGTCGCAGAGAGTCAGACATGACTGAGTGTCTAACACACACACACTACTCTGATACACTTGAAGATCCCTACAAACACTAAGATTCAGGGAGGGTTTACAGAGGCTTGCCCCATTGCTCCATCCTGGGACCTCCCTAACCCATTAAAAAACTTTTAAAAAGTTGAGATATAACTCACATACCACAGAATCCCCCCTTTGGAATACATAATCCAGGATTTTTAGTATCTTCCCCAAGTTGCATACCCATTGTCATCAATTCCAGATGTCTTGTTCATTTTTATCAGTGACCTAGATGATGTCACAGAGAGTTTGCAAAATCACATCTGATGGCTGACACGAATGCTGTCCCTGGGGGAAAGAGCCAGGCCCCCAGCGAGGGTCCGGGCACGTGGTGGCAGAGGAAGAGGGGGACGGATGAGACTGAAATTGATTGTTGGAGGACCCCACGCCGCAGTCACGGTCAGTCACAGGACAGAGGCAGCAAGAGGGGCTGGGGGCTCTGCTCACCCTGCTGCACCATCTGGGACCCCGGGGAGGTGGTGTCTGACGTGGGACAGCTTCCCTCCCGCTTCCCGCCCAGCAGAGCATCTGATACCAGCTGGGGACTTTCCTTCTTTTCAAATCCGCTTTGCACGTGGAGTAAATGAACTGTTCTGAGACCTCACTTAATGAAACAAATTAATTTGGAGAAAGGCTCTCCTGTATCCCTGGCTGCACAGGCATCGTGCGAGGGACTGCTAATGCCTCCATTAGCTGCCCCGCTCTCACTGCGGGGAGGCCGGCTCTGGCGCCTGGGGGGAACTGAGACTTCTGATAGTCTGGGCTGGGCTCTGTCGGAAGCCAGGAGCTCTTTTCCTTCTCAATTGTGGGTAGAGGCTGGCTCTGTTTCTAGGGAGCTTTGTGAGCGTGGCTTTCAGGGCGGTGGGAATCCCCACTCCTACACCTGTTTCACTAAGGCTTCACAGTCCCCTCACCTTAACAGTCTCCCATCTCCCTTTCAAGTCCTCCTTGCGACTGAAGGCTAGTTCAATGCCCGCCTCCTCCAGGAAGCATCCCGTAATTACCCCCACTGGCCCCTTTCTTGGAACCTCCTTGAGGAATCGAGGATGCTGCAGAGTCATGGGCCATGCACTGGTGGCTTCCGGGGGCCCGCTGTGCAAGCTCTGCCTCAGACCCTTGAGAGCAGGGGTTATGGCTGGGCTCTTATCTGGTTTCTCCGGAGCACAGACTGGAGCCCGGAGCGCTGCTCCAACAATCCCAGCTGGAGAGTTCGAGAGTGCTTCCCCGCGGTGCTGGCTGTGATGTGCGCCCAGGGCTGGGTTCAAGAACAACGCATGCACCCGGGGCTGCTGGATGTGCCAGGACAGACAGTCCTCAGCGGTCGGCCCTACAAAAACCGGGCTGGAGAGCCGCCGTTTCAAGGTCAAGGCTGTCCCCATCCGATGACGAGAGCAGACACAGGGATACAAAGACCTGCCTGTTTTCTTCATCTGGGGACCACTCTACAGAGTGTCACCCCAATTTCAGGACTCCTCATAGAATCAGAACACCCCACCCAGACATCACTGCAGCTCATGGGCCCCTCTTGCCCAATCCGCTCCCCTTCCTTCTGGGACCCTAAGGGCACTCCTGAGTCAGCATCCTGCCAGCTCATCTTCATCCTGGACCGCGCTTCCCCGGGAACACAGGCTATGACCTTCATCCTTGGCCTCAGATGCCCATTCCTTCAGAAGGAGTGGGGGTGGGTTGGGGGCGGGGGATGAAGGAAATCCCCTTGGAGGTGAGACCTCACTCAAGGTCAACACCAGCAGCGGGTCAGCGGCACGGCCAGGACTCAGCCCTCCAGTGTTTGCCACCCCCACCCCCTTGCAGCCTGAGGGCAGGGAGTGCCCCAGTGCATGAGCCTCCATGGCCCCCACTTCCATCAGCGGGTGTCCGACCCCGGTGGGGACACAGCACCCAGAGGCAGGCTGCTCTTTTAGGAACGCACGAAACACTCATTTAGCACATTCATATCGTGAGACGCATAATTCTGTCTGAAATCGGCAAACATCTTTAACTCGTTCCCCAAAATAAACAAGCGGTTACCAGTTGCCCGTGTTTTGAGAACATTTTTAAAGGAGAAAACCTTTGAACCGTTCACGAGCTTAACCTTTTCCTTCTGCAAAATGAGGAAAAGACGCCCACGAGTCAGTTTCAGACACCGAGGCCCTCGGAGCCATGCACAGAACGTGGGCGCAGAGTCTGCAGATGGCTGCTCCTGGGGGCCCCCGTCCCTGCCCCCCCGACTGTGGGGGCAGAGCTCTCAAGTTGATTCCGAGAAGAGAAACAACTGATCCCGGGGATGCAAGGAAATCTTGCTGGGCTCACAAGCAAACCTGGCACCCATGGGGATTTGGGACAGCCCCCCTTGTTCCCCTGGCCCCCCGCCTTGCCTCGGCAGACATCTGCAGTCCACTTCCGCCTTATGGTGTTTTCTGAGCACCTCGGATTCCCACTGATCTGAAGAGTGAGCTGCCGCTAAGACCTTACAGGGATGAGATTGGTTAAGCTTCCCAATTAGTGAACCCATTTTACAGAAGAAAGAGAGAAAGTTTTCAAGGTACGAAGTAATTTACCAAAATCATGGAGGTCGCGAGCAGCAGAGGTGGCATTCAGGTCCCACATCTAATTCCAGGGCTTGTGCCCCAGACTTGAACTACTGGAGAATAAAAGGACTCAGGACCCACTCAAGACCTCAAGGAGCCATGGGGAACTCAGATATGATCTAGACTTCCGTCAGGGTTAGGGCTCTAGAGCCCAGTTTAGAAATTCCTGTTTCAGGCTTCAGGGTGAAACACAGACGCCCCCAGGATCCGCAACCCACCTGGCTGCTGGGTGGGCAATCGCAGCTCTCAGACACCAAGTCCAGCTACTCTGCAGTCAGAGGGGAGGCCACAGAACCCCGCAGAGCCTCGGAGACAGCAGGGGATGGAGCCGACCACCTCCCTTCACGTGACACTGCAGCTGCCACCACCAGCCCACCCCAGTTCCGCCTCCACCAGCTCCCTGCTCTAGGTCTTTTCTAGATCACAGGTCCACTGGAGGCTGCGGAGTCAAAAGGGCCGAGAACCGCAGTCAGCATGGGGGAGTTCAGCTCGGCTGCTTCTTAGCTAAACAACCTTGGCTGGTGTCCCCGGCCTCAGTTATTCCATCTGTTAAATGGGAAAACAGCGCCTTCTCTCCCTTGCAGCAAAAGGGGAGAGATCAGAGGCCTGACACAGACAGATGCTGGCTTTGCCTTCGGCCACCAAACCTGATTCCGGTCACCTCCCCACCCTGCCATCCAAGGAACGCAAGCCTCTCTTGGTGTGGCTGACGCCCCACGACCAGGAAGGTTAACCTACAAAAGTGTTAACCATCCAGGTCAAGTATACAGGTTTGGGGCTCAGCAAGGCCTCAACTATCCATCAACAGCTGGAAAGGTAGGGTTGACCAGATGATATTCTGCAGCCATCCCTCAAACATCAGAATCACTCACTCCACCAAGAAGGGATCGGAAGGCCCCTAGTGCTGGCTGCCTGCTTTCAGACAGTGAGGTCCCGAAACCGTCTGGCTGCCTGCTTTTCTCCTGAAAGTCCCCACCGCCTGCGGAGGCCGTGGCGGCCGAGCGCTGTCCTGCACCGTATCCCAGATTGCGAATACAGGTGGGGCCCTGCCTGGCGCACAGCATGGGCTCCGCGCACGTCTGCTGCCCTGAATGGCAGTCTGAGCCCCTGATGGTCAGGATGCTTGTTCCGTGAGCCCGTCTGTGGTCCGGAGGAACACTCTCTCCTTTCACTTCAGCTGATCTGCTCCGGTTCAGAGCCCAGGAGAGGTGGGGCGGCCGCTCCTCAGCACTCAGTATAAATCTTTCAAGAGTTTACTGGCATGAACATTCTTCCCTTGCAGCCTCCTCTCCCCTGGCCCCGGCCAGGGAGCCTCTCCTCACAGGACATACTTTCCATCCCTTTAATCATCTTTATTGCCTTGCTTTGGACCCTGTCCCGGGTCCACATCCTTTGCGAGGTGTGCTGACCTCACCGGGCATTTGTTAACACGAGCGCAGCTCAGCGGAAGGCCGGCTTCCCGCTGCCTGTATATCACGCTCCTCTTCCTACGTTCCTGGGTCACGCTGCTGCTTTCCGGAGGCCTGCACTGTCCAGGGGCTTGGGCTGAGAGGGGTGACCTGGCTCCTGAGCGGAGGTGTGGCTGACGTGGACACGGACAGCAGCCCACCCCTGCCTGCTGTCCAGGGGGCCCAGGGGGTGACTTCTCCTGCGGAAGCTCGGGGACTCCCTGAAGCTCCACACACATTCTGGGGACCAGGGGGAAGGAGAGGAGTGACATGCTCTTCCTGACACCTCCTCGGTCCCCATGTGAACCCCACTTCTCCTCTGGGGGTGTTCCTACCTCTTTCCTCTGCGGGGAACCCAGAAACCAGGGATTAGCTGCACGGCAAGAAGGCAGCACGTAGAGAACGATGACCACACTCTGGTCAGGCCAGGAACAGGCTGGGTCCAATCTCCCTGCATGTGTGTGTGTGTGTGTGTGTGTGTGTGTGTAGTGTATGTGTGTGTAGGGCGGGGAGGGGATCAGGGACCAGGCTGGGTCCAATCTCCCTGCGTGTGTGTGTGTGTGTGTGTGTAGTGTATGTGTGTGTAGGGCGGGGAGGGGATCAGGGACCAGGCTGGGTCCAATCTCCCTGCGTGTGTGTGTGTGTGTGTGTGTGTGTGTGTGTGTGTGTGTGTGTGTGTGTGTGTGTGTGTGTGTGTGTGTGTGTGTGTGTGTGTAGTGTATGTGTGTGTAGGGCGGGGAGGGGATCAGGGACCAGGCTGGGTCCAATCTCCCTGCGTGTGTGTGTGTGTGTGTGTGTGTGTGTGTGTGTGTGTGTAGTGTATGTGTGTGTAGGGCGGGGAGGGGATCAGGGACCAGGCTGGGTCCAATCTCCCTGCGTGTGTGTGTGTGTGTGTGTGTGTGTGTGTGTGTGTAGTGTATGTGTGTGTAGGGCGGGGAGGGGATCAGGGACCAGGCTGGGTCCAATCTCCCTGCGTGTGTGTGTGTGTGTGTGTGTAGTGTATGTGTGTGTAGGGCGGGGAGGGGATCAGGGACCAGGCTGGGTCCAATCTCCCTGCGTGTGTGTGTGTGTGTGTGTGTGTGTGTGTGTGTGTGTGTGTGTGTGTGTGTGTGTGTGTGTGTGTGTAGTGTATGTGTGTGTAGGGCGGGGAGGGGATCAGGGACCAGGCTGGGTCCAATCTCCCTGCGTGTGTGTGTGTGTGTGTGTGTGTGTGTGTGTGTGTGTGTAGTGTATGTGTGTGTAGGGCGGGGAGGGGATCAGGGACCAGGCTGGGTCCAATCTCCCTGCGTGTGTGTGTGTGTGTGTGTGTGTGTGTGTGTGTGTAGTGTATGTGTGTGTAGGGCGGGGAGGGGATCAGGGACCAGGCTGGGTCCAATCTCCCTGCGTGTGTGTGTGTGTGTGTGTGTGTGTGTGTGTGTGTGAGGCTGGGTCCAATCTCCCTGCGTGTGTGTGTGTGTGTGTGTGTGTGTAGTGTATGTGTGTGTAGGGCGGGGAGGGGATCAGGGACCCTGGGCAGCCCTTGCCTCCAAGAAGTTGCACAAGAAGAGGCATTTTTAATTCTCTGAGCAAGCAAGCTGGCTGAGCTGTTTCTTGGCTCTCTGGGAACATTCTCTGTTCAGTAAAGGTAAAACCACAAGCTACCGCCTTTATCTAAGAAGAAATCCCCTGCAGAGGAGAACCCCGTTTTAACGCTTCAAGCAGAGCCTTCCCCTCTCCCTCCTTTCCTTCTTTCCCTCTTTGTCTTCCTCCCTCCCTCATTTTCATCCAGAAATCATTTATGCATATTCAAACAAACGAAAAATACTCTAACCCTGCTTTTGCACAAGTGGCCACATACGAAAGAAATGTTCTGCACCTGAACTTTTCCATTCAAAATACACCCTGAAGACCTTTCCTTGTTAGAGAGCCTTTTAGGAAACACAGGTTCAGCCTCCCAGATGCCCAGCCTCAGGTGTTTGCTCCCATCCAGACCTTTCCCCAGGCGCTTTTTCTGGCCGCTTGCTGTCACCCAGTTCTCTGCATCCCAGGGGAGATCCCGGTTTCTGCCTTAGTTTACGAGAGCACTCCCCCCCCCATACACACACCCCAGGGCATGCGAGAGAAGCAGCGTGTGTCGCTGTCACAGCCCAGCCCAGCACAGGCCAGGGACGGGGCGGAGGAGAGACAGAGAGTCCTAGAACTGTGAGCTCCAGAGCCTCCTGGAGGCCATGTGTCAAAACACACGCCGGCAGGTCAGAGTCCCCGGAGGACTGCTGCTGGCTGCCCAGTCTGTGCAAGACCTTTTCTCCTCCTCAACTGCAAAACCTGCCCTGGATTCCTGCAGGGATCCAATCCTGGGGCCACCCGAGAGAAGGGCGGCCCCCCCCCCCCCCCCGTAACCAACTCTGCTGCAGCCATGTCGCCTCTTATGGTATCGGCTAGTGACCAGGAAAAGCAAAACGCAGGCCAGGACCGCAGCTACACAAGGGCCGGCAGAGGCAGAGAAAACCCAAAGCTGGCGATCGAGAGTCTCCTACCTTCGGTCATTTCTCCTCCTCCGGAACAGCTTCTTCGTGTGCGCGATCTCCACCTCGTGGGGCATCGGGTGGTAGCCCTGCATGATTGGGGGAGGAAGAGGGGTGTCAGTAAATCTGAAAGACAGCAAACAACTTCCGGGTCTGAACGAACCTAAAACAACATCTACAACAACAAACGAAATCGAGAGTTTGGAAAGGCTAGGCTCTGACCGCCAAATCCAGATTGAAAAATAAGAGAATATTCGAGTCCACGCATTTCCCACCAGGTGATGATGCTGGAATCACAGAACTGAAGAACAGCGGGGTCCCTAGACTTTGTCAAATCCAGTCATTCAAATGAGAACACTCAGGTTAGGAGAGATAGATGACGAGGTGCAAGGTGTGGCAGAGAATTAGCAAGAGAATCAGATCCTGGAATCTGATGGAGGACAAGTTAACCCTCTAACATCAGGCCTCCTATCACCATGGGAATGTGACTATCTTCTCTGAGCTGTGGAGAGGAACAAGGAGACACAGCATCCTTGCAAACCCCGAGCCTCATGCAGCCAGAATGCGCTAGGACCCAGTTTCCTCCTCATCTTAGTCCAGCAGGCCTCAGGCAGTTTTTTTTTTTTAACCAAAGATCCTTGTTACTTATACTCTTGGGGTGTATTTAGGGGAAACATGCAAATAGCTAATGTCTTTTTAAATGTTAAATTGTGAAAAATTCTAAGGTTGGTCTTTTGAATATTGTCATCATGATAACAACTACGTATATACATGTTTACATCAAGGCTGGAAAGAAGTGTCAGTTGCTCCATCATGTCCCTTTGTAACCCCATGGACTGGAGCCCTCCCGGCTCCTCTATCCGTGGGATTTTTCCAGGCAAGAATACTGGAGAGGGTTGTCATTCCCTTCTCCAGCGCATCTTCCTGATCCAGGGATTGAACCTGGGTCTCCTGCGTTGCAGGTGGATTCCTTACCACCTGAACCACCAATATATTTACGTTGAGGCTGAAGAGAAACCCTTTTCTTACCATGCAGGGCTGATGGAGTAAAATGCCAGGCAGCAGGCAGAATTATTTGCAGAAGGCGGGCTGATAGCCAGCTCTTTTCTTATCGCTCCCCTCTCCCAGGAAAGTGTGTTCTGGTGGGACGCAGGAGAGCCCTGCCCTTCTATTATGGTCTGGCTGGGGCGGGTGGAAGGGCTTGAAGGCTGGGGGTCTGCGGGGCGGGGGTGGCCTGGCTTGGACCCGGGACACCTGGACACCGGTTGTGATGAGAGTGCACAGCCTGAGCATGGTCCCCACGCTGCCCACAGGGCCGTGGGCGTGCCCGGGGTCAGAGGGTGTGACAGGTCCAGTGTGCTGCAGAGGGCTCAGGCAGCGGCCAGTGAGCCCCTAGCTGCACTTTACAGACAAGGAGACTGAGGCCCAGACCCTCAACGGGGACGGCGCGTGCCGCTCTCTGGATCCAGGCTCCACAGTGGAGGGTCCCGGTGGGCTGCCTTTCCTGGGCTTTGCCCCCGACCACAGGGCTGATCAGCCTTGGACGCTGGCAACCCCGTCAGCCTCGGGGTGCTTCCTGGAGGGGGAACGAGGGCGCTGGGAGGACAAAAGGCTCAGAAGGATACAGGGACCCCGGCCTTTCAGACACCGGCTCTAAGACTCCTATTGAGTCCAGGGAGGGAACGGCGCAGTTCAAAATTTATTTAATTTACATTATTTATATTGTCGGTCCCTCCCTCATAGCCTGTCTCCTGCCTCCAACAATCAGGCCGAGAAGGCATGAATGGATTCCGGCTTGGGCAGCCACAATGGGCCCCCGCAAACTGAGGATGTGCTTTGTTTAATGGTTTTCTCAAAGGATATTATTTGCTTTTCTTTAATACAAAACACAAACAAGGAAAAACACCAAGTCTTCCCCTCTCATTTCCCCTCTCCCACCCCGACCCAGCTCCGGGCTGGCCCCTTCCCTCCCTCCCAGCCTCAGGTCACCGCAGGAACACACTGGGCGGGCCCCACACAGACAATGGCAGGAAGCCGAGGCTCCCTCTCAAGCCGGAGGCCCGGACGGGGAGCTGAGCTGAGCCCCGAGGCCGGGCCGAGGGAGCTGTCCCGACACTTGGCCTTCCAGGAGCTCACAAGGTGCTGGCCTCCCCTGCCCAGGCTCCAGAGTCCTGGGCTCTGACCTGCATCCCTGCCTCCCCGCTGCCCATGCCGCAGCAGAGGGGAGCTGCCCTGGGACCCAGACTCATGAAGTTCCAGCTCTCTGCCAGGACTCAGTGTGGCCCGGGGGGCACGCAGGACCACTCAGGGCTTCTAACAAAGCCACTGCTCTGACTTCTGTGTCCTTCCATTGCCTCCAAATCACTAATATGAATGTTCAGTTCAGTTGTCACTCAGTCATGTCCGACTCTTTGCGACCCCATGGACTGCAGCACACCAGGCTTCCCTGTCCATCACCAACTCCTGGAGCTTGCTCAAACTCATGTCCATTGAGTCGGTGATGCCATCCAACCATCTCATCCTCTGTTGTCCGCTTCTCCTCCCGCCTTCCATCTTTCCCAGCATCTATATAAAATGCCAGAGTAGTTAAAAGTCTGGGCTCCGGAGCCACACTTCCTCTTGATGGTTATGTGACTTTGAACAGGTGACCTAACCTCTATGTGCCTCAGTTTCCACATCTGTGAAATGGAGATAATAATAGTGTCAGCCTCCTAGGGTCCATCTGAGGGTTAACTGTGTTGATAAACATGTAAAGAATGTAGTACAGTGCCTGGCATGCAGCAAACCTCAGTAAGTGTCTCTGGTGTGGTCACTGCCATCATCATCATTTCTGCCATCACGCTGACCCTCTCTGCTCAGGGCTGAGCTGAGTGCACCAGGACAAGCAAGGCTGCTCTGGTTCCTGTTCTCAGGCTTCCAGCCCTGGCAGACAGAGTCCAGAGGAGGCCGTTTATGAGGGAAGAGGGTGAAGGAAGCTCAGGTTAGGGAAGACGGAGGGAATTAGCAGAGAGTGCGGGGGCCCGGCAGCGTGCTAGGAAAGGGTGGAGGAATTCTGCCTGTGTTCTTTTTGGTCAAAGGCTGGTGGAACCCAGTGGGAGGCGATGAATCAGCTGAACAAAGTGACAAAGGTGACAGAACAAAGCCTTGCACTTCTGAGGTCTCCCCTCCCCAGGAGCACCCCAAGGCCAGTGCTATAGAGGACTGGTCCCACCCACGAGGCCACCTGGGCCCCAGCCTACTGGCACCATGGCAAATAAATGAATGAATGCCTCTGCTCCTGTGCAGAACTTTCAGACTGTATACTTTCAGTCCTGGATAAAACGGGGTGCACTGTATTTACACAGGCTTCACTGGAGGACCTACTTTAATCAGCCCCTTTGTTCTTCAAGTTCAAACTGGTGGGGGTACCACGTGACACATACAACCCAATATGCTGCGCACTACACCCAAAACAAGGGCATCTGGGTGTCAAGAGAGGCAAACACGAGGCCAAAAGAGGAAGAAGGAGGGAGACCGTGAGCTTAGCCATGATCTGCCATCAGATTAGCTGCTGACCCAGGCTAGCCCAAGTTTTTTAAAGCCACTGGCGACCAATGAGGCTGGTATATGAATGTTCAAAGCAGCAGTATTCGTAACAGCCACAAACGGAAACAAATCAAATGTCCATTAACTGACGGCTGCATAAATATGTGGCGGTTCCATACAACGGAGTATTACATGGCCATAAAAAGGGGGGAAATTCTGATACAGGCTGCAGCATGGATGAATCTTGAGAACATCATGCTCAGGGAAAGAAGCTAATCATCAAAAATCCCCCAAATAGTTCAATTTCATTTTTATGAAATGTCCAGAATTGGCAAATATGCAGAAACAGCAAGTAAATGAGTAGCTGCCAGGGGCTGGGGAGAGGCAGAATGGGGAGTGACTGTCAGTGGGCTTCAGGTTTCCTTGGGGGGTAATGAAAACAATCTGGAATTGGAGAGTTGCATAATCTCATGAATATACTAAAAACCATTCACTCATATTATTTTGAAGGGTGAATTTTATGGCATGTAAATTATATCCTTATTTTTAAAAGGTGGAAAAAATTTTCCTGGTAGAGGTAATAGCAAGTGTTTAAAAAAGAAAGATCCAGCCACAGTGAAAAATGCCCTCCCCCCCTTCAATTACTTTCTAGGAAGCAGCTGCCCCAAAACACAGTTCCTGCAAAAAGGCTGGAAAGGGTGGTATGTGCAGGACAGGGCATCTAGCGACAGTAAGGAACCTGGAGAGGGGCATGAACTGGTATCCCCAGGCCTGGCCAGGGACGACGGGGCTCTGGCTTTAGGCCAGAGATTCCTCCCTGCTCTTTAGATATTAATAGAATGTATCCCTTGAGTGGAGAATGGGAAATTTATCAGGTCAGAATGACCATTTAAGAGTATATAGTAGTCTTTGCTCTATTTCTTTACTCAACAAATCCTTCTATCCCATGCTCTGAGAGCGCCCCAGGTGGACATCAGTCCAGTTATGAGCACTGCCCCCACCCTGACACCTGCAAACGAAGAAAAGCCCCACCAGCCTCTGGATCACCAGCTGGCGTGTGAGTTTGGACAGCCAGTCAGGTGGGCCTCTGCAGCGTCTCCCTGGGCCCCCCACTCTCCTCCATCTCTCCGTGTGAGAACCCGTCTCCCTGAGCTCTGAGACCTGGCTGCAGTTCCCCCTGCCTAACCTCTGACCACTTTCCATAACTAAGTGGGCCTGGGAGACAAGTAGATTATATAAACCAAGCCTCTCCAGGGAGGGAGGGAAGGCAACACTCCTTCCACGTGCAGCTTGGGCAGAGGACACATGAAACACACACATGCACAATCCCTCTCTCATCCCAGAGGTCAGCACTGGCCTAGGATGTGGCATTGTGGGCACCATGTTACCGCTCGGGTTGCAGAAACCTGTTATGTGAAATCTGCCCATCCCGGGGCAGGCTGAGGCTAATACCTCACAACCTGGGACAGCAGGTACTTCTGTACCTGGGGGGATTAAAGGCAGGCGCAGCGGAGCTGCTGACCCTAGACTGGGAATGCAGGGGCTTCACCCTCAGATGGCAGCTATAAACAAGCATCTTGGGTCTGAGGATTTGGGTTCCAGAGGGAGGGTCATGCAAGCATGCTGAGCCAGCCAACACGCCCCACATCCCCCACCTACCCACCCATCTACCCACCCACTCATCCATCCACCCACCCACCCACCCACCCACCTACCAATTCATCCATCCACCCACCCATCCACCTATCCACCCACCTACCAATCCATTCATCCACCCACCCATCTTACAAATATTGTTGTTTTAGACATTGCAGATACATTAGTGAAAAAGCAGTAGGCAAAATGCTTGTTCATTTTGTTCACAGACCACACCTTCTAATGACAGGAGAAAGAGGACAAACAACTAAATAGATAATATGATCAATGACAGAAAATCCTATGGAGCAGAACAAGGCGGGAAAAGGGGATGAGGGCCGCAGGTGTGGGGGTGGTCAGGGGCGACGCCTCTGTCACTTGCCAACTAGCCATGAGTCCATCCATCCATCTGGCCATCGTTGGTTCTTCCTCACCCAAGCAGCTCTGAAGGCCAACCACGTGCCAGAAGCATCAGAGGGGAAATACCAGAACGCAGAGCCCCAGTCCCAGCCCGGGGAGCTCCGGGGAGCACAGCCGCGCAGGCTGCCACGTGCCGGGCATCACCGGAGGGGCTGCACCGACATCTCTGGCAGCCGTGAGGGAGTAGCGGGCAGCTCTGCCTGCGGCAGGGGCAGGGAGGCCTTCACCCGGGGCCCTCCCTGAGCTGAGTGCTAATGGGTGGACACGACGGAAGAGAAGACGGTACGTTAGGACCTCAGCCTGTGGGCCAACAATATCCACAGCGCAGGTGGGGTGTCGAGAGAGGAGCCAGTACTGCGGGAGGAGGTGGCAGCCTCCTAGCCCTAACCCTAACCCTAACCCAGCCCCTATCAAACCAACAGCTCAGCCTGCTGCCCAGGTCTCCGCCTTCACAATGATCCTGATCTTGTCGAAAGGACAGATGCAAAATTCCTACAGGGCAGGCAGCATGTGACCTGGCTCTGGGACGATGCTTCCTGGCCTGGCCCCACCCTCCAGTTAGTTCACCTGGAGGGACCAGGAGCCAGGAGGGAGCAGGGGGGTACACCTTGAGTGCAAGAGACCTGAGGCTGCAAGCTCCGTTGCTCCCCGGCCACCTGGTGGCGCCCTGGACCCGGATCCCTGGCTGGGCGGCTGCCGGGTGAGCCCCTCAATCCTAAACCTCACCCCCTAGGTGAGCTCAAAGGGCGAGGACCCATCTGGCTCTTGGACCACCGTGCATGAAGCCCCGGAAGGGTTCAGCCTCAGGTAGGTGTTAACTAAGGACCTGCTGAAGAAGCGAAGGAAAGGAAAGTGCACGGGAGCCGAATGCTGGTTGGGCCTCCACTGAGCAAGGTCTCTGGCCGGAAATAGCAAGAGGATGGTGGCGCAAACGCGTAGCACACCTCTCCACCTCTCGGACCCCGAGGCAGGGCTGCGGGACGGTGTCTCACCCGGGGCTGAGATTCCAAAGTCAGCCAGGGCGGGGGGCCAGGCCCCGCACACCCACTTCACCCTTGCCGCACCCGCGACCTCTGAGACGACCTGACCGCGGCTCCATCGGCAGGCCTCCGTTCCCCGCCTCTCCGGGGGGCTCGCCCTGCCCCTGCCCCTCTCTCTGCGGGCTGGTGGGTGCGGGCCCCAGTCACTGCTCTGCCCGGTTCCCCTTCAGTCTTGCAGGATGAGGTTTCAAAGGGCCACACAGAGCTCAGTCCTACGGCCGGAAGCTTCATGGAACCCCAGGCCCACTTTCTCCTCAAAGGAGATTTTCCTGATATTCCTGTGACCTGTGACCTCTGACCACTAACCTCCCCCCCCACCCCCGACCTGGGTCTGATAGAAATCATCCAGACCTATTCTCACGGATCTGTGGTCTCTCTCACACAGCAGCTCTCTGCAAAGGGAAAGCACATAACACAAAGATGAGAGAGCTTCTTCCTGCTGTGTGAAGACCCCACCCCGACTGGGGTTGACCTGGACAGGCCTTCGGGGGAGCTGGTGCAGCTGGGACATGCTGGGGCTGGAAAGCAAGGCTGAGGATCCCGGCCCAGGCCATGCGGCGGTAGGAGGCTCCAAGTGTAGCACTAGTCAAAGCCATCCTCAAAGTGACTCCAGCCAGAAACACACACAGGATCACAGGATTCCACTGCCAGGACATGCGGAACTTGGTTCTTTTCTACACGTTGGCTGCCTTTCCTAGCACACCGCACAGTGTCCTGAGAGGTAAGCCCTGTGGCCCCAGGCCCGCCTTCTCCAGACACCTGCCCACTTGGTTATCCAAATCTCTTGGATAACCGAGTCTCCATCCTGGCCTCTCGGAAACCATGGCTTCCTCCTCTTCTTCCCAAGGTTGAGTATCGGTCCCCCCGTCACTCCCAAGAATGCTTTGAAACGCCTGGAAACTAACGGCTTCCTCCTCTCCAGAAAATTCCAGATGACCCGGAGTGGAGGGCGCCATGGACAGCGACCCAGAAGAACTGGATGTTGGTTCTGCTGCACCCACTGGGTGAGCCCAGGGAGCTGGAGCCCCACGGAGGCAGGACAGACTCAGGCCAAGGCAGCTGGGCTCCGCAAGCCCTCCGTCTCCAGCCCAAAATGGGGAGACATCCCGAAGGCAAGCAGTACAAAGGAAATGGAGCACTTGGCAACTTAAGGGGCCATAAAAATACCAAGTACAACTCCCCTGACAATGAGTTTGTCTCAACAGTGGAGCCTTCCTCTTGCTGGGGTCATGTTTTTTTTCATAGCTTCTAAGAAGCTATCCTACCAAGCTCCACGTGGGCAGGATGTGTGGGTCACGTCCAAGCTGAAACAAACAGGTAATGTTTCTAAAATTCCTGGAATCTCCAGGCTGCATTGCTATTCAGAGCAGCTGACCTGTTTCAGAAAAAAAAGGTGGGGGTCGGGCGGGCTAACTCATGTCTCAATTTGTGATCTTCTAATTTTTCTCTTAATTTATTTGTTTTAATCAGCAGAGACCCTTTTAAGAACAATACCTCAGCTGGAGTCCCAATATGAAAACACAGAAAAAGGTCAAGCGGACAGAGGTGCAGAGATGGCCTCTGAGAGATCAACGCTCACCCCCTGCCTCTGGCCGCCCCCCATTTGCACCCTGAACCGTAAACCTACCCTTCACCCACTCTGAGAGACTGGATGTTGGCTCCATAAGACCTGGACATTCTTCCAGAAAAGGAGCATAACCAAAGCTCTCTGGTCAGGGTTTAGTGGGGTCTGTGCAGGCATGCTTGCAAAGTTGCTTCATCGTGTCCGACTCTGTGGGACCCCATGGACTGTAGCTTGCCACGCTCCTCTGTCCATGGGGATTCTCCAATATTCTCCATAATACTGGAGTGGGTTGCCGTGACCTCCTCCAGGGGATCTTCCTGGCCCGGGGATCAAACCCAGGTCTCTTGATGTCTCCTGCACTGGCAGGTGGGTTCTTTAGCACTGGCGCCACCTGGGAAGCCCAGTGGGGTCTACTGCACATGAATATTCTGCCTGTGGAGGTCTTTGGGGTGTGGGCCCTCAGCACTCATCCAGCAGGCGGGGGTTTGCGCCTGCACAGAGGTGCAGTTACAGAGGCCAGCTTGCTGGAACGTGGCCTTCCTTAGATGCCCTGAGCTAATAAAACCCATCCCTCCTCTTTCCTTCAAGTTGGGTTTCTCACTGTAACAGCCTTGTAACTTGACTAGTAAACCCCGCAGAACCCTTAGGCAACCTGGGCTCCAGCACGCTGCCCGACTGGGATACCACTGGGCAGTTATCTCACCCAGCCCTCTCCTCCTTCTTGTGAAAAATGAGGATGAAAATATTTGCTCTTCCTACCTCCTGTGTCACGTATCTTTAAATATATTGCGAGTTGGGATTCTGTGACGTGTGACCAAAAGAGTCCTAAACAGTTCAGCATGATGCAACTTTAGGTGTTGTTTCCAGCTGATCTTAGTATATCCATGAAGTCCAGCAAAGTAAACACGGCGGTCCCTGCCCCTTCCCTCGGCTAGCCGCGTCAGGAAGGATCCCCTGGGCAATGCCAAATACAAACGACATGGCCTTGATAATTTCTGAGCAAACAGGAAAAACAGATGAGAAGGTTGATGCCAAAGACAGGACTTCAAACTAACAGAAAAATGTTAGGGAATTGTGTCTATGTTATACGGTCTAAAATGTAAAGGAAACAATGACTAAAGTCCTGCTTTTTCAACCATGGTCAGTTTCCTATTTGCAACCAAGGTACTCCTGTGATGGGTGTGTGTGTGTGTGTGTGTATACATGCATGCCTGCACAGGGAGGGCTGTTGGATGGTGATTATCACCCTCTCTGAGTTGAAGACCATGTGAGACCCAGTGGCTCAGGATCTCATCCAGGTGACAAGCCCAGGACCAAGAGTCTAGAAGGAATCCTAGCTGCATCCCCGCCCCCCCCCCCCCCATACCCCCCTTCAGGGCTCCTGGTGACGCAGGGACAGTCACACGAGCATGAAGTTGGCAGCCAGATGCTCCCACTTCCCTGATGAGTGGTTTTCACTGGGGGTCCTGGACATGCTGTCAACCTGAAAGGGAACAGCTTCCTGCTGCTGCAGACCAGGGCCAGGAAGGTGCTCTAGAAACGCACCAGGAACAAGCGGCCACGAGAAAGACGCAGGGTCTGCTCTGCAGCCTCTGGGAAAGTTGCCTGGGCACCTTTGGACGCATGTGGCCTGAATTCCGGTCTCTAACTGGATGGGGCGTCCATGACAGAGATAAGACTCAAAGCCTGGAGAAGCCTATAAAGCAAATTCAAGAGAATACCAAGTAATACTCACTTAAGTGATAGTCTTTGTGAGGGAGGTAAGCTGTGAATAGTTGTATGTCCTTGGGGAGGCTGAAAAAGCATCTTGGGAACTGAGGCAACAATGGATTCTGGAGAAGGAGTGAGAACTTTAACAGTTAGAAGATACCCGCCACATTCTGTGAGCACACGGTATATCACAGAGAAAACCCAGACTCTGCCTGTGTCCCCAAGAAGTCCACGGGCCGCCGGGAGCACAGGTACATAAGCAGAGTTACTACTCCGGACCTGGGGAAGTCACAGGGACACCCAAGGGGCAAGGAAGCAGTAGAGGAAGGAAGGGATGCCCAAGACTACCCTTCGAGTTACTGGAAGGCTCTGAAGTTAACAGAAGCAGAACCGGAAAGGCAAAGATCCCAGCAGAAGCTACAAGGAGGAACATCTTAATGGCTGAGGCCAGACAGGCTGAGAGAGGTCAGTCCCACCAGCGGAGGACTGCGATCTGCAGGAATCACACATGTAAGAGAGACCAGTAGTCCCACTCTGCTACGGCAGGGGGATGACGGGTGGCAGGCTCCAAGGAGGCAGACCTGGTCTTTTTAGGGACTCAAAACAAAGCTTCTCCTGCCTGAGGCAGTTGTGAGGCAGGCTGGCCCAAACTGTGAGTGGGAGGCAGGAACTGATGGTTGGGGGGGGGGTCCCCCGTCAATGGCCACTGCTTCTTGGCCTGGATTTGTGCTCTTTGCTTGGTGTGAAAGCACTGGGAGTGAAGGGGAATTCGGGATGACAGCCGCAACCACAGCCCAGGTAAAGCCCAGGGGACTCCAGGGGGGATCTCAGGATCGACCTTCTTGTCGGAGCTTTTAGCTTCACATCCAAAATAGCATCTTACATGTTGCAGAGGTGCAATAAGAATCTTCCACTTGTCTGATGATGCTGGTGGTTGGGGGCAGGGCCGTGAAAGGGAGCACACGTGTAGGAGACAGCTCAGACCTGACAGACCTGCCTTTACACTCCTTAGCTGTTGGCAATTGGTTCTACCAGCCACCTCCCAGGCCAGCTCCAGGCAGCAAGAAGATAAGGAGGAGATGGGGAGGCGGGCAAGGCGAGAATCTCACGCGGATGAGCTGGGCCAACAATGAGAGGAAGCGAGCCCGCGAAGTCTTTCCTTCCCCTCCAGGCCTGCCCGAGAAATATGCTCCCTTCCACTGAGTGAGCAATTCCGTTTCCCTGGAAGGTATTCAAAAAGTCTTCTTACCATAGAAGGAACTAAATTATATCTGCCAGGATCTCGAGCTACGATCATGATAATAACAGTGTCTATCACTTACGGAGGCAGGCAGGGTTCCGAGTTTCCCATGTATTAACTAATTTAAACCTCACTAGAACCTTGAGAGGGAGATGCTATTATTATCCGTTCTCTAACAGGAGAGGAAAAGGAGGCTGGGAGGATAGATTAAGCAGATTTAACAGCAGATCTAATGAAAAACAGTGTGTGTGTGGTGGGTGAAGCTGGGACATTAACTCTGAGGCCTGGAATGGACCTGTAACACAATGCCCGTTAGAGCCACAGATCTGAGACCCAGCGCCAACCAAGCAGGAGCTGATCCAGAAGTTCAGGGCTGTAGACTCCGGCAACAGATCCCTAGGTGCCAGCCCAGTGGACTGTGCACGGCAACATCACAGAGCGGGTACTCAACAAGCACTGGCTAACGGAAAGAGAAAACGAACACGCACGGTTTTCAACAAGCCACGGAAGGGGCTGGCCCACGCATGGTTTCCCCTGGATTCACTCTGCAGACCATCACAGCATGGGAAAGTGAAACTGAAAGTCGCTCAGTCGTGTCCAACTCTTTGCGACCCCTGCAGACCATCGTAGCATGTGAAAGTAAAAGCCGTTCAGTCGTGTCCGACTCTTTGTGACCCCATGGACTATACAGCTATATAGTCCATGGAATTCTCCAGGCCAGAACACTGGAGTGGGTAGCCTTTCCCTTCTCCAGGGGATTTTCCCAACCCAGGGATCGAACTCTGGTCTCCCGCTTTGCGGGCAGATTCTTTACCAGCCGAGCCACAAGGGAAGCCCAAGAATACTGGAGTGAACAGCCTATCCCTTCTCCAGCCGATCTTCCTGACGCAGGAACTGAACCGGGGTCTCCTGCATTGCAGGTGGATTCTTTACCAGCTGAGCAATCAGGGAAGCCCCCATCATAGCATAAATTCACAGGGTTGTTGTTAGAGGGCTCTACATTTTTCCCTCTCCCTCCTTCCACATAAAGTCACTAACAGCAAAGCTGCCACGCTAAGTATTAATATGATCAGTATTGTGCAAAAATAATGGATCTCCCTGATGGTGTGCCATCAAAAATGATAAAGTCTAAGGAACACGGTCTTACAGGGGTTCCCAATTAGGAAGGATGGGAAAGCAGCAGATAGAAACGAGTTAAAAATCTGCTGACATGCAAAAATTTTTCTGTATAGAATTGTGCTTTCACTATCTTAGGAAATTCTAAGTCCTATGGCAAATACCTTCAGTAAAAGAAATAATTGCCTCCAACTTATTAATTTTTTAAGTGAATACTTTAAGGACACGGGTTATACCTCTCTCTGACTACAGGAAATGGACCATTTCAGAAATTCAATTACTTGTTCCATTCCCAGAAAGCAGGGCTGACCTTTTGTTGTGTGGATGTGGGCCATTAAGGGTTCCCTGCCACATAAAAGAGTCTTTATGGGTTGTCTTAAATTGGGTGGCCACTGGTTTCGGCTGGCTCACCAGGCACCAGCAGCTCTGATGACCTAGTTGGTATCTCTTTCCCTCTGAGCCTCTGGAGCAGACAGTGATTTGACCTACTTTCAGGGGCACACTGGTGGCTGGAGAAGGAAGGAGGGTAACGCGAGCGCCTGGACACTGGACTCTGCAGCGAGGGCTCTGGTCAAGCACAGGTCTCATCCCCCACTCCCTCCATCTCCAGAGCTCGTGCCTCCTGCAGCCCCTCCCCCAACTCCATCCTCCTCGAGCAGGAAAGGAGTCCATTCCCAGCTCCAATCTCTTCAATCCGTCAAGGTTTGATGTGGGGCTTCCCAGCCCTCCCACCTCACAGCCCATCGGGAACACAGGGACATGGGTATGGCCCCCTGGGGGCACCCACAGAGGTAGCTTGGGGCCAGAGGGTGGCAGCACTGGCCACCCAAGGCCCGTCACCCCAAGGCTGAGAGAAGGGAGCCATAACTTAGCCCAACCAGGACTTAACTCTCAGCACACCTCTGAGGACACCTGGCCCTGCTTTAAGAGCAACTACAACATTATAGAGTCTAAGAAATGGTGTTTAAAATGCCCAGCCTTTATGTTGATGGGGACAGACTGCAGGACCGTATAGAGGGGGGACTCCTGCTCACGCTCAGCTGTGTTCAACTCTGTGCGACCCCATGGACTGTAGTCCACCAGGCTCCTCCATCCACGGGATTCTCCAGGCAAGAACACTGTAGTGGGTTGCCATTTCCTTCTCCAGGGGATCTTCCCCACCCAGGGATCGAACCTATGTCTCCTACATTGGCAGGCGGATTCTTTACCACTGAGCCTCCTGGGAGGTCCAGAGGGAGGACATGCAGGATCAACTCTCTAAGCAGGGGTTGGCAAACCTTTTCTGTGCAGGGCCAGGTCATTAAATATTTTAGGCACTGCAGGCTGTATGGTCTCTGTCACAACTACTCAACGCTGCAGTGGGCAGGAGAAGCAGCCACGAAGGGGTGGTTGTGTTCCAGTAAAACCTGATGATAAAAACTGGTGGGGGCTGGAATTTGGTGCGCGACCATGATGTGGTGACCCTGCTCTACAGAAACACTGGGTGGCCAAGCATCCTTTCGCAGCAGCATGTCTCCCCTCTCTGGCCTGCCCATGAATGCGGTGGTGAGTTCTCGTGTCCGATGGGTGCCTGGCATCCCCATGTTTGCTTCCCTCCTGCCATCAGAACCTGCTTTCAGGAAAGTCTCTGACAAACTCAATCCCCTCCACCCCCAGAGGAGGATAACTGGAGTGTTACCTACATTGCAGTCAATAAGAACCCTGGGTCAGTGGCTCTCAGCCCTGGAGGCTCACGGACAGCCCCCTGGGGAGATTTAAACTCACGAGGCTCAGACCCCATCAGAAGCTCTGATGTACACGTTTAGGTGCAGCCCAGGCAGTGGGGATTTTAAAAGCTCTCCAGGTAGTTCTAAAGGATGGTCAGGTCAACCACCACTGCCTGGGACCGAAAGGGAAACCAAAACATTAGTGGCAGTGTTTTTGGAATAAGTGACTAGGGAGGGAGAACTTGTTTCTATTTCTTCTCTTGGGTGGGGATGCAGATGTGGGTGGCAGCAGAGGAAACATGTCCGGAGCCCTTGAAAACACTCCATCCAGGCAGGCAACCCCCTGCCAGGGCTGGTGCTGTGTAGATTTCACCGGGCTTTGCAAAATCCAAGACCTTTTTATCTTTGTTTCTCTCTTGACATCTAGTATGATTCCCTGCCGGCGATATGAGCTCTATTACCACTGCTTAATCATTAAAACAAACTAACTAACTAACTTAGGGGGCCTAATATTTGACCATCAGTCAATAATCAATTCTCAAAAAAAAAAAAAAAAATGGCCAAATCCTGCTTTAGAAGGGATTTACAGTCTATGCGGGCTTTCCAGCTGGCAATAGTGGTAAAGAACCCACCTGCCAATGTCGGAGACATAAGGGACCCAGGTTCCATCTCTGGGTTGGTAAGATCCCTAGAGGAGGAAACGGTAACACAATCAGTATCTTGACTGGAATATTCCACAGACAGAAGAGCCTGGTAGGCTATATAGCCTGTGGGCTTGCAAAGAGTCAGACAGGACTGACGCACCTTAGCATGCACGCACGCACACAGTCTCTGCAGGCAGACAAGGTAAATCAAATTTCATCACACAGTTAACAGGCCGAGGTTTCTGAAAAGGACAAAATGCCAAGAAAATAGGGCTGCCCTGGAAAACTGGGGCAAGCTCATAACAGGCTTAGCCATATTCACACAATGTAATAAGGTAGTGGTTGCCACACTTCAGCACACACAATCACCTGGAGAGATTTTTTAAAATGCCAATGCCTAGGATGGACCCCATGCTGATAAAATCAGACTGTCTGAGGGTAGAAGACTGGCATGGGTATCTTAAAAAAAAAAAAAAACCACTCAGGTAATGCCAATGTGCAGCAAAATTTGAAAACCGTGGTTATGAGATCCTGCTACTCTAAGTGTGGTCCATGGACTAGCAGCATTGGCATCACCTGGGAGCTGGTTAGGGATGCCTGGGCCTCGTGCCAGTCCTACGGAATCAGAATCTGCACGTGAACCAGATCTGCATGCTGTCTGCACACGAAGTTTGAGAAGTGATGCTGCAGGGAACCAAGTTCCAGAAAGAACTGACTCTAGACTGCAGAGTAACCAGGGTGCTTCTTAGAGGAAGCAAGAAACAAGAGATTCTGAGGGGTGGGAGAACTGGAGTACAGAGGTGGTAGGGAAGACTCAGCACACAGGGAGGCAAGGAGGAGGCTGGTCTTTATGTGTGGTAAGCCAGAAATAAGGAGAACAGGTCAGATGATTTTTTTTTTTAAACAAAAGTAGAAAATTAAACCAAATTTAGCTACACAATTAACAGGTTGAAGTTTTCGAAAAGGGACAAAATGCCAAGAAAATAGGGCTGTCCTGGAAGACAGGGGACAACACCTAGAAGGTGGCGGACGATAAGAATGTTCAGCGTCATGAGGGAAGACTCCAGACTCTGGAAAGGCCCTGCAGAGGGTTTCAGACTTTCTCCCATGGGCCAGTGAAGAGCTGCATGGCGCCCAGAGTCGGGCAGGATGGTGACAGGAGAGGGGACGAGGCGAAGATGCTAGGACAACGGCTTTGAAGAGACCAGTAAGAAGAAGAGACGGGGACTGGGGACAGGAGCACCCGTGAGCAGGGTGAGGGAGGAGCATCAGGGCAGACCTTTCAGAGAAGGGGGCTGAGTGTATCTGCAGGGGGTGGGCAAGATCCACCGAGCATCCCGAGATCTCCAGTCTGGGACATGGGACTAACTCACTGGAGGAAAAGCTAGAACCCAAGTGTTCGCCTGAAGTCTTCAGATAGAGAGGAGGTAACTTCCCCAAGCTTACCTATGGGAAAACATGAAAATCGCTAGCAAACAAGACTCCCCAGGGAAAGCTGGGAGGAAAAGAAACACTGGACACAGACCCTGGGATTGCCTCCAGCCCCAGTGGGCCCTGAAGACCTAGAGAGGCCCTCGAGCACAATCCTTTGTTCCCAGCTGATTCCCAGTTGGATTGGAAAGGCCGGGAGATTGTTCCCATTGCTTCAGACTGAAACAATAACTGCAGAGTGGACGTTACCACAATTGTTTCCACTGAGGTTATTTTGGGGGAGCTGAGGAAGACTGTCTATTCCAAGACATTTCCTTCACCCGATTCCCTTTACAAAAACACGGAGGGAACCGGCCGGCAGCGCCACCTCCACGGCTGCCCTGCTCACGAGGAACACGTGCACAGGGGGCCCCAGGGAGCGGCCATGTGCAGCACCTACTTCCTGAGGCTTTCGTGGAAACCCTCAGATCTGACTGGGGCCTCAGGGTTTTCAAAGTCCCTCCTCAGCGACCGTTGTGCTTACTTCCCACGACAGCCTTCCGAGACGGTGGCGGCAGGGCGGAGACTTAATTATCCCCAGTCTAGATAGGAGGAAATGGCCAAGTCAGGTACTTGGTCAAGGTCATCGAGCTTGGAGAGGGTGGCTGGGGAGGCCTTGCACGGAGGGAGCTCGATGCTACGTGTACAGGGGAGGCAGGGAAAGACAGGCACACAGTAAATCAGCTAGATCTGCGGACTTAAATCAGAGGTCCGCAACCCTTTTGGCATCAGGGACCAATTTCATGAAAGATAGTTTTTCCACGTACAGCGCAGGGGGCAATGTAGGGGGATGGTTTGGGGATAATTCAAGCACATCACATTTACTGTGCACTTTATGGCTTCCCTGATAGCTCAGTTGGTAAAGAATCAGCCTGAAATGCAGGAGACCCCTGTCTGATTTCCTGGGTCAGGGATCCAATGGAGAAGGGACAGGCTACCCATTCCAGTATTCTTGGGCTTCCCTTGTGACTCAAGGGTAAAGAATTGCCTGTAATGCAGGAGACCTGGGTTCTATCCCTGGGCTGGAAGATCCCCTGGAGAAGGGAAAGGCTACCCACTCCAGTATTCTGGCCTGGAGAATTCCATGGACTGTATGGTCCATGGGGTTGCAAAGAGTCGGACACGACTTCCACTTCTTTCACTTTATTTCTATTACTATTACATCGGCTCCGCCTCAGATCATCAGGTATTAGATCCCAGGGGCTGGGGACCTCTGGTCTAGATCATGTCGGAGGTAGTGGAAAGAATGGATTTGGGGAGACTGACACAATAGTTAAGACGTGACAATGGCCAATGTAGGAACTGGGGAGGACATGACAAAGGGATGGAGGAAGAGCCAACAAATATTTAAGACTAAAATGGACTGGTTTTGATGAAGGATGGGGTTGGGAGTGGAGGAAAGAGCATCGTCTTGAGAAACACAACGGCAAATATGACAAGATCCTTCCTCTGGAGGACTCCTACATCCTCATAAGATAGAAAATGAAAGAGCGTTATGTATGGCCGAGGGTGATTAACATCAAGAAGACAAAGGTTTTGTTAAGTTTGGATCAAGTCCTGGTTAACCCCTTGCTTTTCTAGGAAGCAAACACCTTACAGGATGGGGAAATGGGATCCATCCTCAATACCTTAGGGCACAGACGCTCTGGCGGGCGGCCTGTCAGATTCACCTGGAGCTGTAAGAATGACCGAAGCCCAGGACCCACCTCCAGAGATTCTGATTTGTCTACGGTGGGTCCAGTCAGGGGTATATTCTAAGTGCTCCCCAGCTGATTCCAACAAGCAGCAAGGACTGACGGGGCGGTGCAGCATGTCATTTCAGAGACCTTGGAGTAAGGTCTTCTCCACTTTGCAGAGAAGGAACTGCAGTTTCACACCATCAGTGCCAGGACTAAAGGAATATGATGTTCTTGCTAGTGACGAACTTTTGATTTTCTGTCCCAACATCTTCGAGTCATCTCTTCTTGCAACACAAAGAGGTGTCCCTGCTAAGTTTCCCCAGCAACCCACTGGGGAAACTTCCTTCCTGGCCCCCGGCCCACTGGATTGGTTTGTCTGAACCTCTATCTTCCAGCGGTCAGGTTTTCTCCTCCAGTGCGTGGACAGCCTGCTCAACCTGAGAGCCAGCCTGAGCCACGCAGACAGCCACTGTGCTGCCGCCCTTTGGGGTGTCCTGAAAGGACCTCACGGGGAGGGGGGGTGATGCATTTCCTTGACCACACCACACACCAGCCTGCAGGAACAATGTCCCTTTTCTTGCCGCCAGGAAAGGCCACATAAAGGAACATCTTCTCTTTTCTTGCCAAACAAATGTTTCTGCTTTGACCCACAGGGTACACTTTGAAGCAAAATAATGACCCAGAGGCCACTGAGCTGCCCTAAAGGTCAAGTACTGGAATGAATTGTTCCCAACATTTTTAGCATGTTGAGAATAATGTGTGTGTGTGAGCACTGGGATGAGTTGGAAGAGGGACAACTGCTCGTTGTGTGAGCGGTCCCTGACCAGTCACTGTGCCCTGACTGGGCCAAGCAGGGTGGATGGCCAGGACTATGAAGAGTCTGTTCTCAGAACGCCTGTTTCTAACAGCTAACTTTGCTGAGGATCTCTGTAATAGATTCCTTAAAAGGAATCACACACTAATGACATGCATGATCAGATCTCACTAACATTCCCACGAGTAGAATCTCCGTGGTGAGTGGATGACCATCGTTCAGCAGAGGGTCAAGGTGCTCCACGAGCTTCCTGCTCAGGGCTCAGAAGAATTGAGGGATCTGGCAGCAGCTTTTTCTCTCTGCAATCACTTCTGCATCTAGTTCCTCCTGGTCTGCAGGACTCACTCTCCCAAGTATGGGGACCCTTGACCCACAACAGCCTCCAGACTTTAGCTCTTCACCTCTGTCCCGGGGCAGGCGGGGGGAGTACAGCCCTGGGCTCAGATCAGGGACATTTTCTTGGCCTCAATTTTCCCAACTGCAAAATGAAAGGAGCTGGACTAGACGACCGGAAGGCTGCTTTCAGGGCTAACACTGTAACATTCCAGAACACTCCATGGCCAGAACTCCTTCCTCCCAAGGAAACAGAAAGGGTCACCTCACCTTCTCTGCTGTTAGATAATTTCTTTCCAAGGGAGGTTGCCTTTGGCTGGAAATGTTCTAAACTGAAAGTCTGGCTTTCTACGAAATGAATTAGTGGCCAGGGTATTCAACTCAGGCTTCTGGGTGTGAAATTTGCTTAAAACAAGGAACAGCTGCTGTTTATATGAGCTTCGTGCAACTCAGGGGGACGATCCTCTCGGTTTCATCGACGTGAGGCATTTTTGATCATTTCAGGCAGAGGCTGTTGAGTGAGCAGAGGAAGGAACACAGCTCTCTAATCTGCACAAAGTGGCCACGATGGCTAGTGGCTGGTCCCTGTGTGCTTTCTGAAAAGCTACCCTTCAGGGCGAAAAAAGCCCTCACAGGCCCACCCGACAGCATAAAACAGAGACGGCAAGAGGACACAATGCCGCTGCCGGTGTGGGACGTCCAGAGGACACGTTAGAAACACTCCTCCGGACCAGAAACTATAAAACTCCTAGAGGAGAACATAGGCAAAACACTCTCTGACATAAATCACAGCAAGATCTTCTATGACCCACCTCCCAGAATATTGGAAATAAAAGCAAAAATAAACAAATGGGACCTAATGAAACTTAAAAGCTTTTGCACAACAAAGGAAACTATAAGTAAGGTGAAAAGACAGCCCTCAGATTGGGAGAAAATAATAGCAAATGAAGAAACAGACAAAGGATTAATCTCAAAAATATACAAGCAACTCCTGAAGCTCAATTCCAGAAAAATAAATGACCCAATCAAAAAATGGGCCAAAGAACTAAACAGACATTTCTCCAAAGAAGACATACAGATGGCTAACAAACACATGAAAAGATGCTCCACATCACTCATTATCAGAGAAATGCAAATCAAAACCACAATGAGGTACCATTACACGCCAGTCAGGATGGCTGCTATCCAAAAGTCTACAAGCAATAAATGCTGGAGAGGGTGTGGAGAAAAGGGAACCCTCTTACACTGTTGGTGGGAATGCAAACTAGTACAGCCATTATGGAAAACAGTGTGGAGATTTCTTAAAAAACTGGAAATAGAACTGCCATATGACCCAGCAATACCACTTCTGGGCATACACACTGAGGAATCCAGAACTGAAAGAGACACGTGCACCCCAATGTTCATCGCAGCACTGTTTATAATAGCCAGGACATGGAAGCAACCTAGATGCCCATCAGCAGACGAATGGATAAGGAAGCTGTGGTACATATACACCATGGAATATTACTCAGCTGTTAAAAAGAATTCATTTGAATCAGTTCTAATGAGATGGATGAAACTGGAACCCATTATACAGAGTGAGGTGAGCCAGAAAGATAAAGAACATTACAGTATACTAACACATATATACGGAATTTAGAAAGATGGTAACAATGGCCCTATATGCAGGGCAGAAGAAGAGACGCAGAAGTACAGAACAGACTTTTGAACTCTGTGGGAGAAGGGGAGGGTGGGATGTTTCGAAAGAACAGCATGTATATTATCTGTGGTGAAACAGACCACCAGCCCAGGTGGGAGGCATGAGTCAAATGCTCGGGCCTGTTGGGCTGGGAAGATCCAGAGGAATCGGGTGGAGAGGGAGGTGGGATGGGAGACCGGGATGGGGAATTCGTGTAACTCTATGGCTGATTCACATCAATGTATGACAAAACCCACTGAAAAATAAAAATTAAAAAAAAAAAAAAAAAGAAACACTCCTCCGCAGCGTAGACCAAGGTCCCGGATGTGTTCTGTGTCCCTCTGCACAGCGCTCCGTCTCTCTGCACCTCGGACCGGCAAAGCTGAGGAGGGGGGCCACGGGGAGCGCTTGGCTTGGGGTCAAGGTCACCGGAAGCAGCTTTCGCGGCCTTGCCTTTCTGCTTCATGCATGGGGGGCGGGGGTGGAGAGGCAGCTCTGATTGTGATTTCCACTTCTTTCTTCTTTTTTCTAATTTCCTCTCTACAGAATGCTTCATGTGCAGACACTTCAGTGATGAAGCCTTTTCAGAGACACCTATTGATGCCGATCCCTAGGGAAATTCTCGAAGCAGTTATTAAACAGCGGTCCTGTGAGCCTGATACAAGGACCCATCATTAGAATCCCTCAGAAATGCAGCTGCAGTGTGTGCCAGAAGGGCAGTGGCCTATGGATCCAGATCTGTGTGCCCCCGGGGGCGTGGTTTCCTAGTTGAGCTCGTGGGTTGAGAGCCCTCTCCTCGTGGTTTAGAGTGCTGACCAGGGGGTCTCCAAGGTCGAGGTTCAGGGAGAGATTTCAACTCTCGCCCCCCAGCCCACCACCGACTCTCACACTGGCATGAGGGCAGGGCAGCCAGGTGGCCTGGGGGTCTCTCCAGCTGGTCCGAATGACGATCCTCGGTGTCCCATCCTCCTTTGGACGGGACAAAGCTTGCCTTTAGCTGACCTTTTCCACCCCACCAGCACCAGTTTTGTCCTGCACATCACAGCCTGAAGTCCCAGCCTGTCAACAGGACGAATCCTGCCAGTGATCAGCTGGAAATGGAGCATTTCCACGTGAAAGGGTGCACCCAGAGTGCCTGCCCTTCGGGGCTCTGACACTTCACATGAGGAGCCGCTGGCAGAGGTGACCATGGACCAGGCTTCCGCCAGCCCAGCTGGCTCTTCAGGGCGCTGCCCTTTATCACTTGGGTGCAAAGATGCTGGAAAACCTGCTCTGCTTGTCCTTTAGGGCATCCTTGCTTATTTCAACATGTCCAGAAATGAGTAGGAACTCCCAGGCAAGGAGATTAAAGCGACCAGAATTGTACACACATGGTTTTCAGGAACTGCAGAACGCGTGGATTGTTGAAGCGCCAATTGGCCAAAGGTGGGGACAGCCTGCACTTTACACAGTTCCTCGAAAGCCAGTCCACCATCGGGTGCGGAGGCTGTCCCCACGAGAGCAGCCAGCAATGATCCGCAGGTTCTCAGGGGTGACTGTGAGAGGCCAGTCGCCCTCCCTTTGCACACAGAGGGCTCCCGCGTCTGCCCTGGCATCCAAGTAATATTCTGTGGTTCTGTGACCTACTGAGCTCTGACCACGTGCCCGGCCCTGTCCCAGGTGTGGCTCTGGTCCTGCTCCTAGGACCCTGAACACCTGCTGGGGAGAAGTCTTTCCCACGGGAAGGGTCAAGTGCAAAGCCCGCAGCGTGTGGCTGGGGTCCTCAGTCGCTTATCCCTAGTTGGTCCCAGACCGCATTTGCCCTGGGATCTCCTTGTACTCACATGGGAGTGAACATCTCTCCAAGGTCTGAATTCAAGCAGTTTCCCTGGCCCCTCAGACAGCTTGTGTGTGTGTGTAAGCTAGTGTGTGTGTAAGCCTGTGTGCATGTATAAACTAGTACGTGTGTGTATAAGATAGTGTGTGTCCAAACTAATATGTGTGTATAAGCTAGTGTGTCTGTATATATAAGCTAGTATGTATGTATAGCTAGTGTGTGTGTGCGCTCGTGTGTGTGTAAGCTAGCGTGTGTGCATGGGTGTATAAGCTAGCATGTGTGGGTGTGTGTAGAAACCAGTGAGTGTGTATAAATTAGTATGTGTGTGTATATAAGCTAGTGTGCGTGTATAAGTTAGCGCGTGTGGGTATAAGCTAGTTTGTGTGTGTGTGCGTCTCCCCTCCTGGAGTTCTTCGAACGAGAGGAAAGAAAAGAACCTTTTTATGGGTGTTCAGGTATATCCTGCTGTCCCTTTATATTCGAATCCCAGTGACAACATGTCCAGGGCATCAGTCGCCCCTTCAATCCTCCTGCCTGGATTCAGAGGCCAGGGCACGTCACCCCTCTCCTCCCAGACAGAGATGTCTGCATCCACAGTCGCCACCCCCGTGCCCCTGACTAGCACCCTAAGCCCAGCATCTCTGACAGCAACGCTCCCCCTCTTTCCCTAATGATTTGAATCCAACCCAATAAGACTCCTGACTCGACAGGATGGACTGAGACATGCACTTACCTCAACTCCCCCTCTCTCATTAATAAAAAAAGTTATAAACACACAAAAGCACAAAGAATCAGGAAAGGGATTTCAACAAACTTCAGGAGGACAGAAAGTAAATGCAGGTGGCTGAGCAGCGAGGGATATTGATAAAAAATGTACTGAGTCTTGTCCTTCAGCGAGCTCCGGGCTTGGAGGTCTTAGGGACCACAAAGGGCAGGGCTCAGACGCTGGGAGGGAATAGCGGAACTCTGAATACAGGATCCCCAAGTGCCCTTCTGCACCCCTACACGGCCAAGCAACTAGTCTTCAGTCCCTGCTCTCAGGCAAAAGATTTTATCTCCTGGAGAAGCTGGATAAGAGAAGCTCTGACCTGGGGACAGAGGCTCTCAGAAAATGGGAGAGAAAAATGAGTCGAAGACAAGGAGATCCAGTAGCAATGAGCATACTTAGCACCTGGCTCTGGGTTTCTAAAAAACGTCCATGAAAAAGCATCTGGCTCCGTGGATAACGCTGGATTCCAGAGTTGGGCAGAGAAAGTACCTAGAAAGCCTGGAGCAACTTTTTGTGCTGGCAAGCCAGGAAGTATTCAAAGAATAATGAGAACATTTCAGAAATACCCAGACATGATTCTGAAGGGGCTCCCACTTGCCAAATCTGAGACAGAGCACCACAATAAATAATAGTAGTGGATTATAACCCTAGAGTAACACAAAAATCTATAAGCCAAGATATATAAATAAATGGGGCTTCCCAGATGGGGCAGTTGGTAAAGAATCTACCTGCCACTGCAGAAGAAATGAGAGATGCAGGTTTGATCCCTGGATCAGGAAGATACCCTGGAGGAGGAAATGGCAACCCACTCCAGTATTCTTGACTCAGAAATCTCATGGACAGAGGAACTTGGCGGGCTACACACTGAGGTGTTTTTAGGAATAAAGTGGCACATGTCCACAACTTATTCTTCAAACCATCAAGAAAAAAAATAAGAAAATTATGTAGCAAGACTGAGAAAGCAAACCTGGTAAAATGTTAACACTCTGAAATATTTGGTGGAGGGTATACAGAAATTCTTTGTATTTTATTTTTGCAACTTTTCTGTTATTCTGAAGATTTTCCAAAATAAAAACAAACTTAAAATAGGATTCAAAAATGAAGTAATAATCTCATTTAAGTAAAATTTGATGTAACTAGATTGAGGAGTCCATGGGGTCACAAAGAGTCAGACACGACTGAGGATGAACACACACACACATGAATAAGTAGAGAAGAAAGAAGCTATTTTCATTATAGTAGAAAGTCAACTAAAATGTACGAAGTAAGCTATAGCCCGCCAGGCTCCTTTGTCCATGGAATTCTCCAGGCAAGAATATTGGAGTGGATTGCCATTCCCTTCTCCAGGGGATCGTCCCCATCCAGGGATCGAACGTGGGTCTCCTGCATTGCAGGCAGATTCTTTACTGTCTGAGCCACCGGGGAAGCCTCACTTCACTTACAGTAGAAAGTCAACTAAAACAGGAAGATGAAATTAGGAAAGTTACCATTTGCCAACCATCCTGATGCTATTTCAGCAAGGATCATCAATGGATGCTAAAACTGGGGGGTAAAACTATTATCAGAAACAGCACAATCGTACAGTCTCAACTGTCTCTCTGGAAGACACTTATTAATTACAAAGGAAAACACAGTTCCTTCGTGATGGTGAGGCCTACAAGCTTCCACCTGAACAGGCGGTCACCAAGGCAACGTCTGACGCCTCCTGGTATGAGGCACTGAGGATATGGTGCGTGACTGAATTGTTAGGAAAGATCAGACGAGCACAAACTGATGGACACTCTACAAAATAATTGGCCTGTACTCTTTTCAAAAATGTCAAGGTCATAAAAGACAAAGGCAGACCAAGGAGGCTAAAGAAACACTACAGTTTAAAGCGCAGTGTGACCTTGTACTGAATTCTAAACCAGAAAAGGAAAAACCTCAAACTTTTTCTTTAGTTATAAAGGACATTAGTGGGACAACTGGCAAAATACAAATGAGGTCTGAGGATTATATAATAGTATCCCATCAATATTAATCTCCTGATTTTGATCATGAAACCGTAGTTATATAAGAGAATGATCCTGTTTTTAGGAAAAACACACAGGTATTTTTAGGAAGAAAGTGGCACCTGACCACAATTTATTCTTCAAACCATCAAGAGAAAAACAAGAAAACTGTTTAGCAAGACTGATAAAGCAAACCTGGTAAAACGTTAACACTCTGGAATATTTGGTGAATTCTTTGTGTTTTATTTTTGTAACTTTTCTGCTCTTCTAAAGGTTTTTCAGAATAAAAAGAAACCTAAAATAGGACTCAAAAATGAAGTAATAATCTCACTAAAAAATGTAAGTAAAATTTGACGTAACTAGAGTGATAAGATGGGGGTATAGAGAACAAAACTCACAACTACCATAATAGGAAGTCAGCAGATGACGTCTAAATTCAATACAGTTAAGAAGTGCAGGGGACTTCCCTGGTGATCCAGTGGCTAAGACTGTGCTCCCAAACCAGTGGGCCCAGGTCCCATCCCTGGTCTGGGAACTAGACCCCACATGCTGCAATGAAAATCAAAGACCCCTCATACTCCAATTAAGACCCAGAGCAGCCAAATACATAAACAAACAAACAAACAAAAAAAATATATATATATTTTAAAAAGACAGGTCAGGAGAAAACAGCTAACATTTTTTTTAAAAAAACAACACTAAGAAAAATAAATAAATAAATAAACACTAAGAAGAGCAGTATTAGAGAAGGAAATGGCAACCTTCTCCAGTATTCTTGCCTAGGAAATCCCATGGACAGACGAGCCTGGCAGGCTACAGTCCATTGGATCACAGAGTCAGACATGGCTTAGTGACTAGACCAAACCAAGAAGAGCAGTTTAGGAACAGTATACAAGATAATAGAAATATATATTTTACATATAACTAGAAATATGGTGGCACACCAGAAAAACAATTGCTTTGATGGAACTGGTAATTGTAGAAGAATGAGGCATGCATTTGGTTATTTCCTGTTATAGATCACTTAGGATTATTTAGTTTTTATTATTTTTTAGTAGTATTTGGGGTTGGGTTATTTAATTATTTACTATTATTTAATCTTCAGTATTCCCTGGTGGCTCAGGTAGTCAAGAGTTTGCCTGCAAAGCTGGAGACCTGGGTTCTGTCCCTGGTTTGGGAAGATCCCCTGGAGGAGGGCATGGCAACCCACTCCAGTATTCTTGCCTGGAGAATCCCCATAGACAGAGGATCCTGGCGGGCTACAGTCCACGGGGTCGCAAAGAGTCAGACACGACTGAGTGACTAAGCACAGCACACACATTAAAAAAAATGCTATTCAATTATTTAATTTGTGTCAACAATGACATGTACAACTTTTGGAACGATGGGGTAGAGGGATCTAATTCTTGGGGGCGCACCTCCCCAGGAAGGCATGACGTCTCTCCAGCCTACCCTTTGTGAATCCCACCTGCACCCACGGCATCGCATTATACCGACAGGTCTGAGGGAGCTGTTAGCTAATCCCAGCCACAGGGTGCACGAGGTAGGAACGGCTACCGAAACCACTGGCTCTGACATGCTCACTCTGGAGACGAGGTCGCTGAGCCATGGAGGCAGGGGGTGAGCTGGGTTGGGCCCCTGGCGCATCTGGCCTGCACCCTGCTTGAGACTGCAGCGTCTCACATGGGATGAAGGCGATGCCCGTGCCAACGTGGCCCCTCAACACAGAATGTGTGGGCCGACAGTCCAGAGGGACCACTGGAGCCCAGAGCCCTGGGCATCCCGCAGCCAGCCCAGAGGAGCAGGAGGCCCCACGTCCCTCTCCCAGGATCCCCGCCCCGCGTGATGGTCCTCTGGGGCCCAAATATACTCCAAGCAGCAAGATGCTAAATTAAACTCCATCGGTAATGAAGAAACTCAAGGCTTATCAACTCTGGGGAGCAAGAGGAGCCTGGGGATGAGGAGGTAGGGGAAGGAAACACAGGTGCTTATGGCTCCACGTGGGACCAGGGGCCTGGCACTTCTTCCTGAATCCTCCGGTTGCTTTAATAATCCTACGGGGTCTTTCCTCTAGAAGCACCCCAAGAGTGGGTCACAGAGGGGTTCAGGGCTGGGTCCAGCCTCCTCCCCTATCACAGGGCTCCATCCTCATCAGCCCTCTGCGCCCAAAGTCACGAGACTGAACCTCGGAGCGAAAGGTCAGAACTATTTTCTGGACAGAGCTCAGTGTTGGCTTTTCCACAGGCTGTTTACTGGGTCTGCAGCCACGTTACAGGTATTATTTATAGTCTGTTTAACATCAACTTTTGATCATTCCCTTTGTAGACAGAAGTCAGTGTTTGTTGCTTCATCCCCAGGGCAGCTTCCTCTTGCCACTGACGACGCCTCAGGGTCCCTGCCGGCGGCCCACCGCCCAGGACCGGCCCCCTTCACCCTCAGCCGCTGTCCAGCACTGTGTGGGTGACAAACCCGCTCCCCACACAGCGGTGTGATTCAAAGAGAAGGAACAGAAGAGTTAGTCCAGAGCTTCCCCGCCCTCTCCAAACAAAGGACCACCCCTGCCGCCACGCCTGCACCCCAGGCAGCGGCTCTGATCACCTGCAAACGTGCCACATCACTGGGGGCTCTGCTGGGGTGTCTACCTTTGATGGTGAGGTGACGAGCCCTGGGAACTCTCATTCACAGGGGCCCACCCCGGGGTGCAGGGAAGACAGGTCACCCTCCTGGGGTGTGCCAGGAGCGGGCCTCAGAGTCTGGGGGACTGTGTCGTTCCGGAGTCCCTCAACCCTTTGCCAATCCACACCCTTGGCTGTCAACTAGGGCAAAATTCTCTGTCCTCCATTTGAGCAAAATAATGGTAAAGAACAAATGCTGCGTGCTCAGCCGCTCATATACTCTGTCATGTCCGACCCTCTGCGACCCCATGGACTGTATGTAGCCCGCCAGGCTCCGCTGCCCACGAGATGCTCCAGGCAAGAACACTGGAGTAGGTTGCTATTTCCTTCTCCAGGGGATCTTCCCGACCCAGGGATCAAACCTGCATCTCTGCAAGCTGCTGGTCTGAGGACCACACTGTGAGAACCAGGGTCCTGCGGGTCCCAAAGGTGAGTAAGATGTTTTCAGCACCCAGGATTTGGAGTGTGGCATGCGGGAAGAAGTGTGGGAGACACAGGGACACCCCAGAGATGTGGAGGGTAGTCCTTCTCCAGGGATATATTAAGTGTTCCGAGGAGCCCAGGAGAAGTAAAAAGGAAATGGGTTATCAGACAGGGCTGCACAGAGAAGGTGACCTTCACGTCGTCTGTGAAGAATAGGTATGTGGCAGGTAGGCGAATGTAGTGGGAAGGGCATTTAAGGCAGAGGACCAGGGCGGCTGTACCTGGTCCATGAACTTGTCACAGGGCTGGAGCTCAGGCGGGAAGTCACAGGAGAAAGGCTGGGAGGCCAGCAGGCACTGGGACAAAGCAAAGTCTGGTTTTCCTATAGGCGAGAATCGCTGAAGGATTTTTAAGCATAGCAATAGGACGTTCGGTACAACCTTTGCCTTTCTGGGTCTAAGTATCCTTGTCTTTGTAACGGGGTGTGATGTGCAGAAGGTCTGGGCAGGCCTTTTCCAGCCCTGACATGCTGTGATTCCATGGGGGCAGGGGACAGGGCACGGTGCCATCCGGCCAGCGGCCTCACCCTGCTGGGAGCCCCTTGCAAGCTCAGGCACCCAACAGCCACGCACACATGCTTGGTCTGTCTGTCCATCTGCTGCTTTCAGAACCCCGGCCAGCCTGGGAAGTGGAGGCAGACGACCGGGGGAGTCACACACTGCTCACCTCTCTGGGCCCGTACGGACCCCCTCCCCCCTGCCGCCTGGGATCGAGCAGCGGCTTACAATGGAAGGAAGAGGGTGTAGGAGGGAGGTCCCCGGGCTGACCCTGGTATTGTTCTCGGGCCAGAAGAAAGCTTCCTCCTGCTTCGCTGTTGCAATGCCAGAAAGGCCGGCGGGCCAGCCGGGGAGAGTCAGAGCGGCCTGGGGGGCGCCTGCCGTCGGGGCGGCCTGGGAGCCGGGGCCCATTCACAAAGGCCTGCAGGAGAGCACGTAGCCCTGTCCGCCCCCGCCCCCCGCTGCCCTCCCTGCAGCCGGCGGCTGCTCCCAGTGAGAGGAGCTGGGGTGAACGAAAATAACCGGGCCCCTCCGCCGCCAGGAAGGAGAAGGAGACCAGAAATGGCACCCTGGCCAATAAAGGAATAATGGACGCTTCACACCCGCACCAACACCTCCCTCTTCCCCCTCGCCTCCGCTGCTCCTTCCACCGCCCAGGGATGCGGAGCAGTCAGTCACTGGACAAAGCATGCAACCTCGCTGAGCCAGGACGGGTCCTGGTCCCCAGGACATCCCCAGTGGCCCCAGACACAGCTCCAGGAGTGGATGGAGGGTGGGGCTGCACGTGGGGTGATCCCCACTCATCCTGAGCTTGGGAACCTCTCCTGGTAAGACCACTGGGTCACTGGGGTGGGTGTGTGCAGGACGGTGGCCCTGCCTCTGAGCATGGGAGCCAGGGCCCCGTAGGCCAGCTGAGGGCCTGCTCTCAGCTCTGGGTGCCTGGCACCCCTGTGGCCTCCCCCTCTCAAACCCCAGTCATTCCAAAGCTGAGGGGGGTGTGGGTAGGGCAGCTCTTGCCATCTGTGAGATGTCCTGGGTCCAGCAGGGGTGGACAGGGAGCTATCTCCGGTCTGGCCTTGCCTGGGCCTGCTACCCCCCACCCGCCCCCATCTGATGGATCAAGCTCTCTGTCACTGAGCAAAGGAGTCTGGGTACATGGTCTGGCCCAAAGCAGGGCATGAATCAAGTGCTACAGGGCAACTCTTCTTTTTAGGAGATCCTAGCCCGTCCCTAATGAAGCAACAAAACTCCCTTCCGTGGCTGCTGTGGGAAGATGTGTACAACCCCAGGAACTCCTCAGATGTCCCAGGGAGAGAGCATCAGGGTGGGTCCGGCCTTAGGACTCAGCCCTTGGCTTCCTAGAACCTCCTTCATTCGCGTATTTCTCTGCTCAAGGGATATCCGGTTGAATCTCCATCTGGTCCAGTCCCAAGGCCTGAAGCCTCCGTACCAACTGCTCCCTCTGCTCCTGGACACGTCCCCTCAGGACGCCGGGACTCCCCCGTTCCCCCGTTCCCTGTGGCCTCCCTGTCTCCTGAACCAGAGTTAGCTCTGCAGCCCGTAAGGCTACACCTTTTCTTTCCTCTCTCGAGATCCACCTTCCTGGCCATCTTTCAAGGCCCAGTTTGTGGTCTGTCTCCTCCAGAAAGCACAAGCTCAGGGAGAGCCAGGAAACAACCAGAGAACCTCAAAACCGGCCTAGAACCCAGTCCTCCAAACGCCCACGAGGTCCCCGAGGACGGAGGTGGTCTGATTCATCCAGGAGGTGAAATCTGACCAGGCCACCAAGGAGTGAGGAGATCTGACCAAGGGGGCAGTAAGGACACTGAAGGAACGCGGGATGGGGTGAGCGATGGAAGGCTCCACACGCCGGGGAGGCAGCTGTGCACGCAGCCTGAGGTCTACGCGGGCACATGGGGCTTCTCTGAGATCTCTGTCTTCGTAGGAGCTGGGGAAGCTCAACCAAATCACTATCCTCCGCCCCCAACTCCCACCCCCGAGGCACAGAAGGGATGTGGGCGGTTCCCAAGCACATTTCTTGTCTGTCAAGCTCCCCAGTTCTGTGCTCACTTCCAGGTGTAACTGGGCCACTTAGTGAGACCGCTGCACAGCTACAGAGGGGTCATCAGATGGCCTGGTTTATATTCTGAGCCCCGGCAAAGCCTTGCAATGAAGTCAGAGTCAGACACAATCCCAGGTTACAGATGAAGAAATGGGAGCCGGAGGAGAATCACTTTGGATGGATACTCTGCACATGGAACCCAAGGGCTCTCAGATGACAACTGAATGAACTTCAGGATTTTGTCACCTGTGTAAACTCTCAGGGCTTTTTATTCTGTTTAGATTAGTGGTTATCAATCTTCTCCTGTAAAGGGCCAGATGGGATATATTTTAGGCTTTGAAGGCGGTGGGTCCACATCATACTACTCAACTCTGCCTTGTAACACAAACACAACCACAGCCACTGAACCAGTGGATGGGCATGCCGTGTGCCAATAAAACTTTATTTGCAGAAACAGGCTGTAGGGCTGAAACTGGCCTGTGGACCGCAGTTTGCCAACCTCCCTCTAAGACCCCAGCTGTGTTACAGATTACTGAGGCTGTCACGTAAGGGAGGCAGATGTTTCTGGGGGCCCCTGGAGCCAGAAAGCGCTTGATATCTCCAGTCACCCCCCTCTCTGCATTCTGCCCCTACCCCAAGACTGAGAAACTGGTGCAGACTCAGCCAGTGGCCCGCTTCCCAGGAACTTTCCAAGCAGTCGCCAACAAAACCCTTTATCTCCCCAATAATCATTTCTTATAAAAATACTCCCAAACAACAAAAAATAAAAATAGGTTGGCCTCACAGCATGCACAGGTCTTGCTACCTGATGGCCTCAGATAGGAAACCACGGATCGAAGAATTCCTGGTCTCCTTATTGTGTGGGTGCCTATTTTTATCCTGAGGGAGGAAGCACTGTGCGGGGAGGGGCGGCCAGAGAGCAGAGGGGGTCTCCAAGGTGAGCCCTCCCCCTCAGAGAGTGAGCAGGACTTGGGGGAGGCCACTGGAAACCTTTCCGATCAAAACAAAAGTAAAAACATCTCTTCCTCTGTCAAAGGTGCCAGTGGGGCTCCTCTCTGCCTCTCCCCACCCCCTCCTCCTTTCTTTCCATTTTTAGTGCCTACAGCAGTAGAGGGGAAAAAAAAAGAAAAGATATCCATTTTCTTGTTCTTGCTTATTAAGGAAATGACATTCACCCCTAACTCGCTGTACGTGACTACAGTCGCCTAGAATTAGAAAACGGTTTTCCATCACCTCTTCCTCCCCGTCACTTCTTACAAAGGGGCGCCGGGCTGCCTGAATTCCGATCCCACTCCCCCATTTGCAAGCCATGTGCTTTGGGGCAGGGAGCTGATCATTTTTCGTGTCTGCAAGATGATGATAACGCAGGGCCTCCACTGCACGGGGCGGCTCTGAGAATTCAGAGCTGATGCGTGCAGACATGGAGCTCAGAAGGGGTGAGGTTCATGTGCACCCCTAGGAAGGACTCTGGGAGTGCTGGGGGGGAGTCCACCTGGGGCAGGAGCAGGTCAGGGCGCATTTAGTCATTCACCTGATATCTAATGAGCACCTACCCGTGTGAGCCCGCATAGGACGGAACATTCCAGTGGGAGAACACAGGCGGACCGCAGAAATAAAGCAAGTGCGCCATGGGCACTGCGAAGAAAAATGAAGTGGGGGCAGGGGGATGGCCGAGATGGAACGGAGTGTTCAAAAAGCTTTACTGAGAAGAGGACGTCTGACCAGAGACAACATCGAGGATAAAAGGAGATGAGTAACAGCCCAGCCTCCGCAGGGATACGTGAGGAAAAGTAAAGAAAAAGAAAGCGCCGTCACAGTTCCTGGAGTCTGGAAGGCACTCGGCCAGCATTTGCACTGCGACGCAGGCCTTGTGAGACACGCATTACCGGGACAGCAGGCGGATCACACGTCCTGGTTCACTGGAAGGAGCGGCCCCGCGTTTAAACTCAGTCCATCACGACTGAGACAACGCCTCGGCCGCAGCAAAGGGCCCAGTCGATCCCGGAGGACCCGGTGAAGGAAGTCAGACTGGGACTTCACCCGGGAAGTCACACTAGGGATGAGGTCACCCGGGGGACACGAGAAGGGACGTGAAGCAGGACTTGGGGAAGAGGACAGGCATGAGGCTGTGAAGGGGGACTTCATTTTCACGAGCCTTTGCTCCTTGGCATCTCAGGGCATTTTAATAATAATCCTTATGCCCGTGACTTAGCACATCCTAGACGTTTCCAGAAGACTTGGTCGCAGAACTGGCATTGCTCGCGGGAATGATCAAGTCACTCCTTCCTATCTGGAGGGCTGTGAACTGGGCAGCTTCAGTCTAGTGTGGGGCAGCCCACGTTCCACTAGCTGCACTGCAACAGCGCCACCTGCTGGAGGAACCAGGCTACTCCCGTGCCTGCCATCCCCTTTATTCTTGCAAGCACTCAGAGGATCATCATTCTGGAAGAAGGTGATTTTCATTCTGAAAGCTCATATCTCTCAGATTTTTGGCAGGGGGTGGTGGTGTTCTCACCCTGACCTATTCAGGGCCAAGCAGGTAAATGAAGTGTTTAACCCCAATTCTCATGGCCCCTTCTCCTGCCCTCTCTCTGAGTTCGATGTGAAGAGAGTACTTGGGCACATCCATGAGGCCAGGAATCCCACTCGACTTAGCCATGTTCCTGGCCCACTCTGTGCACCACGCTGACCTCACAACAGCAGGCCTACACGTTAAGTACTTTAAACTAGGTCAGTCACCAGAGGATCAAAGCAATGAACCTGACCAGGTCAGGGTGAGCTCGAAATTAATTGCAAACAGTCACAGAATTTAGTTTCAAAATTTCCTAACAGGAAAGCAAAAAGGGAAATAAGCTGGGCTATGCAGTTCCTACTGACAGACAAAAGGCAGCAGATGTAACATTTGTCTGATAGAGAAGTCAAAGAAAAAACGATCAAAATGTGTCCTTTGAGAAAACCTTGGGCAAGACATCAGGTAATTCAACCACAACCTCTTTCCACTGGGGTTTTGTGTAAGATGCAGAAGCATCCAGGGCCGTGTGTGCGGAAGAGAGGCAGTATTTCTGCGGGGCCCCAAGGAGACGTTGAGGAGAAACTGTTAAGTTACCACATCTCAGGGGGAAGGAGCTGGGGGTGGTGTCTGAGCTGAGGTCTTGGGCCAGAGGTGAGGCACGGGAGTGAGAGCGGAGGCCAGAACCCATTCAGGTTGGATGACCCTGCCTTCATACTGAACTCAGTCAAGTTTATGGGGCTCCATTGATCCACTCTGGTATTCTTGCCTGGAGAATTCCATGGACAGAGGAGCCTGGCGGGCTACAGTCCATGAGGTCACGAACAGCTGGACACAGCTGAGCAACTCACACACTTTCAACCCACTTAGGACCTGCTCATCCAAGGGCAGAAGTCAGCCCTCTGTGACACCCCTTGCAGGGGCGGGTGCCTGTAGGCACAGATGAAGCTGTCTGGTGCGGGGAAGACCACCAGTACCCCTCACCTCGTGGGTGAGCAGCCTCCTTGTCTGTGCAGCTGATAGATGGGTGTGCCCTCCTGGGGCTGCCACGTGTTTCCGGGGGTCTGAGGACTGGAGGGGTGGGCATGGGGGTCCCTGGAGGAACGTCAGGTCTGTGCCCAACAAGGGGCACTCTGACCAAACAGGTGTTCTCCTCACCCGTGTGGCTGCCTCATTCACGACCTCATCCTCTCCCTTGCTCCGGGGAGGAGGCCTGAGCCTGGAGGGCCTGGGTCCTTTGGGGGACAGCGCTGAGTGCCACGTTTGCATCACCAACAGGGCAACAAGGCTGAGGACGAGGGACCTCTCGCTGCAAACGTGCCGGCGGGGCCTCCGGGGCGGCACGCTGGTGCCCTCTAGTGGGAGCGGATGGCAGTGCGGCCATCTGGGCCTCTCTCTGGCCACACCTGACTCTGGGGCTGTATCTGGAGCAGCTGGGCAAATGATGAGGGCTGGAACGCCCCCGTCACTGCTGACACGGCGGGCTGGCTAACCCCCCTGGCATCATCAGAGATGCCAAAAATGCAGGCAGGACCCTCCCCCGGCCAGGATTCCATTCTAAGCCCGGGGCTTCCGCCCTGCCCTGTGGCTACACCGCCTGGAGCCATGAAGGATGTCCCCCTGAATCCAGGTCGCCATGCTGAAAGCCTACGGCTGCCCCCCACCCCCATCCTGAATCTGAGCTCTCGGAGGAAAACCTAGCCTCAGCTCAGCTCACCTGAGGCGGCTGAGTTTGGGGATGCCAAAATCTGGCTGCTGGCTGGCACCCAGCCCAGCTCACTTTCTCTTCCCCTTCGACTATCACTACAGGGAGGCAAACCTTGGGGACAATCAACATCACCTTTACAAAAAGCACCAGCCTTTACTAACCAACTAAAAATGCCTCTTAAGAGTTGAGAGCTGTGCCTGGCAGACGTTGGTACTGGGACCTACTGTCTCATCTGCTGCCCCAGGTTCTTGTGTGGCTCCAGGGGCTTGAGTCCCAGCAATGGGGGTTCCTGGACTCCCTTCCACTGTTGCAACAACAGCCAGGTGGGCCATCTGAGGACCAGCCCGCACAGTCCTTGGCTTTGGCTGGAGCGGGGAGTGGACAGGCACCCAGGTCTCAGTAGCTGAGCTCTGACCGAGGCACCCCCACCGAGGACTACTCACTATGATGGGACTCCCAGTGAACGAGACAAGCTGGAGCTCCCGGAGACCTACCACAGCCATGAGGCTGGGGCCCACCGTGGCCCTCAGCTCCTGACTCAGCCGTGCTCCCAGGTCCCAGGCGGCAGAGACCGCGAGGCCCTGGGGAGGCAGGTGGGGGAGTATGCAGGGAGGGGACCGGCTTCCCTCTGCAGGGTCTCTGACCTGGGCACGGCACCAGCGTTCACTCACTGACAGCTCTGGCTCTGCACCGTTATCATCAGAGCACCATCTCATCTCTCTTCTAGACTGGGCCCCTCCTGGGCAGCTCTATCTAATGCAATTCTCTCTTTCTCTAAAAGGCTGGTGCAAAGCGCTTGTCCATGAAGATGAGTTAGGCAAGCAAGCGAAGGAGAGAGGAAATTGGGGCAGAAGCAGGCTGTTCGCCCCACTGCCTCCTGCTTCCCTGCCCTGCCAGCCCCTTCACTGCTGGGTGGGGTCACGTGTCTAGTTCTGCCCAATGGGCTGTGAGTACAAGTGACACGTCACACCCAGAGCATGACTCTCCAGCTCTCCCCTTGTCTGCCAGGGTGACCTGGGTGCTGGGTGCTGAGACGGTAGGGCCACAGAATGGGATCCAACTGGAACTCTGGGCCCCCACCTGGGGAAGGAGCTACCCTATAGAGCAGCCGGGCCCTCTGCAGAATCTCAATAAGTGAGAAATAAGATCCTGTGTGTGAAACCTCTGAGATTTGGGCATCTGTTTAATATCATGCTATGGCCTATAGTATTCGAACACAGCAGATGATTGAAAACTCCTGTTTTGTAACGAATAAATAAATAAATAAAAAGACACGTGTCCTGCATATCATACCAACAAGAGCATAACCAGGTTCGTGTCAAAGTTCTGCTGGGAAATGATGGTAGAAACTCACAGGCCGAGGGGATGGACTGAACATAAAGACAAACATCTGCCCCCTCTTTTGGGTGGGAGAAGTGGTGGGCAAGTGGGCAGCGAGCTTCAGGGCAGACTGCTCCCTCCATCTACCTGTTTTTGTTCCCTCCTGTCTCCAGATGGGGAGAGAGGGCAATAGGTCTCTTTCTGTTAATACTCCCCAAATCCTGGCTTTTGTGTGAGTCTCCAGGAAGCCCACTCATCTCTGCTCAGGCCCCTGAGTGCTGTGGGTGGGCCATCCCCTCCATTCAGTGGTCTTCAGTTAGGTGCCTCTGAGATGTATTTGCAAGTGGGAGGTGTTTTTCGGGGGAGGTCACCATGACTGCTCTCTCCCCAGTGACCGGCATTCAGTGGTTGAAACCCTAGATGCTTGCACATACTAAACAGGTGCATATAATTAAGGTCTGTTCTATCCCAAATGCCAGGCTAGCTGACCAGGAGGCCCCAACGCCAAACAATGGGACCAGCCGGCCTTGTCTATGAGGGGGCTTTGAAGACCACTAGGAAAGTTTAGAAAACAATCACCCGTATGTGTCCCCATGGGGCCTCAGATTCTGCCACCAGGGATGTATGTTTGGGGATCAGGAAGCCTGATGGACTTGTCCTAATGGGACCATATGAAATGCAAACACCCCAAAGAGAGGTCAGGCCATGAGCATGATCAGTTACAGCTTTTCAGCTCCTGTGGATAATTTTGAGAAAACTGTAGATTTTCTGTGATGCTTTAACAAACACAGATTCCTGGGTACAATTCAGTGGGTGTGGTCACAGGCCACCTGGATGGCCCCCAAGGCCTTCCCTTCTGATATTCACACCGCTATATAGTATCTTCCACGTTGTACCAGGGTTGGTCTGTACAGTCAATATATATATAGCACGTGGCAGGGTGACTATGTCACTTCTGAGAATAGATTAGAAAAGAGTAGGTCACCGTGCTGGACACTCTCCACTCTCTCACCCATGATATTTCTATGTCTGTCTGTCTGTCTCCCTCCCTCTCTTCCTTCCTCCTTCCTTCTCCCTCAGATCTCTTGCTTTGGAGGAGCCATGCTGTGATGCTCAAGCAGCTTAGGGAGAGGCTCATGAGAATGAAGCCTTCCGCCAGCAGCCAAGGCAGAACCGAGCCCCTTGCCCTCTGCCCCCTGCCCCCTGCCCTCTGCCGTGGGGCGAGCCACCACAGGAGTGGGTCCGCCAGCCCCAGCACACCTGGGTCACAGCTCTGTGAGAAGCCCTGATCCAGAACCACTCGGCTAAAACGCCCTCAGATTCCTGACTCTCAAAAACTGTGTGATAATAAATGCTCACTGTTTTCAGGTTGCTAAATTTTGAGCCGTTTATCCCACCAAAAAAAAGATACCCCACATCCAAGGGCAAAGGAGAAGCCCCACAAGATGGTAAGAGGGGCAAAATCGCGTTTAGAATCAAACCCCATACCCACCAGGGACGCTCGGAGGGCTCAAATAAAGCTTGTGTGCGCCAGGACCCAGAGACCCCACAGAGACCGAGCCAGAGCTGTGTCTGAGCGTCTCCCGCGCAGGTGCGGGTCAGCAGTGGCTGCCGCAGGGAGGGGCTCTGGGTGCAGCAGACCTGGGTGTGGCTTAAGCCTTCTTGGAGGACGTCGCCATTCACCCCACCACAGAGCCCCCAGAACTTACACAAGACTGGGAAACAGACTCTTGGAGGGCACAAACAAAACCTCGTGCACACGAGGCCCCAGGAGAAAGGAGCAGTGACCCCACAAGAGGCTGACCCAGACTTGCCCGTGAGTGACCAGGAGTCTCTGGCGGAGGCATGGGTCAGCGGTGGCCTGCTGCAGGGTCAGAGGCACTGAGTGTAGCAGTGCGTGCATGGGACCTTTTGAAGGAGGTTGCCATCATCTTCATCACCTCCACCATAGTTTGGCCTCAGGTCAAGCAACAGGGAGGGAACACAGCCCCGCCCATCAACAGAAAATTGGATTAAAGATTTACTGAGCATGGCCCTGCCCAACAGAGCAAGACCCAGTTTCCCCTTCAGTCAGTCTCTCCCATCAGGAAGCTTCCATAAGCCTCTTATCTTTATCCATCAGAGGGCCAACAGAATGAAAACCACAATCACAGAAAACTAATCAAATTGATCACACAGATGACAGCCTTGTCTAACTCAATGAAACTATGAGCCATGTTGTGTAGGGCCACCTAAGATGAATAGGTCATGGTGGAGAGTTCTGACAAAACGTGGTCCACTGGACAAGAGAATGGCAAACCATTTCAGTATTCTTGCCTTGAGAACCCCATGAATAGTATGAAAAGACAAGAAGGTAAGTCAATATGCCACGGGAGATCAGTGGAGAAATAACTCCAGAAAGAATGAAGAGCCAAAGCAAAAACAACACCCAGTGGTGGATGTGCCTGGTGATGGAAGTAAAGTCCGATGCTGTAAAGAGCAATACTGCATAGGAACCTGGAACGTTAAGTCCATGAATCAAGGCAAACTGGGAGTGGTCAAACAGGAGACGGCAAGAGTGAACATCGACATTTTAGGAATCAGCGAACTAAAATGGACTGGAATGGGTGAATTTAACTCAGACGACCATTATATCTACTACTGTGGGCAAGAATCCCTTAGAAGAAATGGAGAAGCCATCATATTCAAGGGTCTGAAATGCAGTACTTGGATGCAATATTAAAAACGACAGAATGATCTCTGTTCATTTCCAAGGTAAACCATTCAATATCACAGTAATCCAAGTCTATGCCCTGATCAATAATGCTTAAGAAGCTGAAGTTGAAGGGTTCTATGAAGACCTACAAGACCGTCTAGAACTAACACCCAAAAAAAAATGTCCTTTTCATTATAGGGGACTGGAATGCAACAGTAGGAAGTTAAGAGATACCTGGAGTAACAGGCAAATTTGGCCTTGGAGTACAGAATGAAGCAGGTCAAAGGCTAATAGAGTTTTACCAAGAGAACACAATGGTCATAGCAAACACCCCCTTCCAAAAACACAAAAAACTCTACACATGGACATCACCAGATGGTCAATACCGAAATCAGACTGATTATATTCTTTGCAGCCAAGATGGAGAAGCTCTATACAGTCAGCAAAAACAAGACTGGGAGCTAACTGTGGCTCAGACCATGAACTCCTTATTGCCAAATTCAGACTTAAATTGAAGTAAGTAGGGAAAACCCTACTTACTAGGGTTTTCAGGTATGACCTAGACTATCAACTAGATTATTCAGGTATGATCTAATCAAATCCCTTAGGATTATACAGTGGAAGTGACAAATAGACTCAAGGGATTAGATCTGATAGACAGAGTGCCTGAAGAACTATGAATGGAGGTTCGTGACACTATACAGGAGGCAGTGATCAAGACCATTTCCAAGAAAAAGAAATGCAAAAAGGCAAAACGGTTGTCTGAGGAGGCCTTACAAATAGGTGAGGAAAGAAAAGACGAAAAAGGCAAAGGAGAAAAGGAAAGATATACCCATTTGAATGCAGAATTCCAAAGAATAGCAAGAAGAGACAAGAAAGTCTTCCTCCATGATCAATGCAAAGAAATAGAGGAAAACAACAGAATGGGAAAGACTAGAGATCTCTTCAAGAAAATTAGAGATACCAAGGGAACATATCAAGCAAAGATGGGCACAATAAAGGACAGAAATGGTATGGACCTAACAGAAGCAAAAGATATTAAGAAGAGGTGGCAAGAATACACAAAAGAACTATACAAAAGACATCTTCACAACCCAGATAATCATGATGGTGTGATCACTCACCTAGAGCCAGACATTCTGGAATGCGAGTCAAGTGGGCCTTAGGAAGCATCACTGCAAACAAAGCTAGTGGAAGTGATGGAATTCCAGCTGAACTATTTCAAATCCGAAAAGATGATGCCATGAAAGTGCTGCAATCAATATGCCAGCAAATCTGGAAATCTCAGCAGTGGCCACAGGACTGGAAAAGGTCAGTTTTCATTCCAGTCCCAAAGAAAGGCAATGCCAAAGAATGCTCAAACTACTGCATGATTGCACTCATCTCACACACTAGCAAAGTAATGCTCAAAATTCTCCAAGTCAGGCTTCAACAGTATGTGAACTGTGAACTTCCAGATATTCAAACTGGATTTAGAAAAGGCAGAGGAATCATAAATCAAATTGCCAACATCCACTGGATCATTGAAAAAGAGTTCCAGAAAAACATTTACCTCTGCTTTATTGACTACACTAAAGCCTTTGACTGTGTGGATCACAACAAACTGTGGAAAAATCTTAAAAAGATGGGAATACCAGACCGCCTGACCTGCCTCCTGAGAAACTTGTAGGTAGGTCAGGAAACAACAGTTAGAACTACACATGGAACAGCAAACTGGTTCCAAATTGGGAAAGGAATATGTCAAGGCTAAATATGGCACTCTGCTTATTTAACTTATATGTAAAATACATCATGCGAAATGCTGGGCTGGACAAACACAAGCTGGAATCAAGATTGCTGGGAGAAATATCAATAACCTCAGATATGCAGATGACACTATCCTTATGGCAGAAAGTGAAGAAGAACTAAAGAGCCTCTTGATGAAAGTGAAAGAGGAGAGTGAAAAAGATGGCTTAAAGCTCAACATTCAGAAAACTAAGATCACGGCATCCAGTCCTATCAATTCATGGCAAACAGATGGGGAAATAGTGGAAACAGTGGCTGACTTTATTTTCTTGGGCTCCAAAATCACTGCAGATGGTGACTACAGCCATGAAATTAAAAGGTGCTTGCTCTTTGGAAGAAAAGTTATGACCAACCTAGACAGCATATTTAAAAGCAGAGACATTACTTTGCCAACAAAGGTCCATCTAGTCAAAGCCTATGGTTTTTCCAGTAGTCATGTATGGATGTGAGAGTTGGACCATAAAGAAAGCTGAGCACTGAAGAACTGATGCTTCTGAACTGTGGTGTTGGAGAAGACTTTTGAGAGTCCCTTGGACAGTAAGGAGATCAAACCAGTAAATCCTAAAGGAAATCAGTCCTGAATATTCACTGGAAGGATTGATGCTGAAGCTGAAACTCCAACACTTTGGCCACCTGATGCGAAGAGCTGACTCATTGGAAAAGGCCCTGATGCTGAGAAAGATTAAAGATGGGAGGAGAAGGGGATGAGGATGAGATGGTTGGATGGCATCACCGACTTTATGGACATGAGCTTGAGCCAGCTCCAGCAGTTGATGATGAACAGGGAAGCCTGGTGTGCTGCTTGCAATCCATGGGGTCGCAAAGAGTCAGACACAACTGAGCGACTGGACTGAACTGAACTGATTACACAGCAGTAGGTAACTTGGCTTCCCTGGTGACTCAAATGGTTAAGAATCTGCCTGCAATGCAGGAGACCCGTGTTCAATCCCTGGATTGGGAGGATCCCCTGGAGAAGAGAATGACAACCCACTCCAGGATTCTTGACTGGAGAATTTCATGAACAGAGGAGCCTGGTGGTCTACAGTCCATGGGGTCACAAAGAGTCCGACATGACTGACCGACTAACACTTTCTCTTTCAAAAGATAATCAATACAGTGGATCTAGGGTAAGACCCAGAAAGCCGCTCAGAGACTTAACTATTGGTGGTTTCCTGGCGGCAAAGCAGGTTCAGGGTGTGTGTGGTGTGGGTGACGTGTGTGGTGTATGGGGTGTGTGTATGTGTGTGCACATGCATGTGTGGTATAGGCAAATTGTGGTATGTGGTGGTGTATGATTGTGTGTGTGTGCGTGGTGTAGGAAAGCTGTGGTGTGTGCTGTGGGTGATATGTGTGGTGTATGGGGTGTGTGTGTGTGTGTGTGGTGTAGGTAAGTTGTGGTGTGTGGTGTGGGTGATGTGTGTGTGTGGTGTGGGTAAGTTGTGGTGTGTGGTATGGGTGATGTGTGTGGTGTATGATGTGTGTGTGTGTGCGTGTGGTGGAGGTAAGTTGTGGTGTGTGGTGTGGGTGATGTGTGTGGTGTATGGTGTGTGTGTGTGTGTGTGGTGTAGGTAAGTTGCGAGTATCAAAGCCCGTCCACTGTGTGGATCCTGACCCGCAATGGAGACGAGAGGTGAAGACCTCCACCCCGGCACCTCTAAGAGGTTATGTCCCACAAGGGCGGTGGAGACCAAGGATGCTTGCTGATGGATTGTCCCTGAGTTACCCTAGGAAGTGAGATCTGAGCAAGACCTTGGTCTGCTGATTTTTAAAATCTGCTTAGTAGGGAGCTATTTCTTCAAATGAAACCGTTCACAGAAGACCCGCTTAGAGACACGGGCAGAGCTGTTCTGGGTGGGGCTGAGCGGGGGTCCCCTGCAGCCGGGTCTTCAGCTGCCCCGCTCCCCCGCCCAGCAGCGCCCCTGAGACAGCTCTGGAAAACCCCAGAACATTACAGTTCGCAAACCTCTGATCTAACTCAACTGCGTCATCTTCCTGGTGAGTAAACCAAGGCCCATGGAGGAAAGGTCACGCGGCACGTCTGTGGCGGACGCTTCGAAAGCGAGTCTCTTGACCTCTGATGCAATGTGTCCGCTCTCCCTGGCAGGTCACTCAGGGCAAATGCACACGCCGGGTGGGGGGACCTCCTAACAAAGGGGGGGCCCACAGCCTGTCCACCAGCAGAGGGAGCCCCTCCTACGTGCCAGGCAGTGCTCTCAGAGCTTCGGGTGAATTCACGTGCTCAACCTTCTGGACAACCCTAGGAGGTCGACGCTCATTATCCTGTTTTACACAGGAGGAGACAGGCGGAGCAGGGGGAGTAACCAGCCCGACTCCGTGGCTGCTCAGGGCGTGGCCAGGATTCCATGAGGTCCAGACACCAAGCCCTTCACCTCTGCATCCTCTGCACCTCCCCATCCCTGTAAGCGCCCAGCTCTCCTCTCCATTCCAGTAGGACTGCAAGGCCCTCTACTCCGCTCCCCAAGGAGTCGGCAAACAGTCCCCCAAAAGGGGGTGCGGTCACTCCTCTAACTTCCAGGACGCCCCAGGCCTCTGGCTCAAAGGCCACTGAGGGCTCAACACTTCTCCTAGGGCAGGGGGCGCTCCTCACCTCTCCTCACCTACATCAGTGTCTTGAAAATGTATTTTTTCTATCAATAATGGGCACCATAGGCATTTAAGAACAGAGTGATAAAGCGATTATTTCTGAGTATTTTACCTTTTGTCTTTGGCACCAGAGTTAGCTTTATATTAACCATGAGAATTGAGTACAGATCTGCCAGAGTACATTTCATTAGTACAGAGGGTATTGCATTAGCAGATACTCTGTGCCTTTGACCTACACACCACGTCCTAGGCCCTACTAATGAGTTCTCTTTCAAACATAGGAAAGTGACTCAGTCTTAGGCTGAGCAAAAACAGTACGCCGAGCATCCCCACCCCATCCCCATCCTCCTCACTCAGACTCCCCGACCGCTAAGACTGCTAAGACATGTTTGTTGCTCCCTCCATCTGTGGATCCACATACTCATCATGACTCATCTTTTTCTAAACCGTCTGAGGACCTATCGCAGACATGAGGTCGCATATCCCTCAAATATCATAGTGAGTGTTTCTCAAAAACAAGGACACTCATTCATCTAATGGTCATATAGCCCCCTAAGTCAGGACACTTCTAAGAAACAGTACTGTCACAGACCCCAATTCACATTCTTCCACGGTCCAACAAGGTATCTATTTCTTTTTGGCCCAGGATCTCAGAAAGGAACACACATTGCATTTTGGTGTCTGCCGCTTCAATTCCCTCCACTCCTGAAACCCCTCAGTCTTTCTCTCTTTCATATCCAAGCAGTTTTAAAGGATGGCCCTTCTATTTGGTTCCTTAGGACCAGACGCAGGCTATATTTTCTTGGCAGGAAAACCGCAGAAATGATGCTGGACTCTGTGCAACACGTCAGGGGCACAAGGTGTCCACCCATCCCACACCAAAGATGCGAACTCTGATCACCTGGTCAGGCTGAAGCCTGACAGGTTTCTCCAGCATAAAGTCGCCACACTTCCCCTTATAATGAGGTGAGCCCTATGCATGCCTGGTCTGGCGCCCAGTGAGTTTCCAGTCTACTAGGCAGGGAGGAATCCAAACAGAGTCCCATGCTCTCAGTAAGTTAAGGGGACAGACTTCAAAATTCAGGGAGTGCAAGGCCACCAGAATTTGGAAGGCAGAGAACCAGAGAAGATAAAACTGCCCACGGAGCAAAATCCAGAAATTGTAAGCACTCGAGTCTTTAGCTAAGCACAAATTTTACACGTGTGTGAGGAAACTTCCAGGGTTGCTGAAAAGTTACCTGCAGTGAATTGATGGAATAATCCCCGAAGATCAGACAGGGATGGAAGTAGTCTGTACTCCCAGCCAACATGGTGGAAATACCTCCTCGGACCTAAGGCACCAAGCCGCAACTTCAGAAGACTATTGACTGAGCAGTGAAGCAAAATATGTTTTAAAGGTTTCGCACCTAACAAAGCTTAGAAAGTAAGTCTTTAAAGGATCAAACTCTATTCTATCGAACTGTATTCTGGAATAAAGTTCAAAATATTTTAACTAATAACAATAATGTCCAACACCCAACAATGTGAAATTCCTAGTATCTTGCATCTAATACAAAATTACCAAGCATGCAAGGAAAAATATGCCCCATACTCAAGAGAAAAATCAATTAACAGAAACAGACTGTGAAACATCATGGATGGCAGAATCAGTGGAGGATATTAAAACAGCTACTATCAAAGATTCCATATGCCCAAGAAGATATAAGAAAGCATGAGCATGAAGAGGACAGAAATAGAAGATAAATACAAAAAAATTCACACTGAACTTCTAGAGATGACCCACATAATGTCTGAGATGAAAAATACACAAGACAGGATTAACAGTAGATTAGACACTACAAGAAAAACTTAATGAACTTGAAGACATAGCAATAGAAACTCTCCAAAATGAAACAGAGAAAAAGCCTAAAAAAATATGTGGACGACTTCTCTGTTGATCCAGTGGTTAAGAATCCATATGCCAAAGCAGGGGACATGCGGACAATCCCTGTCCAGGAAGATCCCCCATGCTGGGGGCTAACTAAACCCATGCACCACAACTCTATCGAGCCCAGGCTCTAGACCCCATGTGCAGCAACTACTGAGCTTGTGTACCACAACTAGAGAGCGGCCACAACTAGAGAAAGTCCGTGCTTTCACAACTGTGAAGACCTAGTATAGCTATAAATAAAGAAATAAATTTAAAATAGCGTGGTACATTTAAAAAAAAATAAGAAGAGTTTTGGTGAGCCATGGGAAAACATGAAGGAGCATACCATGCATATAATCGGAATTACAGGGGTGAGTGGGTTCCATTGGAAGTGAGGAGAATAATGGTTGAAATGTTTCCAAATTTGATGAATGCTATGAACCTACAGATCCAAGAAGCTCAATAAAGTCCGAGTGATTTGAAAAGACCCTGATGCTGGGGAATGATTGAAGGCAGGAGGAGAAGGGGACGACAGAGGATGAGATGGTTGGATGGCATCACCGACTCAGTGGACACGAGTCTGAGTAAGCTCTGGGAGTTGGTGAGTTGGTGATGGACAGGGAAGCCTGGTGTGCTGCAGTCCATGGGGTCGCAAAGAGTTGGACACGACTGAGCGACTGAACTGAACTGAACTGATACAAACACAAGGAAAACCAAGCCCAAATCACATCCTAGTCAGATTGCTGAGGCCTTGACTATACATTCTATCATTTCCCGTTAATAGGCCCATAATCACTCAACAACAAAGTGGGAAAGAACCAAAGGGAGAGGGAAGAGAAGAATGGATGCAGGTGACATAGCAAGACCGACTCAGAAGATAGAAAGAAAGGGTGATGTGGTGAATGCGTGGCAGGTCACCATGGAGCTCGGTCACCTAGCTCCTCCTCTTCTCGGCAGGACGTCTTGCCTCTTTCCCAGAAGCAGCTACACCCCTACTGCGTCTGCCCAAAGTCCAGCACCAGAAGCCTCTAGGGACCTGGATTCACTGTCTCTGTGCCGAGTAAATCCTTTTGTTCCGGAGCCTGGCCCCCATTCAGGAAAAGGAGTCCAATCAATGACAAAATCGGCAAGTGCAGCAGACACCTGGAGGCTGGTAGGACAACTCCACTTTTCAGAGGGCTAAAAATAGCCCTGACCACACTGGAAACGGAAGCAGCCCTGCCAGTTCCACCAGAACACTGCAGTTTGCCTCACCTCAGAGGTTTCAGGTCAAGGGACAAAAACTTCCCAGTTTGCTGGGCTGCAGGGCACTTGGCCATTTCATCCATCCTCCCCAGCATCTGAGTGCAGGCTCCCACACACATCACCATGGGCCACTCTGTACCAAGGCGGGTACCTGCCCCGGCCCACCTACCGTTGCAGTACATCCAGCTATACCCTGCGAGAGCCAGGGGCCAGAGGCTGTGTTCAGGCCCTGTCCAGGCTGAGGGCAGGGGGAGAGCTGTTGTTGGAGACGCCGCCCCTGCACCTACCTGCCAGGCTGGAAGGACCTTCTCGATGTCATTCAGGTTGATTCCATCCCCATCTTCCAGCTTCCCTTTTCCACACCTGGGCCAGAAAAGACATAATGGCATTGAAAGGACAGCTCATTCAAGCATCGTGTCCCAGCCCAGCCAGTAGGAAGAGCAATGATGATCAGGAGAGACCCTGTCCTGCCCTTCTCAAGGCTGCAGAATCAGCCTGTACTGCCTGGAGGAAACGACATCCTCCTACCTCAGGTCTGGGGACACAGACCTTCCTTGAGGACAAAGGACTCGATGCAGGCAAGAATGTGGGGTGGAGTCACGTCTGACTCCAGCCCCCCTCAGACACTTGCCCAAGAATGTGGGGTGGGCTGGAGGCACTATCATGACGTCCCACCCCTAGGGAGGTCAAGGGTACCAGAGTTCCCCTCGATCACTCCAAAGATGCTGAACTCCTTGCCAATGAATGCCCCAAAGTGTATCCCAAATCCTGCAAAGCCCATCATCCTGCCCAGTTACACCGAAGGGAAAGCAAGTGAACAGAGAGACAGAGCAACTTTCTTGAGGTTACACAGGCCCCCATTCGGCTTCCTCCCTCCTGGGCCCACCTCTGGGCCAGTTGAGCAATCCGGTTTTATCTGCACATCTGCTCTGGGTGGGAACACCTCCAGGCTAGAGGTGCTGGCCTGGATTCACTGGCCAAAGTCCATGTCTTCCCCATATTTAAAGGTGTAGACTCTGGAACCAGACTTCAGAAGTCGGAGCCCCAGCGGCATAGCTTACTAACTGGATGACGCTGCCCAAGTCACTGTCTCTCTCTGTACCTAGGTTTTCTCATTAGTAAAATGGGGATAATTACTAGAGCCTAACATCATATGGCAGTTGGAGGATTAAGTTATAGTTAATATATTGAAGTGCTTAGAACTGGGCCCAGCATACAGTAAACACTATTATAAATGTACATGTAGAGAATATATTGTAACAGCAAATACAGGCAATAATTAAGTAAAATTATAATAAAATAACAAGGTAAAAATATTAGTGCTACTAGGAATACTGCTACCACTGTTACTATCCTTTGTTATTATCGTTACCGGGCTGAGCGGCAGCGCAGTAACTAACAACAGCACAGATTCTAGAGTCAACACAGCCTCTTGCAAGTTACTCAATTTTTCTGCAAGTTTCTCATCCTTTGAAGTGAAGATAATAATAGCTCTTACCTCCTGAAGCTGTGCTGAGTTTAGACAATGGGCAGCAAGCATCTAGAATGGGACTGGTTTTTGCTCAGAGCCTGGTGAGTATCAGTTACTGCTACTGCAGTTATTTTGTCACTAAGTCGTGTCTGACTCTTTGCAACCCGGTAGACTGTAGCCCACCAAACTCCTCTGTCCATGGGATTTCCCAGGTAAGGATACTGGAGGGGTCGCCATTTCCTTCCCCAGGAGATCTTCCCCACCCAGGTATCGAACCTGAACCTTCTGCAGGCAGGCGGGTTCTTTACTACCACTGAGGCACCAGAGAAACATATTATTATTAGCCCAGGTGTGGCAAGAGCTGCCCAATGGGTGGTGGCAGCATTTTCCAACTGCAGTTAATGCAACTCTCAAATGTCAGAGTAATTAGTTTATATAATCAAATATTTCCCCAGCGTCCCTTGTGCTTCGGGATCTGCCAACCTTTCTTGGGGTCATGGAAAATAAATCCCGCGTGGTTCCTGCCCTCAGACAGCTCCCAGCTCTTGGCCAAGGAGTCCTCAACTCGGACTAAGAGGGCGCTGAGCCTGAGGACCAGCAGGGGGCAGCACGAGATACGTGTTATCAAAGTCCTACGGACAGAGGGGCCCTGGATCCCCAAGGAAGAGAAACCCGGCAGGGCTTGGGGGAGGTCAGAGGGCCAGGGGCGGGGGATATGACCGACGCCCCCATCGACACACGCTTTGGGGCTTGGGGGCTCTGTCTCGGGCTGGGCCGTCGGGGTCACAGGCCGGCAGGAGGAGCAGGGTGGGCGCGGCGGGGCTCAAAGGAGCAGCGCCCACAGCGGCCGAGGGCGGAGGGAGAGGAGCTGGGAGGCCAGCTGGCCCAGCAGAGCATCTGGGAGAACGTCCCAGGCAGAGGCCTGGAGCGAAACACCGCGTGCAGCCAGCAAGGAGGTCCGGGTTCTAGCGGGAGGTGGGTGGGGGGCCAGGGCGGGGCCCAGGGGCTAGAGGAATTGCGGGGCCCCGCTCTGGAAGCACAGCGCGGGTTCTGGCTGGGGCAGCTGGGGTGGCAGAGGGGTGTAACGGGACCTTCTTGCCCCTTCCGGCCCCACCCTGGCGGTGATGGTGCAGGACTGCAGAGCTGGAGAGAGGTCTGGAAACACGCCTTTCAGCCAACACATTTGCCTGGTAGAAACAGGCTGGCCCGCGAAGGCACCGATGGCGCGCAGTCACCTGTGTTCCTGTGAGTCCCGGCAGCGCAGGAGGAGGGAACCGGGGACTCTGGCCGCTCTCCCCCAGGTCACGTGCGCAGGGACGCACGTCTGACTCCAGCCCCCCTCAGACACTTGCCTAGCTTGGCTGGGCCATATACTCTCACCAGGGCAGCCTCTAGCGTCCAGTCGGCAGGGAGGACTGCTGTCTCTCTAGGCCCTGCGGGGTCTGGGACTCAGAACTCCCCGCAGGGCCGGCAGGTTGGAGGAGGTCTTAAGGTGGCTACAGACCAGCTGAGTCACTGCTGCCAACACGGTTTCCAAGGCAACAGCCTCCTCTGATTTCCGTCCCTCCATGGAAACGCGGGCTGCCGGAAGCCTTGGCAACGGGTGGTACCCTACTTCCAAGGGCTGCCGCAGAGGCTGGGCCTGTCGAGTGCATCCCCAGGACTGCCAGACCCTAAGGGGGAAACCCGGCCGCTGGCTCAGCCACAAGGTGGCCACAGGGCGCTGCACCCAAACTCCCCAGCAACCCGAGAGAGACGGGATTTGGCCCGAGAGTCAGTGGTAAAGAACCTGCCTGCCAAAGCAGGAGACCCAGGAGACACAGGTTCGCTCCCTGTGTCGGGAAGATCCCCTGGAGGAGAAAATGTCAACTCCAGTATTCTTGCCTGGGAAATCCCATGGACAGAGGAGCCTGGTGGGCTACAGTCCATGGGGCCGCAGAGTCGGACATGACTGAGAGTGTGTGCGTGCATACACATACACACACACACCAGGTGTCACACACACACACACACACACACACACACACCAGGTGTCTGGTGAAGGGTTAGGGAGATTGTCAGCAAATTTGGGCAGCTCCTCCCAGTGAGTAAGCCTGGTGATGAGTGGGTGTGGCCAGTTCCTCCGGATCCAGAAGGGACAAGGGCCCTCAGCAAAAGGGGAAGCTTTCTCTCCCTAGACATCATTGTCACTGCTGCCAAATCGTATTTTGTTAGGATGTTAATTCGTAAGGTGTTAATTTCCTTTGGAAAACCTGACTTCACCACTTGATCCCCACTAGACACCCCCAGTATATGAGGTGGTTTCATCACTTCTGTCCTCTGGGCCTCAGTTTCCCCAGTGGTTTCACCATCCATGTGCTCCCAGGAGAAAGAGGACACATGGGCACTTCCCAGGGAAATGCCACCTCTCTCGGAAGCCTTCCCCAGACTGTGCATCACCCCCGCTCCACCGCTGGCTTCTCTGCCCCACTCTGCATTTCCTTTATTTAACTCGCACCTGGCCCTTAGTTTATACCGTGTACTCTGAGTGTGTAAGCACAGTCTCAATTACGAATGGGCTCATTAACAGTAGAGTGGATAAAAATACTTCTGAGAAGGGACCGTACTGTATACTGCGTGTGTTCCTCACCATTTGGGGACCCAGCCGGCCTTATGACCAGGCTTCAGAGGTGCAAACTGCTCCTTCCTTTCCCAACGCACACTGCAAGCTCCAACCAACCCCCATTTCAGGGCAAGCGGGAGCATCACTTCTGCAGGAAACCAGCTCCTGAACTTGACCTGAGCAAAGGTCAGCTTTCCTAAACTCAGAAGCCTGGAGGGCCCAGCTCTGTGCAGTCCAGCAGCTCAGGAGGAAAATGCCCTCAGCGCTGCCGAGGGGGAGGACGGAGGGGACGGTGAGCGGGTGGGCGGATGGACGGGCGTGAGTGAGGCAGGGCCGAGGAAGCCCCGCGTTTGGGTCTCTGCTTGGCGCTATCTCCTCCTAACAGGATGCCTCCGTGTTCAAGGGCATTTCCTCTCTTGACCCCCAAAAATCATCCCAAAAGTTCATATAGAACCCACACAAGCAGGGGCAGGACAGGGGAGAGGACGGGGTCCCCTGGGAAAGTCTGATACGAGTGCTGGGCCTCTGCCCCCAAAATACACACACGCATGTCATTTTACATAAAAATTTAAGGGGATCAAGCCGATTCAAGGATACGACGGTATCCTTGAGTCTGAGTACTGGATGGTTATCAGAGGGGTTTAAATCTGCTCCTTGGGCAGGTTACTGGGCCTCTCTGAGCTGCATTTCATCTCTGAAATAAGGATGCAAGCGTCTCCCTCCCAGGTTTTGTCACCGACACTGCAGGGAGACCACTGCCAAGAGGGGGCTGACCACTGGGGGTGGGTGGGGTGGGGTGGGCAGTCAGCGGTGGGACAGGTGAGATGCAGGAATGTAGCCCAGAATGTCAGTTATACTTAGATCTGAAGTGACAGAGAGACAAGGGTGGACGGGTAAGGACTGGAAGGAAAAAATAAAAAGCCATGAGTTGACTTAAAAAAAAATGGAAAACAGTATGTATTGCTGAGGATGTAGAGAAATCGGATCCCCTGCATATTGCTGCTAGCAATGTGAAATATTCAGCTGCTGTGGAAAACAGTTTAGCTGTTCCTCAGGAAGTTCAAACATAGGATTACCATCTAGTTTGGGAACTAGAGAGAGATGGTGGTCACACAGCGTTACCAATGTACTAAATGCCACTGATTGAATACCTTCAAAGGCTTAATATTATGTGAATTTTAGGTCAGCATCACTGACTCAATGGACATAAGTTTGAGCAAGCTATGGGAGATGGTGATGGACAGGGAAGTCTGGCGTGCCGCAGTCCATGGGGTTGCAAAGAGTCAGACACAACTGAGCGACAGAACAACAACAAAAATTATTTTAAAATTCAGGAAGAAAAGAAACCATCTGTCTCACACACCACCCCCCGCCCCCCTCCCATGTCCGTCTGGAGTCACTTTCCTGTCCAGAGGTCAGCCCAGGCCCTGACACCATCTTTTTTTTTTTGGCTGCACCATACAGCATGCAGGATCTTAAGTCCTGGACCAGGGATCTGACCCGTTTCCCCTGCAGAGGAAGCATGGAGTCCTAACCACTGGACTGCCCCAGAAGTCCCTGAAACCATCTTTCAAAGCACAAGTAAACACTGATGCATGAAGGAGATAACTGAATAAAAGCAACATTTTTTGCATTTGTCGCATCCTGTAAAAGCAGCAGTGACCCCAGTGGTTCTGAGAGCGGGGACCCTGGGGGAGCGGCAGCGGCATTTCCTGAGGACTCCTTAGACATGCAAACCCCCGGGCCCTCCCACCCCCAGACTCCCGAACCTGAGACCCTGGGGGTGGACCCATCGATCTCCACTCCCATCACTGGGTCTCACCCGCTGCGCTGGGCCACGGCCAAGCAGGGTCACTGTGAGAGGTCAGGAAGGGGAGCAGGATGGCTCGAGGGGGCTGGGCAGTGAAGTGAGGGGGCGTTCGGGGGGGGTGGGGAGTGAGCCTGCAGGTCTGAGCCAGTGAGCCTCTCTGGGCGTCAGCCTGCCAGGGAAAGGCCACCGCACCCCCAGCTCCCGGGGGGCCACGGCTGTGCCCTGCCTCCCTGGCCGCTCTGTGAGAGCCCCGGGCTGCCGCTTACCCTTCTCGGTCGATGTGTGGCAGGGACTGCTTGGGCGTGTGCCGGAGCTTCCGGTGGAACTGGGTGAAGTCCAGCTTTTCAGGCTGCAGGTCCCAGGTGGCACCACTAGAGGGCGAGAAAGAGGTCGAGTCCCGTTAGTGATTGAGATGAGTCGCCCCGGGGGACCCTGGGGGAGGCGCCAGGCAGGGAAGCAGCTCAGAAAGGGGTGGGCAGGAAGGGGAGGCGTCCACCCACCACGGGCGGGCCAGGCGGGGACCCCCCACTCGGGATGGAGCCTGGCACGTCAGCCCTGTGCTCACGGATCATGGGGCAGGGGCCTGCCTACGAAGCCTTCCTCTTCTTTAACCCTGCTCTGAGATAATGGATGCCTATAAAACACACAAGTGTGGGCCTGACCCCCGCTCTCAGTGGTCCCCCTAAAAGTCTGGAAAGTCTGATCCCCCAGACTGCAAAGTCTGGGGTTGAGTCTGTGAGTGGGGAAGCAGGGGGCCAAGTCCCCCCGAGTACCAGTCTCGGGGAGAGACCGGTGGCGCTTCCATGCTGAGCAAGCCGGAACCAGGGTGCGCCTGGAGCACATCCAGAGTTGACCAGCTCCGGGGCCAGGGGCACAGCTGAGCTAAAGGGCCATCCGTGGTCTGAGGCTCCCAAAAGGAACGGCTACCACGACAGGGGCTCATCAGCAAACCCTTCAGGGGCACCAACCCCACGTCCTCAGGAAGTTTGGCCAACGCCTGCCCTTGCAGCATGGCCCATCAGAAACCTCCTAGAGCTGGAAGCACCGACAATCCTTCCTTTTCTCTGGACCTCTCTCTGCAGCAGCCCCTGCTTCACCCCGGCTTGTCTAACAGGCCCCAGACGCCATTCTCCTGTCCTCCACCTCCCCACCCTCTCTCCCAGGGGTCACACTGGTGTCATCTGTTTTTCTCTGCCTTTTGCACTCTATTTTCTCTTGTCGTCTCCTCCTCTCCTTCCCTCGGACCCCATCCCAGCTGTCTTCTTCCTTCTCTCTCTCACCTCCTTCCTCCAGCCTCATCCTCTCTACTTCACCCCCCCTCCACGTTTAGGGCAATGAACTCTCAACATGAACTTGGTCCCCAGAGGGTGGGTCCCTCAGGGAATAAGGACCAGGAAGCTGGGGTCCCAGCTGGAGCCACACACACAGCAAGAGGAAGAGGAGCGCACCTGAAGGAATCGAAGGTGTTGGCAGCCCAGATATCTGTGCCCAGCATGTCCAGAGAGGTGTCTTTGCTGCCATTCTGGAAGACACAGAGGATGAAAGGGGGGTGTTATTTGCCTGGCCAGGACATGGAACAAGCGGGCAGAAGGCCCAATCCCAGAGAGGACGGCAGAGCCCTGTCCCCTTGAGCAGCTTGGACATTGGAGGGGCCGCTGAAGGGTCCTGGCGGGTATACGCAGCGTGTACGACTTAGGGGGCCCTGGACTCCCCCAGGCACAGGTCCTCACTTCAACAGTGTTTGGCAGGGCTGCATGGTCGGGTACCCGGAACCCCAGGGCTCTGCCGTGCCAGCCCATGGCTCTCTCCTCGAAGTCTCTGCACTGATGAGCTGCCTCCAGCACTGCCAGTCTGATGGTGGGGCGTCTCCCCAGGCAGGGAGTCTGTGGAGCCAGGCAGGCAGGAAGGTCTGCTGGGAGGCTGACTTCCTTTGGAATTAAGCCCCATACCCCAAAATCAGGCAGCATCAAGGAGCCCCCAAGGTGATGGAGGTTTAGTTCAGTCGTGTCCAACTCTTGTGACCCCAGGGACTGTAGCCCGCCAGGCTCTTCTGTCCATGGGATTCTCCAAGCAAGAACACTGGAGTGGGTTGCCATTTTCTTCTCCGGAGAATCTTCTTGACCGAGGGATTGAACCCGCATCTCCTTGATCATAAGCGGATTCTTTACTGCTGAGCCACTAATGAAGCACAAGAAGCCCCCATGGACCAACAATTCCAGCAAAGGAACTTCTCTAACACTCTGGTCTTTATCCTCTGATGTTCCCCATGAGATTCATCTCACAGACATGACCCGGCATCTGAAATCTGGCTTCTCTGCCCTTTGGCTGATGATCTCTGCCACAAGTGTGCCATTTCCCTGTCTTCACTCTGGATGCCACCATCCCTCTTTGAAACCAAGCAGGACCCTATGGGGCCTTCCTGGAACAGACCTAACCCCCTTCAATGTTCCTCCCTCTGCCTCTTGTCTGTAGAAAGAATTTGGCCTCCTAGGCCTTTCCCAAGTTCCAAAGAGTAAATTTAATCAGAGAAATAAGAAAATGCAGAAACAAAGGAAAAGGCAAGCAAGATAAAATAACAGTAGTTTAGCCATTAAAAAAAAGGCTAGGACCTTTAGTTCTTCCTCAAGGTCTATAGATGATATTCTGAATCATGTCTTTCGAGCAGCTCTGCAGACACTTAACCCCCACCAGGTGGAAGATGTTAACTGCATGTTGACCACAAGCACGTAGATTCCAGATGGGCTGGAACCAGAAGGCTGGTGATGCTGACGCCCAGCTACCTCACCACCAACCAATCAGAAGAATGTCTTTGAGCTGATCCCACAGTTCACAACCCCCCTCTGTCACTCTGTCTTTAAAATCCTTTCCCTGAAGGCCTGTGGGGATGTTGGGACTTTTAAGCACTAGTTCTCCTGGACTCCTTGCTTGGCAATCGTAAAAATGATACACTTTGCTGTACCACTTTGCTTCTCTGATAGCTCAGTTGGTAAAGAATCCACCTGCAATGCAGGAGATCCCAGTTCGACCCCTGGGTCGGGAAGATCCCCTAGAGAAGGGATAGGCTACCCACTCCAGTATCCTTGGGCTTCTCTTGTGGCTCAGCTGGTAAAGAATCCAGCTGCAATATGGGAGACCTGGGTTTGATCCCTGGGTTGGGAAGATCCCTTGGAGAAGGGAAAAGCTAGCCACTCCAGTATTCTGGCCTAGAGAATTCCATGGACTGTATAGCTATATAGTCCATGGATGGGGTCACAAAGAGTTGGACACTACAGAGTGACTTTCACTTCACTTCACTTCATCACAACCCAGAACACTGGTTTTACCGTGTGTAGGCAAGCAGACCCAAGTTTGGCTCAGTAACATCATGACCCCCACAGTCTATTTTCCATCACCACACTCTTTAAAAGCAATACTTTCACCTCTGCTGAAGCTGCATGCTTTGTAACCCAGGATTCCACTCCCAGGTACAAACACAGACAAAATGTGCACAGATGTTCAGAAGTCATTTACAGCACAGAGGCACAGCACCGCCTCATTCATAATAGCTACCAACTGGAGACCACTGGAATGCCTAGCAACAGTTGAAATAGACAAATTAGTTGTGGTGTGTTCATGTACTGGAATATGACACAACAGTGAGAATAAACAAAGTAAAATAGTACGCAACAATAGAAATAAAGCCCACAAACATAGAGTGGAATAAAAGAATCTAGCCATAAGAGTACCAACTCTCTGATTCAATTTTAGATAAAGTTCAAGAACAGGCAAACTAATGTATGGAGATAGAGTTCGGACAGTAACTGGAAAAGGGCCTCAGGGGGCCCTAGGGGGCTGGTAACATCTGTTCTTAAGCTAGACACTGGTTTTCTGAGTGTGTCCAGTTTGTGAAAATCCACTGAACTGGATGCTCTTTCTTTTCTGGGTGCTATGACATTCTGGTTGGATTCCTGGTAGAATCCCCAGCTTTATTTTTATGATGATCTATCTTGGGACCTGTCACTTCTCAGATCCGCAAGCTCATATACCAGGCAACCTTCCTTTGAGATCTTTCCACAGGCCTGGGCCTGGGCAGGCACTGAAAACGCAAAAGTGGAAAAGCCACAGGCCTTGCCTGCAAAGACCGGCAGGGGCTGACACACACCTGATAAACAATCACAGTGTAGTGTGAAAGGTGCGCTGATTCAAGCTGTCACAGTGGGACTGGGGCACAGGGAACTTTCCTGAGGAACAGAGAGGGGCTCCCCCTGAGCAAGGATTCGGGGGGTCAGGTGAGCAGAGGGAAAGGAGGGGAGCAATCATCCTGGAAAAGGGGGCCGGGGGTGGAAAGTGGCCTTGGCAGGACACAGCGAGGCGTTCCGGGTAGCTTGAAGGCCTGAGTTTGCACAGGGAGCCCGGCGGTGTGTCCAGGGGCCCCCAGGCAGGCGAGTCAGCGGCCCCCAACATCACCCACCCCCAGGCCTGGTCAGGGCCTACTGGGGCCTCCCAAGTGCTCCTCCGTGATTGCTGTGGGTCGCACTGTGTCCCCGCCCCACCCCACCACCACCATTATTCATCCTTCAAGAGACTTTCACCATTTTCCTCAAACACAGGTTCTTCTCTTGTCATAGTGACCCATGTGACCTCAGCAAAGTTACCTCACCATTGTGGACTTCAGATTCCTCATATTCAAATAAAAAGATACTTGAGCATGAAGGACCAACAGCTGTAGGTGGTTCCTCACTGGCACCTGTGCTGAGATCACCCCCTCTCCCACCAGTGGCAGACATCACTAATTAACTGTGGCTTGATTTACATCCTCTAATTAGGTGGCCCCTTGTGTTCCACAATCAGTCCCTCCTTTCCTTCTGTGAGCTGCCTTGTAACCCTACCCACCCCAACTCCTGGTGTCCTGCTCGCTTCAAATGCAGCTTTGACATTGCGGGTGGCGAGAGCGACTCACCTTCTATTAATATTAATCAACCCCCACACGAGGACAGCCTCCATCCTCCTGAGATGCCAACTGGCTTGTTCACGACACCCTTCCCAGGCCTCAAAGATAATTATCAGTAAGTGTAGCATTTCCAAATGACTTCTAAAGCAAAGGTCAAAAAAAAAAAAAAAAATCAAACAAACCCAACCCTGCTTCCAAAGCACACGTCTGAGACAATACCCAGAGTGAAGTTCACGCCTTCCTCCGGGATGGTCTTACAAATTCAGCTTACTTGGAGTGGATCACTGTGTTGTCATCATTCTGTTATACACAGAGAATGTTAGATCTCCCCAAGAAAGATTTGTTTTCAAAACATTTTTATTGTGGCACAGGGTACATATGTAAAATCTACAACCTTAACCACTTTAAGTGTTCAGTTCAGTGGTACTAAAGATGCTTATAACTTCGTGCAACCATCAGCACCACCCATCCCCATAACTCCTTTCATCTTGAAAAACTGGAAGTCTATCCCCATTGAACAATAACTCCCCATTTTCCCCTCCCCCAGACCCCAGCAGCCACGCTTCTATTTTCTGTCTATGATTTTGATGACTCTAAGTACCTCACACAAGTGTAAGATACAGTATTTGTCTTTTTGTGATTGGCTTACTTCACTTAACATCATGTCCTCACGGTTCATCCAGGACCCCAAGTACATTTTAAGCTCCTGGACTGCACCTGCCTTCTGTTCTTTTACCCCCATGGGGGCCAAGCTGGGCACACAGTAGGTCCACCTCCGACGCCTGCCAACTGATGGAAGAGACTCCACCCTGATAGGCAGAGGCCCTGCTGTCTCCGTGCCTGAAAGACTGATTCACAGATGAGGATGTCCAGATGGAGTGACCGTCCTGAGATCTGAGGCCCCAAAAGAGGGAGGAACACAGGATGGAGAGAGAACAACCATGAAAAAGGGAGGGGAGGTCACAGCCACACCCGGGACTGCAAGCATCTCAGAGGGAGGAGTTATTCATCTTGATGGTAACTCAGGAGCAGTCCAGTCAGTTCAGTTCAGTTGCTCAGTTGCATCCGACTCTTTATGATCCCATGGACTGCAGCACGCCAGGCTTTCCTGTCCATCGTCAACTCCTGAAGCTTACTCAAACTCATGTCCATTGAGTCGGTGATGCCATCCAACCATCTCATGCTCTGTCATCCCCTTCTCCTCCTGCCTTCAATCTTTCCCATCATCAGGGTCTTTTCCAATGAGTCAGTTCTTCTCATCAGGTGGCCAAAGTATTGGAACTTCAGCTTCAGCATCAGTCCTTTCAATGAATATTCAGGACTGATTTCCTTTAGGATGGACTGGTTTGATCTCCCTGCAGTCCAAGAGACACTCAAGAGTCTTCTCCAACACCACAGTCCAAGTCCACATAAAGTTCCCTCCTGGGCTGGAGGCTGGAGGTGGCGGCTATGAGGCCAGCACCCCTCCCAGCAGAGAGGGGAGGATCCCCACCACCTGCCCTGTGCAGGGAGCACCAACTGAGCAAGATGCCTGGGTGTTGCAAGCTCAGGCCCCAGCCTCTTCTGAAGCAGCGTCCCCGGCAGAGGACCTACCAGCCTCTGGATTCTGGGGGTGCAGGACAAGGCCCCGCTGGCTGACGGTGGGAAAGAGTGACAGGGCGGCAGCTGCAGGAGCGGATGCCCTGGGCTCCTGAGCAGGTGATTCTCTGTAAAGGGGGGGCCCATCCCTCCAACCATGGCTGTAGTACCGTCTCCATTCGGAGGTGAGAAGCCTCTGTTTTTTCAGTACTTCACAGTTTATAAACTCTCTCCACACATTTTCCCCATGTGTGAGTGAAAGTTGCTCAGTCGTGTCCGACTATTTATGACCCCACGGATTGCAGTCCACCAGGCTCCTCTGTCCATGGGCCGGAATACTGGAGTGGGAAGCCGTTCCCTTCTCCAGGGGAATCTTCCCGACCCAGAGATTGAACCCTGGTCTCCTGCATCGCAGGCAGATTCATTACCATCTGAGTCATCATGGAGTCCTCATAATTCCCACCCATCCTCGCAGCAACCCAGAGAGCTTATTCCTGAGCTGACGGAGATAACCTGAGCCCTATTTTAAATGCCCAAAACTCCCAGACCACTGCAGTCCCCAGCAAACACGCTGCTACTCAACCATCCCCTCATCTCTCTCCCATCAGCTCAACCTCCGGTTCAGCAAGCAGCATCCCGCACCCAGCAGAGGCCTCCATCTCTCCCCTCCACTTCCAACTCCTCACTCAGGTCTACCTCCCACCTCCATTCCCTTCCCGACAGCACGACTGATTCTCCGAGCTGAGGAACAGAAGTGGCAGGACGAGACCCCTTTGAGACCAGGGGCCTGGAGCCCTGGCTTCCCATGGTCCTGGGCAAACAAAATGTGCACAGCATCCCTGGAGGAGGCGACAGCGCTGGGCAAGAATCAGGACTCTCAGGGCGGCTAAACGGGATGTGCTGAGGGCAGTGGGCAAGCCTGTGGCCTCTCTTGCTGAATCCAATAGCAGGGTGACCCCCACTAAGGCCAGCATCATAACAGGGCAGAGGGCCCGTGTCTGGAGAAGCCCACGGCGCAAATCCTGGTGACGGGGATGACTTACTCGTCGCTGCTCCCTTTGGCACGGTGACTGCAGCACGTAACAAGAACCTGGGCGTCTGAGAGTTCTGGGCGATGGGACGTGACAGGCATATAATCACTGCATGTGAACTTTCACCACCAGGGGCTGCAGAAAGGGCCTGGCTCTTGGAAGCAAAGTCTGTGTCCTTCAAGTCTCAGCCCAGGGAGGGAAGAGCCTCAACCAGCAGAGACTCCCTTCTTGGTTCCTTGATGAAGCTGAGGTGGTGACCCAGCTGATGCCCAGAGAGGCCAGGACTCACTGGTGGGGTGACCGCTGCCACTGACTGACAGCCAAAAACCTAGTGGTCTCCCACGCCCACCCCGGCGCCCGTCAGCCATGGACAGCACCCAGGCGACCCTGGGGCCACCTGCCGTGTGGAGTCAGGTTCAGGCTAAGCCCTTGAAACCATAAAGGGCCTGGATGCTCCCCTTTCTTGAGTCCTGGGCTGCTTTCTGCTTAGTCGCTCAGTCACATCCGACTCTCTGTGACCCCACAGACAGCAGTGCCCCAGGCTCCTCTGTCCATGGGGATTCTCCAGGCAAGAATACTGGAGTGGGTTGCCATTTCCTTCTCCAGGGGATCTTCCTGACCCTGGGCACCAGTCCTCAAGCCGTGAAACTCCCAAGACACAGGGCAGGGAAGAAGGTGGTGGGGGGCTTGGCTGTTCCCCTCACTGCTACAGGGGCCCGCGGGTTCCCCCTGGCACACGGGCAAGGCTGTGTGTGGTCATGCGGCTCAGACACCATCTGGGAAAGGGCTCGGAGGCCACCCCAAGCTGCCGAAGATACTGGCTCATATTCCAGGCTGGGTCGCTACGCTCTTCCTGCATTCAGAGAAAACAAAGTCTCCTTCCCACCCACCCCCAGTCTTTCTCTCTGTTGGGATCCAGCTCAAGAGCCTTCCTTCCTGTGGTTCTGCCATTTTCTCATCAGCTGGTGCCCCACGAGCCTGCACCAACCATGTGCAATGCACACCCCAGTGGTTGATTTCCTTCCTGATCCACTGTGTGCTCCCAGCGTGTTCTAGAAACACTAAGCCGCTGGCTCACAAATGTCAGTGTGTATCAGAATCACTGCGGGAAAGGACAGCTGGTCGTTTAAAAGGAGGGCAGCCAGAGGGGTCCATGGAATTCGCTGATGGAAACAGTGGATGTTAAAAAGTTTCGTGGGGGACAAAAAGTTTAAAAAGGCTGCTTAGTCAAATATGTGGGACACACAGTCACACTACTGATAATTATTTTATTGCAGGACTTCTCAGTGCCTTTACTGGTCTCGGATGCTGATTCTTCACGTAGGTGGCAGCACACTATGCCATCTTAGTCACTCAGTCATGTCCGACTCTTGGCGACCCTGTGGACGATAGCCCGCCAGGCTCCTCTGTCCATGGGATTCTCCAGGCAAGAATACTGGAGTGGGTTGCCATGCCCTCCTCCAGGGGATCTTCCCTACCCAGGGGTAGAACCCAGGTCTCCCACATTGCAGGCAGATTCTTTACCATCTGAGCCGCCAGGGAAGCCCATGAACACTGACTGGAGTAGGGTAGCCTTTCCCTTCTCCAGGGGATCTTCCCAACCCAGGGACTGAACCCGGGTCTCCTGCACTGCAGGCGGATTCTTCACCAGCTGAGCTACCAGGGAAGCCCAGCACACTGCACAGCTTTCATCAAACATCTTTGGCCAGAAATCCACCCCACTCTTCCTTTCTACTCCACAGAGCATCCTGCGGGACTGTGTGGCCCCCCCTAGAAGAATCCCCCCTGGGAAATAGCCATCTTTAGTGCTCAGTAAACTCTCTTCCCCAACTAGTCTGCCACCCCCTCCATGGCAGGAGCCCTGTCTTCACTTTTCTGTTTTGTCCCCCTGCCTACTCACCCCACCCCCTTCTGAGTCTTGGGACACAGCATCATTCATTATTATTTTTTTTTTTGCAAGGACTCCGTGGTTAGGCACTGAAAGCTCTCCACGAAACCTCACTGGCTTCTTCAAGAACATTCTCCAAGTTGCAGTTCCACAGCTGGCCCTGGTGACCATGGGCTTCCCTCCGAGTCCCACCCCTTCCCCGGCCCTGAGGTCACCCGGCCCAGCCCCCCAGTTGTTGCAAAGCCAAGGTTCTGAGGAGCCTTCTCAGAAACAATCACGCTTTCCAGCGGATCGTTTTTTAGCACTTAAATGCTGCTGAAGCCTTCACAACAGCCCCTTTAACTGGCAATTAGGGGGCCCCATGCCAGGGTGAATCGTGCTGCTCGCAGAACAGATCACAAAAGGCTAATGAGCACTTTACACCACGTGGGAAAAGAAATGGAAACGGCTGCTCACTGTCAGGGGGACTGAAGCTGCCTCTGAAAGGGCCACACTGGGGGCACAGCTGCCCCAGCTCAGGGGGTGACGGGCTCCGGAGAATGAGAGCAAACCCTGGTGCACTCCTGGTACACCAGGCACCACCTGAGCCCTTGGCATCTGTGGGAGCCCTAGGAAGCAACTGTTGCCATCACTATGCCCATTTCACTGATGAAGAAACCGAGGCTCAGAGAACCTGCCCACATCACAGGTAGTTTCCCAGATGGGGATGCATATAGTGTGAGGCCAGCGTTTATGCTCTCAGCCACTGCGCCCTGCTGTTACATTAGTCAGATAACTTCTGATCCCACCGCAGAGTTTCCCATAATGCAAGATCACGTCCGTATCCCTATCAACACCTGGGTTCGCCAAGTCTGTCTCTTGGGAAGGCAGCCCTAGGGCAGGGAGTAAATCGCTTGCAATGGGAGAAAGAGGGAATGTGGGGGTGTGAGCTGGGATGGGTAGGGACAGGGGGCTCCATGCAGGAGTGAATGAAACAAGATGTGAGTCAGTCACTGTGCAGTAGTAGAAAAACATGCCAAGTCAGGTGCGATGGGAAAAGAATGACCCTCTTCTATGCTGCTGGGTTTTTTTAATATACAACTGCAGAGTCATTTTTGCTTCTGCACACGACATGCACAGGTGTGTGCTTGTGTTGACAATCCTAGGCTGCGAACGTTTGGAAATAAGGCAGAACCTGGCTGAACAGGGCAGGGGGCAGCAGGAGGACTCCCGCCTTTATCTGGGGGGTCACAAGTGAAGTTCTAACTATAGGATGTCAAGCACGTCAGGCTGATGTCCGCTGCTATGTCAGCTGCAGCAGAGCTGGCCAGCCCACGCCTGGGGCATGCAGCCCACGCCTGGGGCATGCAGCCCCAGGGGCCAGCTGCTGGTCATCAGCTCTACAGGGCCCCGCTTGGGCACCCGAGAGATGCGAGCTGCCACGTCTCAGAAGGCTCATAATCCCAGTCCATTTCCCTCTTTCAGTGCAAAATGTTTTTCCACAGAATCCGTCCATCACAGGAGCCAAGAGCAAGCAAGTCCCACAGGCTTGGGGCTCCCAGGGCAGCTGACAGGGTGGGCTGTCCCTTTAAACAGTGGACAAGACTTCTCTCCTTCCTCTCCAAGGATGCTCTCCCAAGTCCCCTGCCCCCAGTCCCAATCTATCACCCACATTAGTGGATTAACACAGCGCTAGCCACTAGATGGACGCAAGAGGCCCTAGGCAATCCTCTCTGCCTCGCAAGTTTTACCACCTCACTGGGGAGTCACAGAAAAGGAAAAAACAACCAAAAAAACAACATATACTTAAGCACCAAATGACACAAGGCATGCCGATGACTCTGGACTCCAGGGAAAACTTGCTGCATGGACGGATGGGAAAGCAGGACCCAAGGCCTGCAAGCTGCTTCCCGGAGCCCCAGGAGGGTTGCTCCAGCCCCTTGTACCTGAGCTGCCTCTTCTGTACCATGAACGTTGGACTAGATTAGTGAATCCCAAGTCAGGGTGGGGGCAGGAACTGAAATGTGAGACACTGGGAGAGTGTCTTACATTACAAAGAATATGTGAAGACCAAAGGACCCCAAAGGCATCTCCTGGGCTAAAAGAGGGGCTTCCTGTAGGCTGGGTCTGAGGCTCCTCTTGGTCCCTCAGATTTTGAGGGTGACTTGGGTTTGCTTGAGCAGAGAGAAAGTGAGGAGTCAAGTGCCGATGGAGGTGGTGGGGGAGGGCAGGGCCCAAGGAGAGATAGTCCTGTCCTGACACCTGCGTGTGCAGGCGTGCGTGCATGTGTGTGTGGGTTCGTGTTCAGCACCAAGGACAGCACCCCACGGGCTGGTGGGAAAGACAGTGATGGACCTCCAATATTTTAATCCCTCCCAGGGGGCTCTGTGGTAAAGAATCTGCCTGCCAACGCAGGAGATGCAGGTCCAGTCCCTTGTCTGGGAAGATCCCCTTGAGGAGGAAATGGCAACTCACTCCAGTATTCTTGCCTGGAGAATCCCATGGACACAGGAGGGTGGGCTATAGTCTGGGGGGTTGCAGAGAATTGAACATGACTTAGTGAGTGAGTGAGTGAGTGAGACAATAGAAAGGCCAGAGGTAGGAGAACAAGAGAGCAGAGACCAGAAGAAAAAGCCTCCTGAGTGGCACCAGAGATGAGTTCAGGAGCAGACAAGGCCACTCCTTTCATTATGGAACTTCCCTGACTCTTTGTCCAGTCTGTCCCTTCTCTCTCTACCTTGTCTTTGAATTAAGGCCCAAAGGCTAGGGAGGAGAGGCAGACAGTTACTAAAGTCTGTGGCCAAGTACATTTCTCCAGTCTCCCAGCTAATTAACCAGGCTTCCTTTATAGCACAGTCCAGTAAAGAATCTGCCTGCAATGCAGGAGACCCAGATTCAGCTCCTGGGTCAGGAAGATCCCCTGGAGAAGGAAATAGCAGCCCACTCCAATATTCTTCCCCGGAGAATCCCATGGACAGAGAAGTCTAGGAGGCTACAGTCCATGGGATCGCAAGAGTCAGACACGACTTAGTGACTAAACCACCACCACCACCACCACCAGGATTTAACAGCAACATTGGAACTTCCCTGGCATTCCAAATGTTAAGACTCCATGTTTCCGCTGCAGGGGGCCCGGGTTCGATCCCTGGTCAGGAAACTAAGATCCTACAGGCATGGCCAATAAATAACTAAATAAAAAATTTCAAATGGCAATATTATTAGTACCTATCCTAGACTGGGCTACAGCAGACGCCACTTCTGGCTGGCTGCCTGTCCAGTGTCTGCTGAAAGAATAGGATCCCACTCAGCTCGCCCCATACCTGTGTGCAGAGAAATGATCCCATCCTCCAAGGCTCCTCACTAGGAGGCTTTCCTGGAACTCCCCAGCCCCCAGAGATAGCTCCCTTTCCTGCCAGCACCAGACTCAGGACCACAGAAGGGCAGGGAGGAGAGGGCTTGAGGGGTCACCCGGCCCAGGGCTGACCTGGGAGGTCCGCAGAGATGCTCCCAGAGTGACGACATGGATGGAGCTGGGGAGAGAGCAGATGGGTGCCCTCCCCTGCCTCATCAAACAGTTCTGCCCTCTTGGTTTTCTACATGAGATTTCCTTGAAATATTCTGATGAAACAAAAGGTTCTGTACCTTTTTAGAGAATTGTAGATTCACATCTAGTTGTAAGAAATTTTAATACAGATTCCGTGGCCCCAGTGGCTCAGATGGTAAAGAATCTGCATGCAATGCAGGAGCCCTGGGTCAGAAAGATCCCCTGGAGGAGGGCATGGCAACCCACTCCAGTATTCTTGCCTGAAGAGTCCCATGGACAGAGGAGTCTGGCAGGTTAATAGTCCATGGGGTCAAAAAAAGTCAGACACGGCTGAGCGACTAACACAACACACATGTATGTATCCTTTATCCAGTTTCCCCAGTGGGGAAACTTGTAGAAGTGTACAGTTCAGCATCACATCTGCGGTACTGACAGCAGTACTGTCAGGAAGCTAAACATTTCCACTGGCAAGAGGGTCTTTCCTGCTGTGCTTCTGTACCCACACCCACTTCATGCTGTGCCCTCCCCTAACCATGGGGAACTGCTAACCTGCTCCCTGTTTCTATATTTGTATTTTTTTGCTGTTGTTTAATCACTAACTCATGTCCAACTCTTTGCGACCCCATGGACTGTTAGCCCGCCAGGATCCTCTGTCCATTAGATTCTCCAGGCAAGAATACTGGAGTGGGCTGTCATTTCCTTTCCCACTTGGCCTTTTAAGACTGGGATATTAGTGAAATCATGTTACTTTGGGGAGTTGGCCCTTTTTCACTCTACACAATTCCCTGGAGATTCATCCATGTGGCTGCGTGTGTCAACCATTGATTCCTTTTGATTGCTGACTGCCATAACTTATTTAACTATCCACCTGTTGAAGGACATCTGGATTGGTTCCAATTTTGGGCTATGATGAATAAAGCTGTTATAGACATCTGAGTACAGGTTTTTGTGTGAACATAAGTTTTCATTTCCCTGGGATAAACACTCAGGAGTGCAATTGCTGAATCATATGGTACTTGTAGGTTTAGTTTTATGAGAAACTGCCAAACTGTTTTGTAGAATGGCTGTACCATAAGATCCCCACCAGCTATGTGTGCATCATCCAACTTCTCTGTATCTTCACCAACATTCAGCGTTGTCACTTTTTTTTTAATTTTAGCCATTCTGGTAGGTGTATAAAGAGCTATAGTGAACACCTTCTTGTGTGCTCATTTGACATCTATATATCCTCTTTTCAGTTCAGTTCAGTCGTGTCTGACTCTTTGCGATCTCATGAGCTGCAGCACGCCAGGTTTCCCTGTCCTTCACCAACTCCCGGAGCTTGCTCAAACTCATGTCCATTGAGTCGGTGATGCCATCGAACCATCTCATCCTCTGTCGTCCCCTTCTCCTCCTGCCTTCAATCTTTCCCAGCATCAGGGTCTTTTCCAATGAGTCGGTTGGTCAAAGTATTGGAGCTTCAGCTTCAGCATCAGTCCTTCCAATGAAAATTCAGGATTTATTTCCTTTAGGATTGACTGGTTGGATCTCCTTGCAGTCCAAGGGACGCTCAAGAGTCTTCTCCAGCACCACAGTTCAAAAGCATCAGTTCTTTGGTGCTCAGTTTTCTTTATGATCCAAGTCTCACATCCATACACGACTATACATCACTATTGGAGAAACCATAGATTTGACTAGATGGACCTTTGTCAGCAAAGTAATGTCTCTGCTTTTTAATATGCTGTCTAAGTTTGTCATATATCTTCTTTGGTGAAAAAAAATCTCTTCATATATTTTGACCATTTTCTAATTGCACTGTTTCCAATGGTGAGTTTTGAGTGTTCTTCATATATTCTAGATGTTTGTCCTTTGTCAGATACATGTTTTGCAAAATCTTCTCCCCCTTTGTAATGTCTTTTCGTGCTCTAAAAAGGGTTTTTTTTTTTCCCCCAGAGCCAGAGTTTTTCAATTTGATGAAGTCCAATTTCACATCTCAGTGTTGATGTTTACTGATCATCTTCATCCTTTCACTTTGAAATCTTCCCAATTCTTGGCATGACAAATGACTTTTTACTGTAATCAGAACACTTTCGTGTTATATAATGAGACTCTGAATCTCATTTAAACCTTCTGTTCTAGCTGGCTTTTTGTGGTACCACACTGGCAGGGAAAAGAAGGGCACAGCCTCATGACTGCCAGCAGAGGCAGAAGTCCAGGGGGCACCTGATACAGATCAGTGGAGGTGGGAGTCCCAGGACTCCATGTGGTCCCCACTGACCCTGCTAAGGTGGTGGCCTCAGGACCACCGGGCAACAGTGGGAGTCCCAACTCCTTATGAGAACCTTCTCCGACACATCTTAACAGGGATGGGAGAAGCACCTCTATCCCGCTGAGTGAGGGTGTGCATCCAAGCCCCCCTCTGCAGGGCCTCCAGTAATACCATGCGGTGGGCGAGGGGGTTCTTACCAGCCAGCAGGGATGAAAGTCATAGCTTCCTACTTGACCTTCACGGATACCACCCTGGTGAGCGAGTTCGGGGGTCGCATTACAGCCCAGAGGAAGGGGCAATCCAGGCAGCCACTGGGCCTCTGCTGGTAGGGGGTGAGGACAGGACCACGGTTTTTCCTGTGCTATTAACTTTTCTGTCTTGTTTGGTCACCCTTTTCCTAGACCTAAGCTTGGAGAAAGTAGGCTTTTGTTGGGACTTAAAACAGAAAAATCTGTGTCTACTGGCATTTCTTGGTTACCTGCTTCTTCAGCTTCAAGTCTGGGAGACAGGAGGCAAAAAGGAAACCCAGGGAGGTCACTCCTGTGGCATCTCTCAGGTCTCAAGGTCCCAAGCAGTCTGCCTTCTCTCCACCTTTCAAAATTTTTGGTCTGTTTTACATACAATGGCCAGGCTTTTAGTTGTACTTAGCAGAAGGAATATAGAAAAGAACATCTATTCTATCTTCCCAGAAGTGGAAATTTAGGTCTGTATTTTCCACAAAACATTTTGATGCTAAGTCTAGTCATCTCCTCATTTTTCAGAGTGGAAACTGAGGCTACAGCAAGATGATGTATCTCACCAGTGATGAAACAGCAAGTCAGAGGTACAGAGACAGGGACTCACATCTCCTAGCTCCAGTCGGATGTGGTTACCATGACAGCAGGGCCCCTCCCCCTACAGATGCCAGCACCCTGCAGACAACAGCTCCTTTGCTGTCTGTATTTACAAATGCTTGGGCTTTGGACTCTTGCTTTTCTACTTGAGAAAGTCTTCTTTCTCTAAGCAGATGCCAAGTACTCTGAGGGCAGAGACCAGGCCACATGCTCACCCTGTTTACCGTGGGTGCTCAGTGACTGACTGCTGACTGTTCTTCCCGTAAGACTCAGTCATCAATATCGTTGGGTAAGTGTTATACCCTGGTTTCTCCAGACGAACTGGAGCCAGACGTCACTGCGAGGTTGGGGACAGATGGCATCTTCTGGAAGGGAGAGGCTCCCACGCTGGGAGCAGCAGACGTTCACAGCAGAGGTTCACACTGTGTGAGGGAATACAGTCCATACTTATGATGCTCCCAACAAGCAACCCAAGGCGGAACCTGGGAACCATCGGGTACTGTCCCGGACTTCTTAGCCCTGCGACGCAAGTGCCTGTCCCCGTCCCCACTCGACCTTCCCTGTGACCAGAGACACGCCCACCGCGTCTGCCATCCCAGTTCCCAGCACGGCACCCGGCACACAATGATGAGGTGCTAACTGGATCAGTGGATGAAAGAACAAACAAATGATCAAAGCAATGCATGAACCATGACAGGAACGAGGATATTTAGCTCCGAAAGCAGACTTGCCGTGATGGACTGTGGGGACAGAGGTTAAATAGCCATGGACAAAGGGAATCAAACTGAAACCATCAGCTGGAGTTAGGAGGTGGTTCAGGCTGAATCAGAGATTCTGTTATCAGTGGAGCTGCCTCACATGATGAGATGGCTTTTGAAGCAGTGAGCTCCCCATGTCTGGAAATCTCCAGCAGCTCAATCGACACACTAGGAGAGGGGTGGAGGTCCTTGCACTGCAGGGGGTCGGATCAGGTGACTTCTGAGCTTTTCTTCATCTTGAGAGCCCACGTCCTGAGGGTTCACTGGACGCCTGCCTAGCTCTGGATCTGATGTGGTGGAGATCAGGGAAGAGGAGTTCGGCCACAGCCCCTGGTGAGTTTCCTCTAGAAGTGGGGCATGTGACAGTCCTTCTAGCCAGCCACCAAACAGTTCTGGTTTTCCCATTTCCGGCATGTAGTAGGATTATACTACTGAGTGTGTTCATGGTTGGGAGGCGCCATGTGACTAGTTTTGGGCAATGGGTTAAGAGTGGAAGTGACGCGTGTTACACCTCGGTGGGAGTGCTGACTTGCCAGTGCAAGACCAGTGCTCTTTTTTTCCCTGCATCATGATGACTGGTGAGAATGGCAACTGCTTCACCAAGCTGGGTCCTGAATGGGAGGTTTAAAGTTACTGAGATTCAGGACTGCTTGTTATTGCAGCAGTTCCTAGGCTATCCTGACTGATACCAGAGGACAGACTTTACCTGATGGGACATCAGAGAAAATATGATATCCAAGGTATTCAGTGGGTGGATTGACACCAGGTCAGAATCTCAGTAGGGCACGAAGACCCGTCCACATTCACCATCCTCACCCCTCCACCACTCCGGTAACACCTGGCGCTAACCAACTACTCCAGCTTGCTCTCTCCTGCCTCCCCAGCATCCCAACACTATGGTTAGTGTCAAGTCTCTGCTGACACTGTTTCTTCTCTCTTCCAATTCTTCTCTCTTCCCTTTCATCTCATCCGACATCCTACCGATTCCCGAAGGCTCAGATCAAGTCTCATGTCCTGCAAGGCATCTCTCTACCCTCAGACACCAACAGGACCATTGCCATTCCTTGGAATGACTGCAGTGTCTGTGGTCAGGGCATCTCATGGGGTTGAGGGGGGAACATATTGTGTGGGCCTTTAGCTTCTACTCCACAACAGACAGTGAGCCCGAAGGCTCCAGCTCATGTGTGAGCCAAGCTCACAGCAGGTAATCAAGAGATGCTGAGTGAACAGAGAGCAGTGCCAGGAACCTACACATGGTATTTCTTAATTATCCATAGAAGTTGATTAAAAATCTAGGCACTTTGACTCACATACTGTTTGTACTAATGAGTTTTTAGACTGACTCTGAGATACTGTGATTCCTGGAGGGCAGTAAGAGGACTGGCAGAAAGCTCCTTCTACCCGTTTCTGCGGGCCAGAGGTAAGCAGTACATTTGACATTCACCTCTGCCTACCACCTGTCACCTCCCGGGTCAGAGTCAGTGCGGACGCCTAGGATGCACCTAACCTCAGGTTGGCAGAGCTATCAGGGGAGGTGCAGGAAAGAGTAGAGAAATCAGGAAAATCCAGATGCTGCTAATGTGAGCCACTATTTGGTCCCACTTCTTGGAGACAGCGGGTGTAAACAGTGAAAGAGCTTTCCAGAGAGGCTCAGAGAAGACCGTGAAGTCCAGCGTCTCACGCTGTTGAGTGTGAGACTGGAGTGTGTGCCCGGGTCAACACCCGGCTCTCCTGACCCCCGGGACAGGGCTCTTTTCACTTGGATGCTCCAATCCGTGGTTGGGCACCACGCTGGAACAGCCGAGTGCCCTTCTCTCCTTGTTCTAGGGAGTGAGGGGTCATGGGCTCTCAGCCAGGACTTGGGACACATTTCTGATCCACCCCCGCCTTTCCCAGGGCTTTGCACAAACCTGTCTGGTAAGACATGTGCTCATCAGGTTCCCAGCAAAGATCCCATCCCTTGCTCAACAGCCATCACTGTGGGCCAACCAGTCCTGCGGTCAGAAAGTCCTTCTCAGAATCTAATCAGAGGCCCTGCTGCTGTCTGCACACTGATTTCCCTTCCTTGGTGCTTCTGTGCTGATGGAGAAGAGCTCTTTGTACCTGGCTCCACAACAGCCTTTCACACACCTTCAGCTTCCATCCCCGAATGCTAAGTCTCAATTGGAGATGTCGTCTAAACGCACTGGGCTGCACCCTCTCAATCCAGGTACTTTCCTCTAAGTCCTCTCCGGGCAATTCCCCTATTACAATAAGAAGGTGGAAACTGTATTCCAGCCTCCTGAGTAACTGACCAGGTGATGGACGAGCTCTCTGGGAAAGATGCTGCTGGGAGCCCAAACAGTCCCCAGCATAGCCCATTCCCAACGGCAGGCAGCTGTCGGGCTTCTTCAGGACTACACGGAGTCCCATTTTTTGTTCTGGACACTCCGAGCCCTCTTCCTCCCATCTCATGGGGCTCTGCCTACCCTGGCTTACCTCTACTATGTGCCTCTGAAAGGGTGCAGAGAAGGCAAGGGTTGGTTTGTTTGTTTTTAATTTTTTTCGTTAATTAAAACAACAAAAAATAATCCCAGTGCTAAACTAATCCCTAAATGGGGCCTGCCCCCGGCCCCTCTTTTGGCGTGTGGTCTGTGACCCACCACCACACAGCTTCCTGGGCAGAATGCAATGCTTCAGCACCCTCCTGCGAGCCCTACTGTTCTGGGCACAGGTGGGCCAAGGTGCGGCAGTCAGGGAAAGTGCCAGGGCATCCAGCCAACCCCAGCTACCTCGATCGAGCCTCAGTTTCCCCCTGAAATTCTTCCCAGGGGGATAGTAGAGTCCACCATCGTTCCACCTCCAAAAGCTCAGCACAGTTGCTGCGACCAGAGGGACAGGGCTGGCAAGGGAATGACTGCGTAGACCAGCTCTGAGCCATCGCCAGAATCATTATTGAGCACCCACTGTGTGCCAGGTCCCGGGCCAGGGGCAGTCAGGGATGTAGAGGCAGCCCCGGCTCCCAGCTCCGGGCCAGCCAGCAGGCTGAGGGGCAGGCATATATTCCCATGGAACATCCCAACCACATCACGGATTAGTATGAGGCGGAGGGTGTCAGCCTGGGTGAGAGGGTGCAGTGAGGATGCCAGTGGGTGCTCACTGGGTGAGTAGGCATCCCGATGAGCTGGTCCAGGACTCCTGCATCTGCTGGACCAGGCAGAAGGGGCTCTTGAGGAACGTCTGGGCAGCACCACCCCATCAGAGCCACCCCCCGCAGAGGCACTCTTCAGTGGGCAGCCCCATCGGGGGGCCACCCCAGAGCAGGGCGGGCAGGGGCCCTGCCTCCAGCCAGCTGTGGGGCCTTCCCTGTGATACAGTCCCTTAGGGGATGCCGACCAGCTTCGATCCCTCCACCAGAGGGCGTCAGAAGATGGTTGCTTCACGGACGTCCCCGGCGGTCCAGTGGTTAAGACTTCCCACCTTCACTGCTGGGGTGTGGGTTCTATTCCTGTTTGGGGAGCTGAGATCCCACATGCCTCATGGCCAAAAAAATTGTTAAAAAGATGGCTGCTTCACGAGGGGACACCAGAGGCTCCTGGAGACGAGGCCCAGGGTGGGTGCAGACAGGAAGACAGACGTGAGCCAGCGTGGGCCACGGGACATGGCAACACGAGAGAGAGGGCAGAACCATGAGGAGGACGGAGGCCGACCCGACCCTGCTGAGCCGCCACGCCAGCTCTGAACACCCTCCCAGGCTGGTGGCAAGAAAGGCTTCCATCCTGCTGATACCGCTCTACTGTCTGTCCCTCATTAGTGAACGTAACGACTGACGGGAAAATGGGGCCAGAGAGGGAGAGTAGGGACAAAAGAAGATAAGGGAGAGAGGGAAAAAAAGGAAGATTCCAGGAGAATCCAGAAACAGACACCTACTAACTAAATAAGAGAGAGTTGGTTTTTCGGTCTCTCATTTACCAGCCTCTTATGTCCCCATCCAAGACCTTCAACCCTCCCCTGAAGCCCTATCTCTGATTCTTGAGTCCTCAAATCCAAGACTACCTTTGCTACTGAAGACTTAGGGGGATCTCCAGGTAGGAAACCCCAGATACTAGTGATTGGTGCCCTGACATCCCAAGTCTTAGGCCAAGAGCTGGAGGGGCTCGGGAATACAGAGTCCCTGACCAGGCATCAGCAGTCTAGTAAGAGGACAAAAGACCTCCACAGAAGGATACCTACTACAGGAAGACAAGGAAAAGGGCCAGCGAGGGGACAGGGCAGGCGAGAGACCTGGGTTCAAGTCCCAGCTCGGTCAGGTCACGACATCTCCGTAGGCCTAGCTTCTTTGTCTGCAGATGGTATGGAGAAGCTACAAGGACCCTGAGAGGCCATCGAGTCTTCTGGTTTCTATACGAGGAAGCTGAGGACAAAAGACAACTGCCACCAAGTTTGTGGCAGAGCACCTCATCCAAGCTGAATCACGGTGTCCTACTTAAGAAATCAGCTGGACATGCATGTGAGAGAACTGTCCAGAACAGCTGTCCCGCCACACCACAGAACTGCAAAGCCCTACAGCCTAAGAAAGATCCCGAACTTTCTCTCAGGACAGACCACCTTCCCTCAGGAGAGAACAGAGGAGAGCTGGTTCCATCAGCACCGTGGACTGAAGTCAGACCCAAGCAAGTGGGCCCGGGGAATGAGTCCCCGCAGCCGCCCTGGACCTGGGAGCAAGTTACGAATGAAGTCCGTCCGTCTCCCTCATCTCTCACAGGCACAGCAGGAGGCTGGGCTGTGGGCTGGAAATAGACGGACGGCGTTTCCGGCCTCCGATTCCACCATCTCCCACAAGTGGAATAAGGTGTTAACAAGGACAGCTCCACACCAGCGGGTGTGGGGGACCCGGGGGGTCACCAGGGACAGCTCTCAAGAAGCAGCTGCCTCCTTCCCTCCCAGTCATAGACCCGCTCAGGGGTTCCCTTGGGATCTCACAGGGAAGCAGCAGGGGGCAAAGTAGGGGGCTCCAGTCTGGTCCCAGGACACTGGTTGGCTTCCCTCACCCCCCTGGTCTGCCCCTCCGGGTCCTCTACAAACCTGGAGCAGAAATCACCTCCCAAGTGCCCCACCAGCACCAAGACCCATTATTCACAGGCTCTATCCCCAGTGCCGATGTGTGAGCCTCCAGTTCACTCATTTCACTGCTGTATAATACTCCACTGTGAGGCTGTAGCATCCATCACTCACTTCACTACTGTGTTATGTTACACTCTAAGGATTTTTAATGCATCATTTATCCATTCCCCTCTCAATGGGCCATGAGTTGTTTGCAGATGTCTGTTATTATAAATAATGCTGCTACTGAAAATAAACCTTATGAATCCATGTGTTCTGGGGAGGGAGGGCTTCACTGTGGGCTGGATATTCAGGGAGAACTTTCCAGAGGGCAGACCATACTCCCCGTGTGCCATTTCCTGCTCTCCCCACACCGCCACCTCTCAGGAGCACCAAGGTGAGCAGCCCAGGACCCCAGACAGACACGACCACGATAACCCCCTGCCGGAGCACAGAGCTGGTCCCTACCTGCTGCGGGGGCGTTCGTCCTCGGGAGAAGGAACAGCTGCTGTCCAGGTGCTCACTGCAGTCTGCCGTCCACTGCAGGGGAGAAAGGAGTAGTCAGTGATGGCAGGACACTCGGGCTCATCCTCACTCTGCCCTGGCTCTGCAGGCAGGGTCCCGCCCTGCTGAAGTACAGCCAGTATGAAATCCCACTCGGCCATGTCCAACGACAAATCCTTCTCTACCAGCAGGTCCGAGTTGGCATCTCCAAATTCCATGGAGGTGACCCTTTGGCATATGTGTGAGGAAGCAGACTCACTTTCCTTCGCCTAAGCCCACCAATGTGATGAAGATCCAGCTACATTCCAAAGCCAACCAGACACCACACAGGGTAAACGGGAGGTTTAAGAAAATGGCACCATGTTTGACCACCTAACCCTGCTTCAGCCATACCCACCCACTACAGCGTCAAGAAAGTGAAAGTGACTCAGTCGTGTCCGACTCTTTGCTGAACTACACAGACCATGGAATTCTCCAGGCAAGAATGCTGGAGTGGGTGGCCTTTCCTTTCTCCAGGGGATCTTCCCAGCTCAGGGATTGAACCCAGGTCTCACGCATGGCAGGCAGATTCTTTACCAGCTGAGCCACAAAGGAAGCCCAAGAATACCAGAGTGGGTAGCCTATCCCTTCTCCAGCGGATTTTCCCGACACATGAATCGAACTGGGGTCTTCTGCATTGCCAGTGGATTCTTTAACCAACTGAGCTATCAGGAAAGCCCTTACGGTGTCAAGGTTGGAGCTAAAGGTGAGGCATGTATGTGGGGATCATCCCGTACACCCAGCCCTCAAATACGGTGGACCTGTGCACTGACAGGACGGCACATGATCGGGGAAGAGCCCCAGACTGGCCATCAGGAGCCCAGCCTGAGCGCAGTCCCACCACTGACCTCATGAGCGCTCACGGGCCTCTCCTGCCCCAACCGTGGTCTGACCACCAGCAGTGTGACCGTCCCCAGAGCCTGCCACACAGAGGGTGTTTGGTCCCACCCTCCACCCGCTCAGTCACTCTCTGAGGGCAGGACCTGCCTTCTCCACTTGGACGAGCCCTCCAAGGGATATACTGGAAGTTTGAGAGCCACTGATACCAATGTTATCTCCCAGGCTCCACTTTGTCGTCAATAACATGGGGACAGCAAGACTGGGTGACTCTGCAAAGGTGGGGATGAAGGGCCTTTGTAAGCCATAAAAAATCTATACATAGGGCTTGCCAGGTGGTCCAGTGGGAAAGAATCTGCCGGCCAGTGCAGGGGACGTGGTTTCCATCCCTGGTCCGGGAAGATCCCACATGCGAAGGGACAACTAAGCCCTTGCGCCTAAAGCCAACGCTCCACAATAAGAGAAACCACTGCAGTCAGAAGCCCGCTCACTGCAACTAGAGAGTAGCCCCAGCTGGTCACAAGTGGGGAAGGCCTGCGTGCAGCAGTGGAGACCCGGAGCAGCCATAAATAAATAAATCTAAAAAAAATTACCTATGCACAGATATTGAGAAGTAGTAACAGTACAGCGCCTCCACTGTAGTGTGTTATCCAAGTATATGGAGGTGCTTGTATTACTGTGTTCAATGTGAGGCAGGCTCTCCAGCTCATGTGGAACACTGACCTCGAACTGCAACCTGTATGAGTCATAAAACCCAGAGGAGCCCAATCTCTGTTTGACACACTTGGGTAGAACTGTGAGTGAGTGTGGATGGCTAAAGGCCGTCACCAACCTGGATGTGTAAAACCTTGGCAAGACACACCTCCCAGACTGTGGGTTAAGGACATGACCTTTGTATAAGAAAGACACTTTATTACAATGCTGATGATACAGGCTGGTACACGTGTCCACTACAGCAGTGTTGGCCAATAAATAGGAACCACAGACATAATTTTAAATGACTAGCCAGATTTAAAGAAGGAAAAGAAAAAGGTAAAATTAATTTAGTAATCCATTTATTTCAATAATAACTTAATACAAAAATAATCAATAAGATATTTTACATACTTCTCTCCATACTAAGATTTTGAAATCTGCTTAGAGCTTGTCAATTTAATTTTTTTTATTATTTATTTAGCTATTTATTGCCTGTGCCATGTGGCACGTGAGATCTTAGTTCCGGACCAGGGATCAAATCTGTGCCCACTACATTGGAACGGCAGTGTCTTAACCACTGGACCACCAGGAAGTCCAGAGCTTGTCAGTTTTCCAAGTGCTCAAGAGCCATACATGGCTAGTGGCTGTCATATTGGACAGTCCAGCTCAGCTTGAAGGAATAGGCAAAGGCCAGGCACCAGTCCAAAAAAGAGGGTGCCCTCCAAGCCACTTCCTGCTCATCCCTGCTCTGTACTACAGAGGGGCTGAACCCTGCAGACTCAGGGGGCTTCCAGTTGGGTTGGCCCAATGGCAGACAGGAAGAAAAGAGGGAAGCCCTGGAGTTTCTCCCCCTTCTGTCTGTGCCCCAGGCAGCGTTACCAGCAGTGACTGGGTCTCCTGCAAGGCTCCAGCCTCACCAGACAGGCTTTCTGTGCAAGACCCCTAACCCTGGGTTCTGGCAATACCATCTCCACCCTTTGTGTCTCAGGCCTAGAGGAGGCAATGGCTTCCTGTGGTTTAGTTTCTCAGCTCTTTTATCATCTGGATAATCAACTCTCTGGGTTAGATTCCCTCTGTCTGGATACTTGTAGTTTCAAAGCATCTTTGCAAATATATTTATTAAATTATAGGAAAAAAAGACGAAGAAAAAAAATGAGAAGTCCATCAGATACCACCTTAAACCAAGTAATCAAGGATAACATCATCTGTAACAAAACATATAAACACCATGGATTTCCCAGCATAATGCCCTGAGAAGGGCCATGTCACTCTTCAGGGGTTCTTGCCAAAAATGTACATTGTCAATCAGGCAACCCAAACTGATGAAATTTCCAAAAAATAAATGACCTTCAAAAGTGTCAGGGTTGTAGGGATAAGAAAAGACCACAGGAGTGCCACAGGTTGGAGGAGAATAAGAAAGCAAGACAATTAGATACAAATTTGGATCTTGGAACAGAAAAAGGACATTAGTAGATACACTGGTGATTTTCCAGTAAAATCTCATTGTACCAATGCTAATTTCTCAGTTTTAATCATTGCACTATGGTTACAAAATGTGTTCATATTAGGGAACAGGTGCATTGGAACACCTGTACTATTTTTGTGCATCTGCTATAAGCCAAAAGCAACTTCAAAATAAAAAGAAATCGAGGGCAGTCCAGGGCTTAAGATTAAGATTCCATGCTTCCATTGCAGGGGACATGGGTTCAATCCCTGGTTGGGGAACTAAGATCCTGCATGCCGCATGGCATGGCAAAAAAAAAAGAAAGTAATCCACGTATGTATACATGTGTTTAGATATACACATTTATAAAATATTTGGACTACTATAAAAACAATCCCTCTGCTTTACTGCTTCCCATACTTGAGGGGTGTCTCCTTTCCTGGCTGGAGCCTGGCTGAGAGTAGGGAGGATGCTCAAGATGCAGAGTGACTAACAGCCAGGGGAGAACTAGATGCCACATGCCTCGTCCCATCCCAGGATAGCCTTGCAGAGACAGGCCTCCTCCCCTGGGGCATCCCAAACACTTCAACCCCAGCTGCACACTAGCCAATGTGACACCCCGCAGAACGGTGACCGGAGGGTGGGCGCACCTCCTCCTGGGGTCAGCGCGATCTCCAGCAGGGCAGAGGCAGGCAGCGACACTGGCTGTCCAGAGCGGCAGGCACAGAGGGGAGGCCGAGGCTTCTGCACAGCCACGTGTCGTCTCAGTCCCCTGGATGAGACTTCCTTGCTTCATCAGAGGTCACCCTCAACTTTACAGTGGCCAACGCTTCTGAGCGCCTCTGCTGTGGGACCAGGACCCAGCGGTCCCTTCACAGGAGAGGTGAGAGGCCCAGGAACAGTAAGACAGGGAGGGGGAATGCAAGGCTGGGAAGAGGGACAGTGTGCTCTCGAAGGGTTCGCTGGGGAAGGAAAGTGGTCAAGCCTGGATCCCTGGAGGAGAGTGAGCCCGAGTGTGGACCCAGCAGGGGAATACCAGCCAGTTCAGGGGCAGAGAGTAAAAGCAGGACCCTCCCGCTAGGCAGTCAGAGCCTCCTTCTGGGTGCACAGGGGGTGGAAGGCTTGTGACGGGGTGTGGCGGGGGGCGCCAGGCAGGGGGGAGTGTCATCAGTGCTGTGTCAGAAGGCCGAACTGGCCGGGAGTGTGGGTGTGGGGAGTCCACTGGTCAGGAGGCTAACGGCTTGAGTCAGGTCTCCACTGGGAGAGCAGGCAGTGATGGAAATGGTGTGGCTCTGAGAGCACGTATGGACAAGCAGTGAGCAGAGGGCTGATGTATGTAGGAAAGCTAGTCACTTTCCTACAAGATAAGAAAGTCCACAGAAGCCCACCCCAGAGACCCAGCTGTGGCCCCCGGGGAAAGCTGTTGGAGGAAGGAGGGAGGTCCAGCTGAGTACAACTCTCCTGACCACCCCCCCGCAAGTTAAAGGGTTAGTCGCTCAGTTGTGTACGAATCTTTGCCACTCTAGGGACTGTAGCCCTCCAGGCTCCCCTGTCCATGGGATTCTCCAGGCAAGAATACTGGAGTGGGTTGCCATTTCCTCCTCCAGGGGATCCTCCCGACTCAGGGGTTGAACCCGGGTCTCCTGCGTGGCCCGTGCAGCATCCCACCTCCCACCCCCCTGCCACAAGCCCCTGGAAGCTCTCCCTTCCCTGCTCAGGGCTCCCACCCTCTGCTGGGATCCTGCTGCCCAGAGGTCTTCTTCCAGCTTAGGCTGAAGCCACCACCCCTGCATCCCCTCTGCCTTTAATGAGCCACTGCCAAGAGAAAACACAGGCCTTCCAGGAACCGCCCTCATCTGCATGAGATGATTCCAGAACAGGAGGAGGGCCCTCTGGGGGAACACTCTCTTGGCCCCGCCCCCATGCCTGGGTCAGCCCAGCCCATTTCTGCGCTGGGGTGAAGGGTTTAGAGCTGGGAGCAAGTTCCCTGGGTGGGGGGCGGGAGGGGCGGGTAAGGCGGCCCCTCCTGAAAAGGTCGTGGAACATGAAGAGGCAGGAAAGGTGGGAAATCTGTGTAGAGGGGAACAACAAGAGTGGTTTTGGGCCTTCGCCATACCTGCTACCACCTATTTTTTAATTTAAAAAGATGAAACAAAAGATGGCCCAAGGTTAAGGTTTAACAAACAAAGGAGCACAGATGGTTTATTCTGTACTCAAGGCAGATGCTTCTTCTATCTGCTTTTATCAGTATATTCTAAATACTTCATGCTAAAAGAATTAAAATCTATTATCAGTCATTTGCTCCCGAGGATGGAAAATATTGGGGAGCAGACTTGACAGAGGACGCCTCTGAAGGTTGAAGGAGGAATAAAAAGAGAAAAGCCCAAGGCAGGGGAGGCTGTAGAAGCCCCCTTTTCAGTGGTGTTTGAAATCCTTGGACTTGCCCTTCCAGACATGGACGTGTATCAAGTGAAAGTCGCTCAGTTATATCTGACTCTTTGAGACCTCCATGGACTATATAGGAATTTCCATGGACTTCTCCAGGCCAGAATATTGGAGTGGGTAGCCTTTCCCTTCTCCAGGGGATCTTCCCAACCCAGGGATTGAACCCAGGTCTCCCACATTGCAGGCGGATTCTTTACCAGCTGAGCCACCAGGGAAGCCCAGATGTGTATCAAGGGCAGAGTCAAACCAGCAGGCTGAATCAGTAGGAGAGGAAAAGATCAGCTGATAAAACTGCATCCATGTACAAACAGATGTGTGCATGGGAACTCAGTATATGATAAGGACAGTGTCTCACGTGAGGGGAGGGAGAGCCCATCAATAATCAATAAACACAGGGACTGAGACCACCAGAGAACTAGTGAGGGGAAAACGACCCTAGCGTCTGCTTCCTACCACACATGCACAACACATTCCAAGTCGGCTAAAATCCAAGACGCAAGGTTTAAATTCCATCAAAGTCCAAAATTTTGTGTTAAAAAAAATTTACAAACACAAAGACAAGTGAGAGGCCCCTTGCAACATGTATAGCAAAGGGTTCACCACCAGGACACATAAAGATTTCATTTAAACCCAGGCACGAAGACTGCTGCATACATTAACATTTACTCCACACAGATCCCTAGGCCTGTTTATTCCCTCCAACTTTGCAGAGGTTAAAGCGTCCGCCTGTAATGCGGGAGACCCGGTTACGATCCCTAGGTCGAGAAGATCCCCTGGAGAAGGAAATGGCAACCCACTCCAGTATTCTTGCCTGGAGAATCCCATGGACGGAGGAGCCTGGCAGGCTACAGTCCAAGGGGTTGCAAAGAGTCAGACAGGACTGAGCAACTTCACTTCACTTTCAGTTTGCAAACAAGGAACTTGAGACAAAGCATAGCTAAGTAACTGACCCTGGGTGACACAGCCAAAACAGTGGCAGAATGAGTAAAAGGGATAAGTATGAGTATGAGTAAAAGTATTAGTTCAAAGAGCCAGTAAAAATGTTGGAAACTAAATGTATGTATGATCATGGATCCGATGCTGAACCAGAATTTTTTTTTACTGTAGTAAAATATACATAATTTACCATTTTAACTGCTTTTAAGTGTACAGTTCAGTGGCATTAAGTACATTCACATTGTTATACAATTATCACCAACATCCAGCTCCAGCACTTTTTCATCCCAAACTGAAACTGCCCCCATCAAACACTAACTCCCCAACCTCCTCCTCCAAGCCCCTGGTAACAATCATTCTACTTTCATTCTTCATGTACCTGACAAATATTCTACATGCCTCATAGAAGAGGGATCATAAGAGTTTTTGTCCTTTGTCTGAATTACTTCTCTTGGTACAAAGTCTTCAAGGTTCATCCAGGTGAGGGGCTTCCTCACAAAATTTTCTTTTTTTTTTAAAGCCTCAACAATATTCCTGTATGTATGGACCATATTCTGTTCATCCAGTCATTCAATGATGAACAAAAGTGTTGCCACCTTTTGGCTATGGTGATTAATGCTGCTGTGAACATTCTGTACAAGTATCTGGTCAAATCCTTGCTTTCAATCCTTTCGGGTATATACCCAGAAGTAGAACTGCTGGATTATATAGTAACTCTATGTTTAATTCACTGAGGAACCTAGAATTTTTTGTTGTTGTTGTTATAAAGGACATTATTGGGGAAACAGGACAATATAAGGTCTATAGATTAAATAATAGTATTGTATCTGCTTCATGACTATGTAAGAGACATATCCTTGTTCTTTGGAAATACACGTTGATGTGTTTAGGGATAGAGGGGAAATCTCTCCAAATACAGAATATGTTGATCAATTGCTCTATCGAGAGGAGAGAGAATGCAAATGTGATAAAACATTAACAAGTGGAAAATCTGGGTGAAGGATGTACAGGAATTCTTTGTCTTATTAGTATAATTTTTATGTACATCTGAAATTATTTCAAAGTGAAAAATTAATTAAAAAGCCACCTTATCCAGGGCTTGTTAATCAAGGGGGTGCCAGGACCACTCAGGGTGGGGAGGGGGAGCGATTTGTAGGTCTAGTGGGAACCACTGCTGTTACGCAACACCCTTTTCCTGGTGAGTAGCTGGAGAGAAGAAGGGGCTTCCTCACGGAGCCCAGGCTTGGGACAGCCTAAAGGTGGCGCCTCCAGAAGTCAGAAGCATAGAGGACCGCCTCCTCTGTCTTCGTCCGTCCGTGGTCTTACTGACCAGGAGAGGGGGGCCAGGGGTCTTACTGACCAGGTGGGAGCAGAGACTGCCTGGCAGCTCAACTCTCTCACCCACAGTGACACTCCAGAGAAATCTTGGGATGTCGGGGGGCGTGGGGAGGATGCAGCCCAAGGGCTGAGATTTCAGAGAGGGAGAAAACCTTTTTCCTCCAATCTGAAGACAAACTAACAAAAAACTCAAACAACTTTCCTATTGTGGAGGCAGCTTAACGCAGCGATTAGGATTCTGAGTTCTTTTTCGTCTCTTTGCTGTTTTTTTGCTTTTGGCTGTACAACCAGGCTTGCAGTATCTTAGTTCCTTGACCAGGGATTGAACCCAGGTCCAGCAGTGAAAGCGCTGAGGCCTAAACTGGACCGCTAGGGAATTCCCAAGAGCCTGAGCTCTTGAAGCAGCAAATCTGAGTTCATATTCCCGCTCTGTCTCTTAATCTATCACCTTTGGCAAGTCCCTTCCTTCCTCAGACTGTTTCCCTTGCTTGTAACAAAACAAGAGAAACTACCACAGCACAGGTTAAGGGTTTGGCACCTGGAGCAAGGCCACCTGTTCGAACCTCAGACTGACCACATACTCACTAAGTGACTTAAGCAGTGTATTCAACCTCTCTGTGCCTCTGTTTCCTCCCCTGTAAGCAGGCAACAATAACAGCATCTTCTTCACAGTATCTCTTCACTTCACTTCATGGAAAATAGATGGGGAAACAATGGAAACAGTGACAGACTTTATTTTTTTAGGCTCCAAAATCACTGCAGATGGTGACTGCAGCCATGAAATTAAAACACATTTGCTCCTTAGAAGAAAAGCTATGACCAACCTAAACAGCATGTTAAAAAGCAAAGACAGTACTTTGCCAACAAAGGTATATCTAATCAAAGCTATGGTTTTTCCAGTAGTCATATACAGATGTGAGAGCTGGACTATAAAGAAAGCTGAGCACTAAAGAATTGATGCTTTTGAATTGTGGTGTTGGAGAAGACTCTTGAGAGTCCCTTGGACAGCAAGGAGATCCAACCAGTCCATCCTAAAGGAGATCAGTCCTGGGTGTTCATTGGAAGGACTGATGTTGAAGCTGAAGCTCCAATACTTTGGTCATGTGCTGCGAAGAACTGACTCATTTGAAAAGACCCTGATGCTGGGAAAGATTGAAGGAGGGAGAAGAAGAGGGTCACAGAGGATCAGATGGTTGGAGGGCATCACCAACTCAATGGACATGAGTCTGAATAAACTCCGGGAGTTGGTGATGGACAGGGAAGCCTGGTGTGCTGCAGTCCTTGGGGTCGCAAAGAGTCAGACATGACTGAGAGACTGAACTGAACTTCACAGCATTGTTATGTAAGTAAATGAGCTGACATGGATACCCCTCCCTGTGTTGGCAGTTCCTCCTCAGGGTCCCAACTTGTTGGAGCTCAGTCTTTGACCCTTTTATCTAAGCTCCCTCACTCCTTGGGCTTAAAATGCCACCCATGTGTCACCATTTACAAATGTCAATCTCCAGGTCATTCTCTTTCTCAGAACACCACTGTGTATCCAACCGCTTAGTCAACATCTCTACCAAAACATCCAGTGCTATCTTTTTCTCTTATTTATTTTTTTAATTGGAGGAAAATTGTTTTACGATGCTGTGTTGGTTTCTGCCATTGTTGCACAACAGAATCCAGTACTATTTTAAACCTCTCACATCTGAAAACTGCACTCTTGACCTTCCCAACACTGATCTTCCAGGGTCTTCCTTCTCATTTCTGGAAACTCTGTCCTTCCACAGGCTCAGGCTTTTGTCAAGGCCACTTATTAGAAAGTCATGCTGTCTGTGCCTTAAAGTATGAGAAATTGACCACTTCTCACCACCTCCACGGTCCCACACGGCTCCCAGTTGCCATCACCTCTGACCTTGGCCAACCAAGGACTTCCTGGTCGCCCTGCTTCCTTTCCGCCCTGCCCCTCAACGTTGCTGATTGTTCATAAAGCACCCAGAGTGGTTTGATCTAACCAACATCACCCCTCTCCTCTGCTCAAAACCCTCCAGCATCTCACTGACCAGGCCGCACAAATGTGGCTCTTTGCCCCCACCAGACTGGCCCCAAAGCTACTCCTCAAAGTGGGGTACACTCCCACACCAGAGCTGTGTTCCTGAGATCCCCTCTTCCGGGAAGGCTGGTTCCTTAGTGGCCTCACTCTCACCCTCTTCAAATCTTTGCTCAAAGGTTTAAGTAAGTCTTCCAGGCGGCCCAGCACCCGGGGCCCTTCTTGCCTCCGTCACGTGTACATCACCTTCTAACATCCTGTTTTCTTGTCTATCACCTGTCTTTCTGCCTCTGAAGGTAAGCGCCAGGGAGGACAGGGATTATGGCCCATTCTGTTCATGACTTTATCCCCAGAGCCTAGAACAGGGCCTGAATTAATCATTCTTAGCTCTAATTATATTTCCTTATTTAGTCAACAGTAACTGGCCAATTTCAGCAACTGTACTTTATGCCCAAACCACCAAACAATGTGTAGGAAACCACGCTAACTAAGTAAACAAGCTAAAAGCTACACGTATGCTAGAAGCTCAACTCTTGAGAGGTATATTAAGAAAAAAATAATACACAAAAACTATACTAGTTTTTATCATAAAATTATGGTGGGCTTCTTTCTGTTTTCTGATTGTCTCTGCTTTTCTACTGTTGCTTTAAAAGTAAAATAAAAATTTAACCTCTTTTTAAAAACAACTGGTAATCAGATTGAAAAGGGCTCAGCCTCACTAAAAATCAAGGAAATGCAAATTAAAGTGACAAGAGACCATTTGTCCCAATCCACTGGTGGTCCTGTGAATAATACAACAGGCATTCTGGAGAGCAATTTGGCAACAGCTATTAAATTTGATTCTATTTCTCAGCATCCACCTAAAGAAGCACTTTTACATATGCAGGAGACATGTTCAGAAGTGTTTGCTGATGTATCCTATATTTCCAGGGGAAATTCTGAAAGTAATCTGCATGTCCAGGAATAGGTGAATGGTTAAACTATGGGACATCCATACTGTGGGTACCTTTGCAGCCATTAAACAGAACACAGCATATGTACAAGCCTGGAGGAATCACTAGGGCAAACAGCTAGGTGAAAAAGGTGAGCTCTCAAACAACATATCCCCCAGTTATGAGGTAACATTTGGAGATAATATATTTCTGTAAGTCATTAAAAAGGTGAGGAAGTTAACTCATCATTCTGATGGGAGGTAGAGGTAAGACAGTGGAATAAGGCAGTAGCTAATTAGCCTTTGAATTCTTAAGTACCATGAGAATCTATGCATACAGTAATTGTGTAATTAAAAATAAATTATCTTTTTAAATAAGAAGAAAGATAAAATGACTCCCCATATTCAACCACCCCACAGTTCCCCTAAAACTCACTTCTTCTGTTAAGCCTTTTGTGGGTGGTCCACCATTGAGCGTTCCCTCCTTTGCGCAAACGTGGCAGGGAAGAAGAATTCAAAGGGCAGGAGGAAATGAGGGAATGGGATAGAAGAGGGATGAGGAACAGAGCACAGGGAAAGCAGAATGCAAGGGAAAATGTGAAGAGAAAGAAGGCAAATACTGTGAGAAAGCAACTTCACACCAATCTGAATACTCGTCTCCATCTCTCTGTAAGGTCTCTTCCAAGGGCCTGACCGCATCAAAAAGAACGACAGGAAGTTATCTTCACTCTCACTGACTCTTCATTTGACTTGTTAACAAGAATTTTTTGGGAAACCTGCTTTCTCATCAGACGTATCCATTCTTTACAATGTCCCTACATTGTATCCTTCAGAAAGAGTAGAGCTCCAGGCCATTCACCATGGAGGGGCGGGGAAGGGAGCCAGACAACTCCACCTGTGGCTGTGGTCATCAACCTGAAAAGGACGTCAGAGTCCCATGGGAGCTGATGAGAATATCAATGCCCGAACCAGTCCCCATTCCACTCAACTCTGGGGTGGGACCTGTCCAAGCTCCCGAGCAATTCCAATGAACAGTCAGAGTTGTGAACACTGCTTTAAAGCTTGCTGATGGTCCATAAAACCATCGAGTGATATCAGAGGTGCCAAACTTCCCTAATTATAACATCCCAGTCTCTTCCACAAAAGGTTACTGGTCAATGAGACTTGGAGTCCCAGTTCTCATTCCACAGGGAAAAAAAGTACACTAACCTCCCGGCAGCCTGCTAGTCACAGCCTCTACCCAGCAGGGAACCAAAAGTAGGTGCGGAAGGGGTGGATCCTGGGGCCCAGCTCAGCCACCACCGAGCAGTGGGGTATGGCTATGTCCCATCTCTGCATCTCAGTTTTTCTCTTCTGCAGAATAGAGCCATCACCTCCCTCCCTCCCAAGGACAGAGTGAGGACAACTTTCAGGATGTGCCTTTGTGGCCTTGGAATCCACTGGAAGGGAGGCACTCTTAAAATGTGTGGGGTAACATACATTCTCTGGGTTACTCATCTAGGACAAAAAGGAACCTCTCTCTCTTCTTCTCTCCCTCCCATTCATCCATCCATCCATTCATTTTCCTTTCTAGTTGTGGGTGGGGGAGGGGCAGGGAGAACACACTATACAAGCATACCCAGGTATTTTCTTCCTGAGAGTCAGCTGTCATCTCTCAGATCCTAAAAAATGGCCTTACTCACTGAAAAGCAACATTCTCCTCCACTCCCTCAAGTCTTCTCAAGGTTTCCAAGATTCTTAACAATTTTCTCTCCCAGAAACATCAAAACACCACTGCAGACAGACAGCCTGGGACATTCTCTGAGGTTTTTTGTCTTTGTCTTTGGCTTCTCTTCAAAACAGTCATCAGGTTAAATAAAAGCAAGCAAAAGTGCTTTAGCAGAAAGATTTCCCATTAAGTGGTGTCAATAAAGAGACTGTATTTTTTTCAAAGAGTGGTCATACAGACACTTCTAACCCCGGCCTTGCTTGGAGTTGCCACAGCTGCCCCCTCTCCTGGAGTCTGGACTCCAGCTGTTTGGGGTTGTGGGGGGAGTAGTTGGTGGGAGCAGGATTGGAATGCACCCCCACTTGGCCAGCAGCACACAGGCAGGTCCCAGGATCCTGCCAGGTGTTTGCATTTTTCCAGGAAACCTCAGGGAATGCAGGCAGTTTAAGGAATGCATCTAGATGGTGCAAGTGTTTTCCACACTCTGCCTCACATCTAGCATCTGTTTAACAGCTGCTCCAGATGTGGATATCCGGGCATGGCTAGGCCCAACCTATCCCAGGAGTAGGAGCTGGAAGTGCAGGGCCCAGATTGAGGCTCTGTGTCCTGAGAGCTCAGCTGGTCCCACAGAGAGGGCAGAGGCACTGGGAAGGCCCCTCCTTTCAAATTCTCCCCGATGGGAACACAGATTCTGCCACTCGCAAAGCGGTCCCCTAGGGTGAAGCTTAGCTTCCTGAGACCCCTCTCTTGGAAGAGCCCATTTCACCTGGAGAAAACTTTGGGGGATGCTCTGCTGGAGGCCACCAGAGTCCCCCACACTGTGGGGGAGACAGGAAGCACCTGCCAGACCAGCCCCATGCCTCTCTGGGGGCTGGGACCAAGGCCAGACCCTCTCATCTACTCAAGACCTTGCTCCAGCAACCAGCCCCTCTGCCCTGGACCACTCCCATCAACACACAGCATGTCAGGAATGCTCCGGTTTTGCTCTCACGTCCCCCAGAACCACACACCTTCCTGCTTTACAGCAAAACTCTTGCGACACAGGACCTGCACCTCTCATGTTCAATTCATCTCCTTGACCTCTGCCCCCACCAGTGGACCGTCATCCCTCCAACTGGGGTCACCAGCTACCCTGGTGGCTCCATAGGGTTATTCTCAATCTTCCTCCCACATGGCCTGCAGCAGCCGTCAGTCCGCCCCACACACCCTTGAAACCCATCCTCCCGGGGGCTTCCAGCACCCAATTCTCACCTGGATTCCCTCCTGTCTCATTGCCAAGCCCTCCTGGTCTCTTTTGCTGGGTTCCCCTGACATCTCTGCTTTATAAATGTAGCAGACCTCAAAGCTCAGCCCTGCACATCTACCCTACCCCTCTTCCTCGCTCAAGCATCTCTTCTGCACTCCCTCTCTCTCTGCTCCAGCCACACCTGATTCTCTGTTGAACAACTCTGCCAGCTCAAGCCTTTGCACATGGCATCCTTTGTGTCTGGACAGCCTCTCCACCAGACATCTGCATGCTTATGCCTCCATCTCCTTTGATGACATCTTGCTGACATCCCATTTACAACTGCAAACACCTCCTGACCCTCATCACTCCTCACACTCCATTTTCTTGATTTATTTTTCCCTATAGCAGTTACCATCCACCATTGGAATAAGGGCCACAAGAGGTGAGCTTTTCCTCTCTTTTGCTCACTCCCAGGTACACAATCCTAGGACAGTGCCAGGTGCAGAGCAGGTGTTCACTACACACTTGTAGTGTGAATACTGAACAGACTACAGGCTCACTACTACCTGTGATCTTAGAAATTCAAGGACATCCAGGAAAGCATCACATATATTTCCATTTCTCTCTCAGGGCTGATCTTCTCTTCCGTACCCTCCAATGGGGATAAGGCATGCATCACCATGGCTTTGAAACAGGAGGGAAGGGGCCAGGGCACAACCTTGAGAAGAATGACATAGTCGTGAAAGTGAAAGTCACTCAGTCGTGTCTGACTCTTTGCGACCCCATAGACTAGAAAATCCACGGAATTCTCCAGGCCAGAATACTGAAGAGGGTAGCCTTTCCCTTCTCCTGGGGTTCTTCCCAAACCAGGGATCAAACCCAGGTCTCCTGCATTGCGGGCGGATTCTTTACCAGCTGAGCCATAAGGGAAGCCCAAGAATACTGGAGTGGGTAGCCTATCCCTTCTCCAGCGGATCTTCCCAACCCAGAAATCGAACGGGGGTCTCCTGCATTGCAGGTGGGTTCTTTACCAACTGAGCTATCAGGGAAGCCCCATAGTCCACATATCAGGGAAGCCACATAGTCATAGGACATGACAAAAACTGATCAGAACTACCTAGATCCAAGATGGCAGAAGATTCAACTTCCAGTAGACCTTGAGCCTCATTATATCCTCATTGTAATATATTAGCTAAATGACATACTCACCCGCACCATGAGAGTTCAGAGCTAACCATAAAAGGCTAAATAGTGGGCAGTGGCCCAATGCCTGGAAATCCTTGCCCTTCCTCCCACCCTCAAGAGTTGGAATCCTCCCACTCATTAGCCTATGAAATTACCCAGCTCACAAAAAATAACCAAGCCATATTTCCGGGCCTCTGGTCCTCTAAGATGGCCTACACTCTGTGGAGTATGTTTCACTCTAAATAAACCCACTTCTTACGTATCACTTTGACTCTCACTGGATTCTTTCTGTGATAAGACATCAAGGACCTGAGCTTCACTAAGTCTTGACAAGCGTGTGATCGCAATTAAGAGCATGGGTTCAAGTCCCAAACTGAGCTGCACGGTTTTGGTTTCAGAATTTCCCAGGCCACTCCTGGTCCTGAGTTTCAGGAAAGCCACAAGTTCATTCTGGCCTTCTAAAAGCTGGAGAGTCTGGATCTGCTGCCTACACAGATGGCGAGTCAGACAGTTACACTTGGCTTTCTTCCAAGCCAGGGGCCCCAAGGACAAGTATAAGAGATGTATGCTGGGCCTCAGACTCTGAGCAGAAGAGACCCTCCTGAACCTCCAGATACAGACAACACCCTGCTCCTCCGGAGTTTTTGAACCTCTTATCACCTCTGAACTTTCAACATTCCTGAGACAGCAGGATCATCCCCATTCACCAGGTAAGAAAGCCAAGACTCAGAGAAGCTGAGGGGTCTGCTTGCCTGAGGTCACACAGGCAGCTAGAAGCAATCTGGAACCAACTCTTGAACAATGATCTACTGAGGATTTATCATGTTCAACAGAGATGCACTTGACATGGTCACATCCCTTAATGGTTCACATTCTACTCTGGAGAACTGGAAACTTCCAAATCTTGACACACAGTCTTTCAGCAGAGTTCACCTTCCACCAGGGCTGCCACAGACTGGCCAGAAGCAGAGAAGCTCAAGAGCTTCAGACCCGAGATTCTGGTCTGAAGGCTGCATGTGCGTCACGAGGTCTGGCACACAGAGCCCTGGGTGAGGCCTGAGAGACTCGATCCTTTGGCTGCCAACCACTGCCTGTATTCAACATCAGAGGACATGTTCAGAAGCGATAGACTTTTGATGGTGTGCCTTTGAATGAGCTTCAATCATCAGATGTCTTCTAGAACATGAGCTTGTGGCAGTCAGGGAGCAGTGCCTTGCACACAGCAGACGCTCAATAAATGAGGGTTCCAAGAACTGTGAGTCTGCTGGGCCTGAGCTGCCCAGTGGGGTCAGAGTGGGTAGAGGTGGGTCAGAGGGGCCAGAAGTGCACAGTCGGGGGCTTCCTGCCTGGATCCCACATTCTGGCAGAGGGGGCCATCCCCACCTTGGCAATCTAGGGATGCACAATGCTGCCTGGAGCGAGGGCCCCTGAGCACCCCTCTGAGCTTGCAGAGCCCCGTGCCCTCCCGGGCGGTGTTACCTGGGAGACGTGGGACTGCGTCTTCTCGCTCTCGCCATCACCCTCCGTCTTGTCGGCCAGCAGTCCCTGCACCTGGTACTCCAGCACGTAGCTGTCAATGAAGCGCTCCAGCTCCTCGATCTCCTGGGAGCGGCTGCTCCCAGCCTCGGAGGAGGCGGACGCTGCTGAAGAGTTCTCCATCCCTCCCGCTCAGGGGCCTGGGCTGCGGGAGGCAGAGGACAGACGGGCTCCATGAGATGATGCTGCTGGAGGCAGAGATGGGGACCCCACCTGAGAAGCCCTCCCCCTCCCGGAGGCACTCCCTCATCCATCCTGCCCTCTCCCAAGCCCTCGAGCAGTCAGTGGGGTGCCGGCTGGCCTTTAGTGAGGGGAGAGGAAGCTGTGATTCCTCCCGGGGGTGGAGAAGGAGACTCAGGCCCAGGGAAGGGCCAGTATTGTGCCTAATTGTCCAGCATCGTAACTGGGGCCATGCTGGGTGTCAGTTCACACCTAGACCTTACCACTCAGGAGAAAGCAGAAAATGGGACCCAGCCTACCACCCCAGCCCCATTTCCCAACATGGAGGTAACAAAATCTATCACAAAGCAGAATAAGACCGACCACAGGCGTCTATGTCCCTGACTTCAGCATTGAGGCACACAAATGCTTTAAAGGGCCTGGGCCTCCAAGGAATACCTCCTTCCAAAGACACATGTTCCAGACGACCCCTAAATTTGGTGAAGACAGTAGGCGATAATGTGATTCTGCAGCCCTGTTAATGGTGTGTCCAGCAGGACACACACGCTATACTCGGTCTCTAAGGACATGACTAGCTTTTAATGATACAGTGTGTAAGGCCCAGCGGGTTGTCTGGGAGGGTATGGTTCAGTTATGGACACTGCCTGGTCACCCTCCAAAGGAGCATGACACCCTCATTAACAGCTCAGGCCCTCTCCCTGAGAAGCTTGACAAAAAGTTTGACCAGTGTTCCATGGATACCTATTAAAGTCCACCAATAAAACTGCTGTACCTAGGAGGAATTCCCTGGCAGTACAGGGGTCAGGACTCCGCACTTCCACTGTATAGGACATGAGTTCCATCCCTAGTCAGGGAACTAAGATCCTATATACCCTGAGGCATTGCTTAAAAAAAAAAAGCTGTCCATCTCCAACAGGATTGGTTAACCTAGCAGCTGCAGGGGCCCAGGCCTGCAGGGACACCTCCACTGTCCACTCTTGCCCTCAAAGCTCCCCGCAGTCCACCTGGAAGTTGAGAAAGAAAGCTAGAACCATTCTTACCACTAGGTCCCTTCCCACCAGGGACACCCACCACCCTGCTCCCGACAGGAAGGGGCTTTAAAGCTGGTCTGGCGTCCCTTTCACTGTCTGAAAATCAGGGCTTTCCAGAGGGAGTCCACTGAGCAGAAAAAGCAAAGACAGCACATGGCTTCACCATCAGAACTAGAACAAGAGTCTTCTACCAAAGCACCACCCTTAGATACACAAAGACCCAAGTAACTATGCGCGAGGCTCTGAGACCACAAAGGGCTTTCGGCGCCTCGAACGTGTTGTGGATAATAAAGACAACTTCCTAGTATGTTTAAAAGAACACTTCAATTTCAAAATCTTGGATTACTGAGAGCTTTTTAAGGACACAGTTATTCACCAATACTTAAGGCTTTGTTGAGTTTTTAATCGTAATGAATCCAAAACAGGACAAGAAGCGGCCCGAGGGGTTCCAGAAATGCTGCAAGACCACGAAGGCTGACTCCCCCAAACCCTCCCCAGGCTCCCCAGAGGCTTTGCTGACCATGGGGAGGAAGAACTGCCCTGGCGGGCCCACAATCTCCAGCTGACTTCCTGCTTCAGGTTGTGGCTTTCGGCTGCTGCACGAGACCCAGGCTCCCTTGGACCCCAGACCAGCTACAGAGGGTACGTGCTGGGCTTCAGCTCAGTGACCTGGGGGCTTGCGGGTGTGTCCACCTGCCCCAGAGGGAGAAGCCTGTGGTTTCAGGCTTGGGTGCTCTCTTCAGAGTGAGGGAACCCAGGGGTGGAGGCCTGGGTGGCGGTGAGTGTGCAGGCATTTTGCTCAGATTGAAATAAGTGTGCCTAGTGGTGCAAGGGCCATTTCCTCCACCTGCCATTCAAGGCCCAGAGTGGTCTTACATCCTTCCTACCACCAACCCCACAGCTCAGACAGCTGCCTCCCGCCCCCTGGCCCCTCTGCTTTTTGTCCTGGATGCAAGTCAAGTGTGGCAGCCTTCAGAACTTAAGAGGGCCCTGAGCGTGCACTTTCTCCCAGTTACTCAATCAAACATTAACCTAGGAACTCCTGGGAGAGGATTCTGTAAATGTAATTAAACTCCAAGTCAGCAGATCTGAAGAGAAGACAGTATTCAGCAGGGCCTGACCCAATCACATGAGCCCCTTACATCCAAGGCTGGAGGGAGAGACAGAGTCGCCTGCCTGAAGGAGAAGGAATGTGTGCAAGGATCGTGGGCAGCCTCTAGAGGCTGAGAGCCATCCCTGGTCGATGACTGATCAGGAAAAGTGCTTCTGGCCTGCAACAGCAAGAAGTAAATTCAACAAGCCCTGAACTTAGGGGCAGGTTTCTTCTCCCAGAGCCTCCAGACAGAACCCAGCCTGACCGACCCCCTGATATCAGCTTCCTGCTATACTGAAAGGGGCTTCTTACTTCCAGCCCTGAGAGATGATAAACAGGCATCATTCCAAGCCATTAAGTTTGTGGCAATAAACCACTAACATGGGACACTCTTTCTGCCTCTGTGCTTTTGCTCACACTGTATCCCTCACCCAAAGTCACTTTCCCCTTCCTTCCACCTGCCCAGTCTAGGGGTCCTTATACTCACGAGGGGCTAGAACCTTAGAGGCCAGTGCCAACTAGCCCAATCCCCAACTTTAACAGCGGCGAGGGGGGCAAAGGATTCACCCAGTCTCAGCCTAGGGGCATGAATACAACAACCCCTATTAATAAGAGGAGCTGCTAATGTACCTGCACAAGTAGCCTGGGCCAGCATCCCCCTCAGCACTCCATAGACCTTCATCCACTTACCCCTCACTGTAACTCTATCCAATTGATACAAAAAGAAAAAACTAGGGTTCAGGGAGGTTAAGTAACTTGCCCAAGAACACACAGCAGAGCTACGGGTCCACCTACACCTCACCTCCTCTTTTTTTTTTAATGGAATCTAATTGCTTTACAACATTGTGTTAGTTTCTACTATACAACAAAGTGAGTCAGGTATGCGTGCATGCTAAGTCGTGTCCAACTCTGCATGACTCCATGGACTAGTGTAGCCCACCAGGCTCCTCTGTCCATGGGATTGTCCAGGCAAGAATACTGGAGTGGGTTGCCATGCTCTTTTCCTGGGGATCTTCCTCACCCAGGGATCAAACCCGCACGTCTTACATCTATCTCCTGCATTGGCCAGGGGGAATCCTTTACCACTAGAGCCACCTGGGAAGCCCAAAATCAGGTATATGTATACTATCCCTGCCCTTCTGGACCTTCCTCTCACCCCCACCCTCGCCCCCGCCATCCCAGCCATCTAGGTCATCACAGAGCATGGAGCTGAGCTTCCTGGGCTTTATCATCCCACCTCCTGGTACCTGCTCAGGCCCTCATGAAATCTCCCACTCCTTTTACCACCGCCCTTGCAAAGCCCAGTGAATTCTTCAGTGTTGTGTGTGCGTGCGTGTGTGTGTGTGTGTGCGTGTGTGTGTCCTAACCTCCACTGGGCTGCAGGCTCGAGAGGGCTGGGCCCCGTGCCTCGCTCACACACGGCCCTGGGCAGGCGGCCGGCCTCGGCAGGATAGGGTGATAAGGTCGGTGCCCAGAGAAGGCTGAAAAGGAGCCGCCTGCACAAAAGGCCAGTATCTGAGGCCGCGCCCATGATTCCTCAAAGAACTTCAGATCTTATCGCGGGCTTCTGGCTCCCGTCTCAGGTGCGGGCAGAGGGCTGGGCTCTGTAGGAACTAGACAGGAATGTTTCCAGGAGGACCTAGCGCCCAGCCCGGCCTACACAGCCGGCCCCGCCCACACGGCAGGCTCCGCCCACACGGCCGGCCCCGCCCTGCCCTGCTGGGACTCCCAGGCTCTCACGGGCCTGTCACGGGGCCACACCATCGTCCCGGGAGGGAGGCAGGAGGCAGAAGGCAGAAATCACCCCCTGCTGGCTCACTGAGGAAAGGGCTGGGGGGGGGGGGCTTGAGACACATTCCCACCCTGGAGAATCCTGGTGCCCAGAGGGAAAAGGAGCAGAACCCACGCTGGTCGCTGGTTTTGGAGACCCCCCTCCCACGCCAATCACTGTGGCCCAGACAGGGTCTCCCGCGCAGCCTGACGGCACGTCCCCTCAGCCGCCCAGGTCTCCTCGGACACGGGCACCTCGGAGCGGGAGGAGCTGACAGCCGCCGCGGCAGCCCTGGACGGGGACAAACCCTCCCTCTCGGTCTCTCAGATAAAGCTGAGGCGCCTTCTCCGTGGTCCCACAGGGCGACCCAGGGCACGGAGCCCAGCGGCCCACAGTGGTGACCAGACAGTCGTGACGCCCCTTTGCCGACCCCCTCCTTCTGTGTCTCTCCCCGCAGAGAGACCTGTTCCCGGGGTATCACTTGGGTTGGGCTCATTTGTCTGCTCTACAATGAGCCCCAACCAGGGTGCAAGTCCCTCCTTCAGAAGAAAGCCCGAGCTTTCTCTCTTTACCGGAGAAGAGGGAGGCGGGACAGCGGGACAGAGGAGATTTGCGCCTACATCATCCATCTCCTAGGCCATCAGTCAGGCACTCACTCCCCCACTTTCAATAGAGGTAAAACACATATAACTCAAAACGTACCACTGTAGCCATTTTCAAGTGTACAATTCAGTGGCATTAAGTACATTCATCAAGCTATGGTTTTTCCAATAGTCATGTACGGATGTGAGAGTTGGACTATAAAGAAAGCTGAGCGCCAAAAGATTGATGCTTTTGAACTGAGATGTTGGAGAAGGCTCTTGAGAGTCCCTTGGACTGCAAGGAGATTCAACCAATCCATGCTAAAGGAGATCAGTCCTGGGTGTTCATTGGAAGGACTGATGCTGAAGCTCAAACTCCAATACTTTGGCCACCTGATGCGAAGAACTGACTCACTGGAAAAGACCCTGATGCTGGGAAAGAATGAAGGCGGGAGAAGGGGATGACAGAGGATGATGGTTGGATGGCATCAGCAACTTGATGGACATAAGTTTGGGCAAGCTCCGGGAGTTGGTGATGGACAGGGAGGCCTGGCGTGCTGTAGCCCATGGGGTCACAAAGAGTCAGACACGACTGAGCAACTGAACTGAACTGAAGTACCTTCACAGTATTACATAAGCACCACCACTATCTATTTCCAGAAGACTGTCATCATCCCAACAGAAACCTGGGGCCCATTAAACAGCCCTCCGTCCCCTGTCGCAGTCCCTGGGACTGCCCTACTTTCTCTCTGAACTTGACTCCTCTGCATATCTCATTTAGGTGGCATCATACAACATCTGTCTTTTTGTGACTGGTTTATTTCACTTCTAATGTTTTCAAGATTCATTCATGTTGTAGCATGTGTCACAATTTCACACCTTTTTGTGGATGAATAATAATACACTGTGTTACAATAATAGATTTATGTATGGACCACATTTTGTTTTTCATCAATGGACACTCAGGCTGTTCTCACCTTTGGCTATTGTAATTAATGCTGCTACATACATGGGTGTACAAGTAACTATTTGAGTTCCTGTTTGCAGTTCTCTGGTAACTCAGACAGTAAAGAGTCTACCTGCAATGCGGGAGACCTGGGTTCAATCCCTGGGTCGGGAAGATCCCCTGGAGGAGGAAATGACAACCAACTCGAGTATTCTTGCCTGGAAAATCCCACGGACAGAGGAGCCTGGCAGGCTACATACAGTCCATGGGGACGCAAAGAGTCAGACACGACTGAGCGACATCACTTGCTTTCTTCTTTCTTTTGCAGTTCTCTGGAGTAAAAACCTACAAGGACCGCTCTACTTTTAAGGTAAAAACAGTGAGGAGGCATGGAGTGAACTCCAGGCTGGAGGAGACCAGGGAAATAAGGAGATACTTCTCTCCAGGACTTGTCCTGCTCCCTTCCTGCTGGTGCTCTGGGGTCTCCTCCTGGCTCCGCTTTTCACTCACAGCAAGATCAGGATATGCGCTCAGTCGCTTCAGTCATGTCCAACTCTTTGCGACCCCATGGACTGCAGCCCACCAGGCTCTTCTGTCCATGAGGTTCTCCAGGCAAGAATACTGGAGTGGGCTACCATGCCCTCCTCCAGGGGGTCTTCCCGACCCAGGGATCAAACCTGTGTCTGGCAGGTGGGTTCTTCACCACTTAATGCCACCTGGGAAGCATAGAGCAGGATGGGAAATCCCCAGACAGTTGGGCTGCTGAGTAAGCTGACAGCCATTAAGAAGAGCTTATGTTTTAATGATCAATGAAAAGTGGAAAGGGGGCTGGGCCCAGAGGAAGGAGAAAGAGAGGCGAGGCTGGAATAGGAGAAAAAACACCTCCCCCAGCTGCAGCCATCCAAAATGTGGTCTGTGGGGCTGAGGCCAGATCTCAGGAACACGCCCTGCAGCCTTCCAGGCCCCCTCCTGCCCGGCTCTGCCCCCCAGCCCCTGCCAGGTGATGGATGCCCAGGAACAAAAACGCAGGCAGCAGGCGTGGGGAAAGTGCTGAGGCCGCACTTTGCTGTAAGAGGCAGGCAGCCCCGGAGCCTGCAGGCGGGAGGCGGGGCCCGGGTGGGCACAGAGGGGCTGAGGCTGCGGGGCGCTGTGGTTCCTTGGGAAACCAGTGTCAGCAAAGGCGCTTCTGCTGATGCTGCTCCGCTGGAATCTCGCTCCCCCGACCCTCTGGGCCTGCCCGCCTCTCAACCTTCATGGGGGCTCACGGAGCTACAAGGACGAGGGCTATAGAGAAGAAGGCAGGGCCCAGAGAGGAGAAGCTGGAACCATCCCAGCCCTCTCAGCATCCTTTCCCACCGGCCCTGTGACAAATGGCATTAGCAGCTGTAAATGTAGCCAATCCCTTTAAGAACAGCCAAGCATTAGAGGAATTACCTCCTCTCCAACCCCCAGGACCAGTTCAGTGACCTGCCAAGCAGATGAGAGTCTCTGCTTTGCAGCCTGCCAGCTCTTCTGTGGGGGCACCCAACAATTCCAGGCCCTGGAAAGGGGAGCCCTGCACCCCTCACCCTCCAGTGGACCCTTTCGCCACAGGTCCTCAGCACACAGCTCGGCCAGGACTTCCTCAGAGAGGAAGCCCGGGGTTCATTTTCCGGCTTTTGGCTCCACAAAGGGTCTGGCCTCCTGGCCCGCAGGCCCCACTACAGGGAATGGGTTCTTGAGCTCAGTGACCCCGGGGACTCACGGGTCTGTCCCTCGGAACCCAGCAGGACAGCAACTCTGCAGATGGATGACAGGCCCCTCTGAGCTGTGGTGAGCAGCAGGACCCAGCCAGTCAGCACCGCTCCCTCACTGTTGAATGAATCACATCTACCCACCACTTCTCCAGCACCCCTTTCCCAAGCCACTGGGCTTCAGTCCCCCACCTGGACCCCCTCCAGCAGGCACTCCTGATGACCCTGCTCCACACCAAGGCCTGCCCTTCTCCCTTCCCGCCTCCACACACAGCTGACAACTGCCACCTACACGCAGAGCCTGCAGCCCCCAGAGCAGGGCCAGGCTGGGCTGCCCTGCCGGGAGTGTGGGAGGAGAGAGGCCAGCTGCCAGGGGAGGAGGGCGCCAGAGCCCTCCCCGAGGAAGCCACGGACACCCCCTTCACCACATCCTGCTGCCAAGTCACCCCTCCGAGACCAGCCCACGCCCCAGCTCCTGCACAGACAGGACTCAGGAAGAATGCTTCAACCTGCAGCCCTCATGCTCAGCCACCGGTGCCAGTGCTGGCCCGGGACTCTGGTGTTCACCACAGAAAAGCAGGGGGCTTCGGAAGAGGCCTCTGTGTTCAGGAGCCTCAGACCCTCAACCACCGGAAGTGGAGAAGTTCAGAAATACTAGGAGCTGGAGGCTACCCCAGATATCAGCATTGTTTACCATTGCAGAAGTGAGGACACCTGGTGTCCTCCACACTTCTGATACCAATGTAACCCTCTGTCACTCAAACATCAGACAGGGCTTAGCTGGGGCGCTGTTTTTCTAACTACAAGTCTCCATGGCTTTTGTGGACTGAAAAATAAACTGAGTGTAAGACAAAATCCAGGAGACACAGGTTCGATCCCTGGGTGGGGAAGATCCCCTGCAGGAGGGCATGGCAACCCACTCCAGTATTCTTGCCTGGACAATCCCATGGACAGAGGAGCCTGGTGGGCTGCAGTCCATGGGGTCACACAGAGTCAGACACGACTAAGCACACACAAGACAAAATCATGATCTCAGCATTAAAATGGTAGAACGAAGTTGAAAGTTCCAGTGAGTAACACACATTAAAAGTGGAACTATTGTTTCATGGAAATTTTGTCCCATCTAAATATATCACGGAAATACATTTTTATTTCTGTGATGCGTGGTCAAAACAGTTTATGAAAAGTGGCCCAGAGCAGCACTTCCCAAACTTGCATGTGTGCAGTGATCACAGGCGATCTTGTTAAAATGCAGATTTGGATTCGGTGGACCTCAGGTGGGGCCCGAGAGGCTGCATGTTTCACAAGCTCCCAGTTGGTGATGCTGCTGCTGGTCAGAGGACCACGCTTTGAATAGCCAAGATCTAGAAAAACCCGTCACATCCTCTCTATCCACTATTCAGCTATTCCATCCTGGCTGGAAGATGGGTAGATTCTCCATCCTGACTCTCTGGCCTGCTGGCCGGCTCTCAGGGTAAGGGGCAGTTTCTCTCATGGCCAACTCAGGGCAGGACCTCAACAGGCTGAATGAGTGTTTATCCGTGGGCCCTGGGACTGCCTACTTCCACCCTGGACTCTCAGCATCAGGAACACATAACAGCGCTCGCTTAGAGTCAGACAGGGCCAGACATACCCAGCTGCTCTCCCCAAGTTGGAGGGGCTCCTGACATCTAAGCCACGTGACCTCAACAGATCTTAAGAGAATTCAGCGATCCAGCCACTGCTCTATCCCTGGATGCTCCTGTTGCCCAGACGAGGACACTGGAGCCTGGAGAAGCGGAGGATCTGCTCAGAGTCATTCAGACGCCTAATGCATAGAGCCTGGCCTGTAATGCAGGTCTCCAAGCCCCTGAGAGTCTCCCATCCCCAGAAAGCCCCTCCTGAGTTGAATCACTTCTCCCTTCCCCCAGTGACTGCCAAAGTCTTTGGACCCCAAGTGCAGTTCTGGGTCACAGTCATTATCATCAGTCATGTCTGACTCTGCGACCCTATGGACTGTAGTGTACCAGGCTCCTCCATCTATGGGATTTTCCAGGCAAGAATACTGGAGTGGGTTGCCATTTCCTTCTGCATAACATCAGCCAGTTACTCCTAAATAACAGACGACCCCCAAGCCATTGCATCATTTTCACACCCTCACTCCACACAGAGCCCTGGGCCAAGCTCTGTGAATCTTTCAGAGCTTCCATGGAGAGAACAAGGGACCTGGGCCTCACTGCTCTCTCCCCAGAGCAGTCTCTGGATAACTGAGAAGCTGAACTCATTTTGCCAGTGAGGGGACAGATCACCACGAGCCTGGAAGGCAGGAGCGTTGCTGTGAGCCCTTCTCTCCCCAGCACACTCACCACAGAGACACCGGGAGAGGCATCCGAGAAGGGGGTTGGGGGGAGAGAGAACAGATGCACCCATCGCGGTCCATGCAGAGGACATCCCATCACATTCCAGTCTCCCAACTGGGATTTCCTCTGGAGGAAAAAGGGGCTTCCCAGGTGACGCAGTGGTAAAGAATCCGCTTGCCAATGCAGGAGACGCAAGAGATTCAGGTTCAATGCCTGGGTTGAGATGATCCCCTGGAGGAGGGCATGGCAACCCACTCCAGTATTCTTGCCTGGAAAATCCCATAGGCAGAGGAGTCTGGCGGGCTACAGTCCATGGGGTCACAAAGAGCTGGACACGATTGAGTGGAGAACGCATGCTGGAGAAAAAACAGACACTCTCCGACCCTGCAGAGGCCTCCACACCAGCAGAGGAGCCCAGACCAACTAGGAGGAGGGCATCCAGGATGGACTCGAGATGCCCAGCCCCTGTTCTGTCCCTGGACGTCCCTGCTGCCAGGTCTGCCCTCCCCACCAGCCTCCGGGGCCAACAGGAGATTCCACTGGGCTCCAGGTGCTGACTGCACACCTGCTCCCTTGGCCAAGCATGGGCTGGCTAAGGCCTCCTGACACCTTCTCATCCTCCCTTGTGCAGCAACCCAACTCTTATCCTGCTCTTGAATTTTTTATGGGGTTTTATCTTGTCCTGACAAGACTTCACGGTCCTTGGGGGCCCCGCTTCTTCCTGTATTTCTCACCATCTCAAGCCCAGGATGGCAGACTGGCCCCCGGGCCCCCAGCCCTCTCACGCCCAGCCTGGGGCACACCTTCCCCGAGAGTGGGGTTCCCCAGCTCCTTTGCCCACTGCTGCTGGGCCCAGGCTCCCCCCACCCCCAGCCCCCTTCCCAGCTCTTAGAACATTACAGCCAAGGATGCTTTGGGGTGGGGGGGTGGCGGGGAGGGGGAAACCTGTCCCATCTCCCATCTCAACAGCTGCCAGAGTCACCTGGTCCCAGAACCAAGACTGCAACCTCTTCCCACCACATTCTAGACCTTTCTTAAGGCAATTCACCTCCACAAGTAATGAGCACCTGCTGTATGCTGTGCCCCATAGGTTTGAGGGAGCATGGAAGTCACAGGCTGCAGGGTCACTGGTCAGCCAGCCCCACACCTGGCTGGAGTCAGGTAGCTTCTTCCCTGCCCCCTCCCCGTAAGACAGGGGAACATCACAGCTCCCGGTTCCAATGCAGGCTAAACCAAGCTCTGTAACCTTGGGTAGCCTGTTTCCGCATCTTTAAAGTTGACTGGTGATGAAAGTACCATCTCGGTAAAGTGTTGGGAGGATGAAGTGAGAAAGAACTCGTAAGAAGTTGAGAGTGTGGGTCCCACCCCCAGCCTTCAAAAGCTTCCGAGTTGATGGACAAAGAGTGGAAACTCAGAGTGTGCCCAGAAGGGAGCCCCGCGGTGTCCTCTCTGAACCCAGCATCGCTCCAGCGAGAGCACCTCGGGTAAAGGCCTCCAAGCTCCTCCGAGCCTGGTGGCCCAGAGCCCGTCTCAGGTGACACCCTCTCCACTGTCTCTCTCGGGGTATCCAGGGTCCCCATCATCCTGCTCCCTCCTGGCCATGGCTCCCCGAGCCAGCCCAGCTGGAACGGTGACAGGCCCAGGTGGTTTTCAAGAGGCTGGTGGAGGGTCTCAGAAGCTGGAGCAGGCTCCACACAACCTGTCCCTGGGGGTGTGAGGGCAGAGGGCTGTGACCCCCGGGCCGGTCTCACCGCTGAGGAGGAGAGCTGGCTCCCTCTAAGACCAGCATCCCTTCCCTCCGCCCTCCTCACCCTGCAGGCTGCTCAGTCAAGCCCACCTCCGGATGCCACCCTGACCACGCCAGCCCACAGAGTTCCCCCGAACACCCACAGCAGCTGCCCGCTGGGCCTTTCGGCCTCTGTCCCCAGGCACCTTGGATGACCAACTCCTCCCACACAGGCGAGAAGCAGAGACTGCAAAGGCTCATTCGGGGTTATACTGTTACATCTGTCCAGTATTTTAAATATTCAAGCCAGTTTTACAAACCAGAAGATTTCACAGTAAAATCCCATTTCTGATGTTCTTCAAAGCCCGCCACCAATACTGGCCACCTCCCCACACTAGAAGCACAAGCAAAGCGGGGCTGGGCTCTTCAGACAGGGCATGCAGTGGCCAGTTCTCCACAGGCCCCAACGCTCCCTAATTCCTCACAGCCTACAGTCATCACTCTCATGAGGCTCCATGCACTCACATGTTATCTGCTGGTCCTCGCCAACATCCAAGTTTGAGCCCCTTCTGCAAGAAAGTAATGAGGAGTGTCCCTAAGAACCTGGCAATCAAGAATAAGGATTGTCCCCTGGGAGTTACAATGGGAAATCAATACACGACAGTCCAAAATAGAAACATGCAGAGTCACTGCAAAGGGGGAGAAGGAAAGGTTTCCAGATCAGCAGGACGCCACCCTAACCTGGTTGAAGACAAGCCACAGAGCTATTATAGGAAGACTGTGTCACTGCAGGGATTGGGCTGCACTGGAAACAAAGAAAACAGTCAACCACAGAAGGCAGTGTACCCCCAAACTCTATTCAGGGAAAGAGGTGCACCTCCTGGGTGTCTTGAGGGGGGATCCAAGTAAATGGACAGTGTTGTCCCACTGCTCCCTGTAAAGCCCCCACCACACTCCAGCTCAGCCCTAACGTGGTCTTGGGGGCTGCCTCCTTCCTCAGCTGAACTACAAGCTCTTGGAGGCCGAGGACAAGCCTCCTCCTTCCCCTGTGACCTGGGAGCCAGACCTAAGCCCACCGCAGACATTCAGTTAATCACTGAGTATTTGATATGAGAGTTGGAGCATAAAGAAGTGCTGAAGAATCGATGCCTTCGAACTATGGTGCTGGGAAAAAAAAACTTTTGAGAGTCCCTTGGACAGCAAGGAGATCAAACCAGTCAAACCTAAAGGAAATCAACCCTGAATGTTCACTGGAAGGAACGATGCTGAAGCCGAAGCTGCCATAATTTGGCCACCTGATGTGAAGAGCCAACTCACTGGAAAAGACCCTTGATGCTGGGAACGACTGAAGGCAGGAGGAGAAGAGGCGACAGATGGTTGAATGGCATCACCGACTCAATGGACATGAGTGTGAGCAAACTCTGGCAGAGATAGGGAAGCCTGGTGTGCTGCAGTCCATGGGGTCGCAGAGAGTCGGGCATGACTGAGTGACTAAACAACAATAACTTGGGGCTTCCCTGGTGGCTCAGTGGTTAAAAAAAACCCGCCTGCCAGTGCAAGAGACATGGGTTCAATCCCTGGTCCCATAGGAAGATCCCATATGCCTCGGAGCAACTAAGCCCGAGCACCACAACTACTGAGCTTGTGCTCTGGAGCCCAAGAGTCACAACTACGGAAGAACGTGCCCCCAAGAGCCCGTGCTCCGCAAGCCAAAGCAAAGAGAAGCGCTTGCACTGCAACTGGAGAGAAGCCCCCGCTCACCACAACTAGAGAAAAGCCCTCACAGCAACGAAGACCCAGCACAGCCATAAATAAGTAAATAAAGGGCTAAACAACAACACCAATTTGATGATGGATTCTGGAATTAGACAATGGATGACAGGTAACTGAGGTTCTGTCCCCCTGGTAATCAGCAGGCAGGAAGCAGCTGGCTGCCAGTGGGCAGAGATGAGGCAGGGGCGGGGGGCATGTTAGCAGTGAAATCAGCTAGCACGGTAGGCTGGGGGAAGACCCCCTCTTTGGCTGACTAGCCTGCACGTATCACACACGATGCTGGAAGCCCACTAGACAGCGACCACAGGAATCTCAAACTTGACCCAGTGCCTGGGCGCTTATTCTCCCTGCATCCGCCAGGAACTGCAGGCAGAACTGAACAGCACAAGCCCAGGAGTGTAAAAACCACAGAAAATGGAAGCCCAGACCCCCTGATTCCAGGCCCTGAGCCAGCACACCCATGCGGCCCCTGCCTTTGCTTGGAGGGCCCCAAGGGGGTGCTCCTACTCAGGGCCAGCTCCTACTCAGGGCCAGCTCCTACTCAGGGCCAGCTGCCTTTGGCTTTCACTGAAGCAGCAAAGCAACCATCAATATTATATTCCCCACAGACTGTAGTCCCCATAGATTCCAAACTATTTCCCTCTAATAGCATACTTACTTTTCAAATTAAACTATACATGGCTTCCTCAATACATAAAAGATAACAACTAGCATTTATTGAGCATTTACTATGTGCCGAACTCTGTGCTAAATGCTTGTCATATATTTTACTTTAATCCTCAAGACACTCCTATAATGTAGGCACATTTTTGGTCCCATCATACAAATCGGGAAACCGAGGCAGACAGGAGTTGCCCGAGGTCATCTGTTAAAAGGTGAGCTGAGTCAGGTCTTGAGCCCAAATGGCTCCAAGATACGGTACGCTGACGAAACAGAAGTGAGGAGCGCAGAGCCCCACCCACTCAACAAATTGGTCCTGGCCCAACATCGCCCATGAGCTGCTGGACCCCACGGTCACTGCTGAAGCAGGTCCTGGAGCTGCTGCAGGTTAAGGCTTTGTGTCTTTCACAGGATAACAGAGTAAGTTGCCATCAGATATGAACGACTGAATCAGATCTTAAGTTATCTGTCGAGCTTGGGCTGGGGCTCTGGGCCTCCTGCCCTTGGATCTGCAAGTCCAGCAGCATCCTGCCAGTCGTCTCTCAGTCACCCCACGTACGAGGGAGACAGGTGTGCATCACCACTTCCCTCTTACCCATGGGGACCCTGGAACAATGTGCATATGGCTTCCCAACAGGAAGGACCACAACCCAGGCATCCTGACTCTAGCCCCGGGGTTTCCCCAGGACCAGCATCAGCTCAGGGTCCCACTGCCTTCTGGCATGAGCCAATAAATCACCGACCGTTCCCACCAGCTTGTGTTGTGATGGGGGAGAAACTGAGGGATGAAGGGGAAAGGGACTGGCTGGAAGGGATGAAAGCCCTATGAGCTACAGAGCCTTCTCCAGGAGAGAAGGGATGGGAAAGCCAAGTTCTGCAAACCGCAGGCCTCTGTTGGCTGTCACCTTGTAGAGCGCAGAACCCAATCACCAAGTTCTCAGCAATAACGGCCAAGCCAGAGATGTCAGTTACTGGCCATGGCCACGTTGCAGGCTCAGGTATGAGACTTCTCCGGGGGCTGGTTTTCCCCAAGTGTTTCTCTCTGGGACGTGCTAAGGCCATATATTTAGGAAAATAGGCAGCCAGAAAACATGAGTCCAGATCACTCCCATTGGGCACCCATGACAATATGCGTTCTTGTGGACCTTCTAGAGTATCATTTGGTTTCTCCCATCACTATACTTTCAAGGCAGAGTAGGAGTTCACAGAACTTGGGTGGAAGGCCCGTGGGCTCCAGTGGGAGGGCTGTGGACTTGCTGATCCTGGGCCTCTGTGACCTAGGAGCTCTCCTGGGGGACTAGTTTGAGGCAGCAGCAGGAAGGACTCCCAGATGCAGCCAGATGCCTTGCAGGGGGAAGAGAGAACTCGCCTGGTGGCAGATCTCGATGGCTGCTCTTATTAGGCCATCACAGTCATTGGGCTCTATTTCCCATCATCCCTGCAGTTAATTCCCCTCACTAGAGTGTGGGAGCAGCAGATAACCTCTTTAGGGGCACCCAGCAGGAGCAGTCTGTAGCCAGTTACAGCCACAGGGAGCAACTGAGTGGTTAACTGGCAGATAATTAACTGAGAAATTCCCCACAGCCCTCTGCAAGCTCTGCTGAGAAGGGGAAAGGAGGATATAGAAAGCTAGAAAGGGGCCTCTGTTGTCTCCAAAGTCACTGGATGTCACTCCAGAATCCTGGGAGCTGAGATGTAGAATGGTCTTTGTATGTTGAATCAAGTGTGAGTGAGGATGTGGGGAAATTAGAAGGCTCATACTCTGATGGTGGGAATGAAAAAGGATGCAACTGCTTTGCACAACAGTCTGGTAGCTCCCCAAATGATTACACATATAGTTAATATATGATCCAACAATTCTAATGTGTGTCTGTATACACATAATGCATGCTAAGTTGCTTCAGTTGTGTCCGACTTTTGCGGCCCTACAGACTATAGCCTGCCAGGCTCCTCTGTCCAGCGCTATGAAAACCTAGAAGACCTCCTAAAACTAACATCAAAAATAGATGTCCTTTTCATCATAGGGGATTGGAAAGCAAAAGTAGGAAGTCAAGGGATACCTGGAGTAACAGGCAAGTTTGGCCTTGGAGGACAAAATGAAGTAGGGCAAAGGCTAACAGAGTATTGTCAAGAGAACACAGTGATCACAGCAAACACCCTTTTCCAATAGCACAAGAAACAGATCTACACATGGACATCACCAGATGGTCCTACTGAAATCAGACTGATCACACTCTGCAGCAGAAGATGGAGACACTCTAAACAGGCCCAGAGGAGCATCATCAACACATGGAAGGAATGTTATTCTTATTGGTTTGTTCTGCATGAACAAAAAATACACATAAAACTACCAGGTATAAAAATAGGAGAAAACTTAGAAAGCAAATTCCAAGACCCACCATTATTTTATGAGACACAAAGAAAAAATGCTGCCAATTAAACTATGACATAATGCTTTAGTGACAGTCCTGAGCGCAAACAAATGGGTCACGTGAGCTTTGAGGAGCTTTCATCTCTTCTGAGGGATTGGGGAGTTTCTCCTGCCTTTGGTGGCATGTAGGAGACTGATAATTCCTGTCGCTTTAAAAGAAAATATGAAATTTCAGTCCTTCCTCTAACAACACATATTTGCTTTTCTAGTATCAAATCAAGGCCCCACTACTGCCTCCATGTCCCTCTGTGGACACAATAACATTTGGTATCAAAAATAAATTATAGTGAGATCTTTTGGAAGACATTTTGAGTGACAATTCACTTAACAGGTGGATGACCAACAACACACCTAATTCTACTGAGGTCATGACAGTCTGAACGGCAGGACCACATTCACACCTGCTCAGGAAATGACAGCTATGCCATGTGACATAGTGGCGCTGCCAAGTGGCTAACAGCCAGTGGTAATGAGATGCATCCCTACTTCAGAGATACTAGCAGGTGGGGGAGAAAGCATGGCCCCTAGAAGCAATGAAATGGGCAAGCCAATCCCTCATATTACAGATCAGGAAATATAGGCACAGAGCTGACATGACACATCCCAAACCACAGAGCCAGGACTAAAACCCTTATTAGTTGAGATTTGTGCCAACGTTGTTTCCTTTCTACTCCCTCAGGCTACCTCCAGGAGACTGCTATCTCTAAGCTTCTCTTACATTTTCTTGCTTAAAAAAAAAAGCAAAAAAAAAGCCAGTCTTTTAGAGCATATACAACAGTAAGATGAACATATCAGTACAAACAGTCTCAGCCCTACAAGCCCATGAAGATGGGCTCGTTCCAATGCCATCTAAGGGACCACCTTAAACATGCATGTAGGCAAAGAAGGACCATTAGTTTATAGCTGTCAGGAGACTGCATTTCCACTCCCCACAGGCTGATCCCCAGGCTGCCATCCAACAATATTGTGCCATGTTTATGAATGAGGCTGGCCAGGTGTTTTCTTTGAGTTACATGCTCTCCCTATGGGTGGGGGCCCAGGGGAGACAGCCTCCCCATCAGATCGCCTATGAACGGTCTGGAAATGCCCTTGCCGAGCCTGATGTTAGAAATCACTGTGTCTGTTGCATGCAGATAGAATATCCGGAGGTCAGAAACTGCTAAATTGAGTCTCGGAATCTAAACACGCTGCTTGCATCTTGGCAGTATATGTGTCTCTACAGGACACTGGATCAAGATGGGGAAAAACACTTTTTTTTTTTTGGTGAGCCTGGGATTGCAGAGCTGGCCCCTTGACATGAACACAGATTAACACATTCAAATCCTCTTTGCTTCAACAAAAAGTTCTTTTTCTTTCCCTGTAGCTGGATAAAGAATGAGCCAAAAAGTCTTCAAAGTGAGGACAGATCCAGTTAAACGGAACTCAGATACACTTCCACGAGTAGAAGACAGAAGCCTGAAAACTGAACCGGAAACAGGCCTGCCCAACATGGATGAGGACAGTGGCCTGTGTTAACAGCCAGGCTGCATGGCAGCGAGCAAGATGAGCACAGCTCAGATTTCAGCAAGAGTCACCGTCTCACCAGGGACACCGGGGCAAGATGGAATTAATGAGAGGCAAGCGGCACTGTGACTGATGCAACAGGAGGCCACTCAGGCCTGGAAGATGGGGGAAGAAAGAAAGAACTAGCTAGCTATGGTGCAAAAGGTAACCAAGAATTTGTCTAGCATCCAGCACTGTCAACGGAGAAGAGAGCAACCAACATTCCAGTCTATTTGTAGCGCAAGCCGGGAACACAGCTGGGGACGCTGAGCTGTCACGGCTCGAAAGGAATAGCCCTTCCGCTCGCCCCCTGCCCTTGATTCTGGCTCTGCCCCGGCTCAAAGCGCAACACCTGCCACTTCCTCAGCGCGTGCCAGGCGCCCTGCTAGACCCCGGGTGCCAGGTGAGATGTGGCCTCTGCCCTGAGGGTCTCCCGGATGGCAGGCGGAAGACGGGGCCTGGCTGGAATTCCCACTCGGGAGCCACAAAGACACCAGTATAAAAGGACACTCGGGAGTCAGCCCAGGGCAACTGGGTAGACAGCCACACTGCAGGACCCCCACAGAGGTCTCCCCAGGGGATAAACCCCACCTTGACAGGTCAGTTGAGAGGATTATGTAAAAATATGTAAAATAAGCGCAGTTCCAGGCAAACAGTAGGCGATCAATACAAGATGTGTATACTTGGTGTGCTTATCTCAAACAAGCATTGTTTGAGCTCCATAAACATTGGCGCTTTATAATTTGCCTGGTGAATAATAACAAATATTCTTAACAAACAATTAATCATTTGCTCCCTGGTGGTCTAGTTGCTAGGACTCTGTGCTCCCAATGCAGGGGGCCCAGGTTCGATCCCTGGCTGGGGAATTAGATTCCACATACCACACACAGAAATAGCGTGCCCTGGCTAAGAAGATCTTGTGTGCTGCAGCTGAGACCCGGTGCGGCCAAATAAGTAAATAAAATTTTTAAAAAGAGCAATAATAACTTGTCCGGGTGACCACTTCACGGTATATACAATTATTGAATCATTATGCTGTACACTTGACAACTATTAATAACATAACACTCTATGTCAATTATTCCTCAATTAAAACAAACCAAACCAAACCAAAATAATAATTTGTCTGGGAAAGGTCAGAGATCACTTTCCTTGAGTGGCCTTGGAGGAGGATGGGAGGTGTGCTGGTGGGGGAGGGGAGAGGCCCCAAGTGCAGGGACTGCGTCACCAAGGCAGCAGCAAGCCCGGGCCAAGGCCAGGTCACCGTCTCCATTGCTGAGGGCCTGGGCTCAACCCCTGGTCAGGGAACTAAGATCCCATAAGCCATGCAGCGCAACTCTCTATATATATATGAAAGTGAATGTGTGGGTCACTCAGTCACGTCCAACTCTTTGTGACCGCATGGACTGTAGCCAGCCAGGTTCCTCTGTCCATGGGGATTATCCAGACAAGAATACTGGAATGCATGGCCATTCCCTTCTCCAAGGGATCTTCCCAACCCAGGGATTGAATCTGGGTCTCCTGCACTACAGGCAGATTCTTTACCATCTGAGTCACCAGGCAGATTCTTTACCATCTGAGTCACCAGGGAAGACGTGTGTGTGTGTGTGTGTGTGTGTGTGTGTGTGTGTGTGTGTGTGTGTGTGTGTGTGTGTGTGTGTGTGTGTGTGTGTGTGTGTGTGTGTGTGTGTGTGTGTGTGTGTAAGTAAATAACAAAATAAGATTTTGGCATTTTTATAACCAAGAAACAACACGTTTTGGTTTAAGAGAAAAAAAAGTTGGCTGCGGGGTCCCTCTGGCCTGTTGATCACTGGGTTAGAACACGGACTGGGAGAGACCTCGGCTGTCCCAGCCCGGGGCAGCTGGTCACTCGGAGGGTAACCCTGCTAGGAGGCACCTGCCACACCAAACGCCAGGCCAGCAGAGCCTTCTGCTCACACCCGTCCTGCAGGGACACTGCCTCATGTGCAAGGCCTTCCCACGTCCATGAGCTGCCTGGCACAGAGGTCATTTTCTACTCTGGCAACGCGCGAGGGCCCCTGCTGGGTGGATGGCATGGTTTCCACCTGTCACCCTGTGAGTCACCGCTTAATCTAGAAATCTGCTGACCTCGTGCGGAGCCCAGTCGTGGGAAATGGCAGCAATACTGGGGTTGCCCCCCTCCCCCGCCCCACATGCCCCTTGTCCTTGGGAAGAAGGCTGGAGGCGAGAGGTGGGGACCAAGAAACAACCCCCATAAAGCCCTTGTAACTCATGCTGAATGCGTCGATACAGTCAATAAACGCCAGTGCTGTCATTACCGGTGCCACCTTCCTTGTTCCTGCTCTGGGTGTTGCTACAGCATTCCTTCTCTGTTTTTTTTACCACAATGGGACGTTCAGGAGCCCGCCTGCCCACACAGCAGTGCTGTGCCATCATTACAAAAAACTTCCCAGCAGTGGATTCTCCTGCTGGCAAAATACCAAAGGGAAATATGTCCTCAAGCTCTGATTTTAAATGCCCTGAGATGGCACACACCGTGAGCTTCTACCCAAATCCCCTGCTGCCCTGCAGGCTCCCCTGTCTACTTCCAGGTACAGTCTAGAGAGCAGGCAGGCTCCAGCCTTTCTGAGCAGCCTCAGATGGGAGAGGTGCCCGCCACACCTTCCTGCCTTGCTAATCACATCACACGTCTAACTTCCTTCACACCGAGGCCTCTGAAGCCTTCTTAAACATGAATGAGCAGAATTTCACGGACTAAATTGTATGGTTTCTGTTTCCTCTCCTGGGACTTATAAGACAAGCCAAATATGAGGGATACCTCTGATTGCCAAGCAGGAAAAACCAGAAAACCTGGTAAGACCCCAGAATCTCCCCAACTCCCCAGTAACCTCAGCTGGGGTTTCCCCGTCCCCCATGCTACTTGCCCAACATTTAAGACACTCGACCTTGGTGATGCCCACTGGAGGACTAAGGAACTCGGCTGCAGGGTCTAGGAGCCAAAGGATGGGTTGGAAAGCATGAGGAAGCAATGAAACAGAAGGTGCCGGAAGCCCCATCATGGCCCCGGCTGTAGGTATAGTTCTGTCTATTGCTTTGGCCACTGGGTCTCCTCATCAGAATCAGCCCAAGTTCTCAGGCTCAAGAAAAGAGAACCCAGCAAGGCCCTCCTTTAGCCCAGGGGGATGGATCTGCATGCCAGCACACAAGCTACATCCCTGATCCATTCCTGCCCAGACAACTCCCATCCCCCACTCAAGACCCTTCTCCCCAGGCCTGATTTTCTGGTGAGCTATCTGTTGAAAGGTCAATTACCCACTCACACATGTGTTTCCTCTTAGATGTTGCAGGTCCCTCACATCTTTTTCTTCCTCCCTTCCTGCAACCTCATGGAGATTTTCCAATCTCCCTCACAGAAAGTAGGGGCCAATGAGATGTAAAAGAAAGTTAACAGGCGGGAAAGACTTTAAAGGGATTGACTGAGCCGGCACATAACTTTTGTCCTTTCCACTTTTTCCTCCTTGTGTGGAATGCAGGCATGATGTCTGGAGCTCCAGCACCTCTCTTAGACTATGAGGCAACTTTGAGGCTAGGCCCACTCACTCAGCATGGCAAAGCAGAAAGATGGAAAGAACCTAAGCTGGTGATGGCCACAGAATCCCACCAGTCCTGGATTCCTGCCTCTAGATTCCTTCTACATGAAAAAAATATATAAATCTAAATCTCTGCATTGTTTAAACTGATGCTATTCAGGTTTCCTGTTACATTTGCTGTGGTAAGCAGTTCTTTAAGATGGGTCTCAGTGACTCTTGCCTCCTGTGTTCCAAACAGAATATGGTAAAATGATAAGATGTCACTTCTGTGATCAGGTTAGAAGAGACTGACTTCTATCTTCCTGACTCTCCACTGCCTTTTTAGCATGCACACTCTGATGAAGCAAGTTGCCACGCTGGAGAGGCCCACATGGCCAGGAGCTGTGGGCAGCTTCTGGCCATCAGCCAGTGAAGAGTTGAGGCCTCAACCCAATAGCCCCAAGGAACTGAACTCGTCAACAACCACACCAGGGAGCCAGGAAGCAGACACTCCCGCAGTCTATCACAGTCCTGGTCAATGCCTCTTTCTTCTACAGCCTTGGGAGAGGCCCTGGAAAGAGAGTGCTGCCAGGCCGAACCAAGACTCTGAGCAGCACAAAGTGGGAGACAGTGTGTTTTGTCTGGGGGATGTTTGTTACACAGCAGTAGAGAACTGACACAGCTGCAGATCCTGATCCTAAACGAAACATGAGCAGGACCCTCCCCGCCTTTGGCTTCCATCCCCTTGTCTGTAAAACAGGGGTGATCTCAAAGACACCTGCCACTTTAAAATGCCAGAAGCCTACAACTTACCCACAGTTACGCCAAAGAGACCCAGCTGTCTTGACCTCCTTCCCCAGGCAGTCAGGCTCAGGAGTCCGTCCACCCATGACGACTTAGTGCTACTTCTTCCGTTCACTGTGACGTGATGCTTCGAGGCAGGGAAAAGAGGCAGAAGACCAGGGTTCTCCTCCTCATGCCCGGCACACAGGGCCCTGCAGCTTGTACCCCAGGACTTTCTCTCTTGGCCGACCGGAGGCCTCGGACCCAGCAAACCCTGGCAGTGACTCCTGCTATTTGTCAAGACAGCTCCCTGAGCAGAACCTCCTGATGAGAAACAGAGGAGGCTGGGCTGACACACAGTCAAGGTTACTGGACCAGAGAGGAAAGGGCTTAGCTAAGCCACTATTTCCCAGCTTGTTTCACTGCTTATGCCATCTGCTATTGTTGAATTATATCCTCCAAAGTGAAAGTGTCTCAGTCATGTCCAACTCTTTGTAACTCCATGCACTATACAGTCCATGGAATTCTCCAGGCCAGAATACTAGAGTGGGTAGCCATTCCCTTCTCCAGGGGATCTTCCCAACCCAGGGATCGAACCCAGGTCTCCCACATTGCAGGCAGATTCTTTACCAGCCGAGTCACAAGGGAAGCCTGAGAATACTGGAGTGGGTAGCCTAAGCTTCTCCAGGGAATCTTCCTGACCCAGGAATCAAACTGGGGTCTCCTGCATTATAGGTGGATTCTTTACCAACTGAGCTATGAGGGAAGCCATATCCCCCAAAGTTCAGACTAACTCCCCCATGCCTCAGAATGTCACCATATTTGAAAACAGGGTCTCTGCAAATGTAATTAGTTAAGAGGTTATATGTGTGTGTGTGTGTGTGTGTGTGTGCGCGCTTTAGTCGCTCAGTCATATCCAACTCTTGCAACCCCATAGACTATAGCCTGCCAGGCTTCTCTGTCCATGGAATTCTCCAGGCAAGGATACTGGAATGGAGAGCCATCCCCTTCTCCAGGAGAACGTCCTGACCCAAAGATCAAACCCAGGTCTCCTGCATCGCAGGCAGATTCTTTACAGTCTGAGCCACCAGGGAAGCCCATAAGAGGTTATACTAGTCTTATAGAAAAGGAAAATTTGCATATACAGACATACATACAGGGAGAATGCCAAGTAGGGATAAAAGCAGAGATTGGGGTGATGCCATCTACCAGCCAAGATATGCCAAAGATTGCCACCAAATCGCCAGAAGTTAGAGGAGAGGCAGGACACAGAAACTCCCCCACAGCCCTCTGAAGGAATTCACACTGCTGACTCCTTGACCTTGGACTTCCAGCCTTTAGAACTATGAAAGAATCAACTTCTATTGCACTCTGTGGTACTTTGATGGCGCAGTCCTAGCAGTTGTTGTTCAGTCGCTCAGTCGTGTCTGACTCTTTGCAACCTCATAGACTGCAGCACACCAGGCTTCCCTGTCCTCCACTATCTCCCAGAGTTTGCCCAAGTGGATGTCCATTGAGTCGGTGATGCCATCCAACCCCCTCATCCTCAGCTGCCCTCAATTTGTGCATGATATACCTGCGTGCACACACTCACACCCATACAAACATACACACTCACCCTGGCAAAACATCGTGTGCATTACAAAAACATAACCCCAAACAGAAATTAAAATTAAAAGAAATACATATGCATAAGAGTTCCAACACTTTCTCCAGGTGGCCCCGCCTTGGAGTTTCAGGAGATACAGTTGGCGCTATCCATCAATTTTTCCCCGGTCCTTGCCATCTGAGATCCAGGATTCTGACCTTGCTTCTCAGCTCTCTAATTGTTTTCCTGTTGAACCTGATGCCCTGGTGAGAACCGAGCTCAGCAGGGTTTGGGTGTGGGTGGCTCTGCCTCCCTCGGGCCTCCCACTCACGCCGGGGCCTGCTGCGGCCTGCCAAGCACCAGGCGAGGAGGGCCCTTGGGCGCACAGCCCCTCATTCCTTGGATCGCTCTCTTTCCCATCCATCAAAAATAAACCCCGAGCGAAGGCGATGGAGCCAACTTCAGGGCGGGGTGGGGGCACGCCTGCCTGTCGTGGGCGCAAGGATTTCTGACTCCTTGTCCTCTGGAGCAAGGTCACGGTGTGCATGCAGGGTCTCCAGGTGAGGAGGGCAGGGACAGCCTGGATGCACGGGTGCAGGGAGGGAAGGGTGCAGAGTGGCAGCCAGGGAATGTGTGCACTCATTCCAAAAACCCCGCCTGGCCTTGCCTGGCTGCCTGCTGTCCGCGTGCAGCTGCCATAAATGCCGGCCGCTGTCAGCCCCACCCCAGCAGCTCGGCCAGCTGACAGGCCCCGAGGACCCTAGCCTCACGCCCCCGACAGCTGTGGAACCCTGACTGCGTAATTCGTGGGGCCCCCCGAGCAAAAGAGGAATGCAAGTGAAGCCTCTGGTTCAATGTGATGATTTCCAAACACTGACAGCCAGTGTTGGCCAAGCATTAACCCTTCTGAACAGGGGGGCTAACCCAAGAGCACAGCTAACCCAAGAAGCAGGCCTGCCTGCTCAGGAGACAGGCCAGACTGCAACCAGGATGCTCCACCCCCGGCCCCAGAGCTGCTAAATTAACTCTCTCCTTCCCGGCCACACACTGCAGAGTCCCCTCAAGAGGTGGACGGGGAGGGGGGTGTCCTGTTCCAGGGGGCCCCTGTGGTGCAGCAGAGGTGAACAGTCACCTCTTTGGTCTGTGGAAGAGAGTCCCCTAAATCATTTGTAGAGTAGATAATTTAATGAAGATACTCAGAAAAAACTATCTGAATGACAGTCTAGCGTCCCTCAGGCTGGCCTCAGCCCCAGAGGCAAAAGGACATTCTCACCTTGGCTCATCACCTGTTATCTGTCCCCTGCCTGTTTAGGCCTCTTTCTACACCTTCAGAAGAGAACAATCCTTTTTTTTTTTTTTTTTTTAAACTTCCCAGGGTTGTCAAGAACATGAATACCAGGTCTAAAATACTAAAGAACTCTGAAGACATATTATTAATACCTGTGATGATGACAATAAGATCATTTTGCTTTGACTGAGTCCTTTCACACGCACGACAAACTTGTCCTTCTCTGCCAAGTCTTCTCTGGGGAATCCGACTCTGGCTGAAACCCCCGTTTCCGGAGAGCATCCCCTCCCATCAAAGGGCCTCCCCTGCGCACACCCGCCAAGTGTGTACTGACCTGAGGCAGCCCTCCTGCGGCCTCCCGAACGCTGAGAGGTGCCACACTCCTGTCAGACACACAGGGCTCCCGGGTCTTTCTGGCCACTGAGGATTCCCGGGGCGGGACAGGAGAAAAGGTTATCGGGCTCATTACAAAAATATGCTGGCTCATCTGGAGACAGGATGTGGGCCCTGCGCAGAGTGCAGTCATCTAGCCTGGCCAGGCCCCGTTTCCAGGCCTCCCCACTCCCAGCTGCCCACCGTTCCCTGCTCCCAAGGCAGCCAGCCTCTCCAGGGTAAGAAGAGGACCCCGGAGTTTTGCAATGATTCCCTTTGTTCCTCTCCCCACCCCCACCCCCGGGGGCCCCAGGAGCCAGAGGCAGCCTGTGAATGGCAGGCTGGGCTTCTGCTTGGCTGATCAGAGCGATTAGCAGCCGGTCACTCCCTGCTAATTGCTGTCCTCAGCAGGGCCAGGCCCGCCCGTCTGCTCCTCCAGGGCCCTCTGCCGGCACACAGCGCCGACTGTTCACGGTGACAGGAGTTGCGTGACATGGGAATCACAGTGTCCAGGCTGTGAGGTCAGCTCGTGCCAATTATGAATCCCATTCACCCAGCCGTCAAGGCCCGTGGCTTCTTCGCAGAGTCTGAGCCATCTGGGTTACTTACTCCAGGGAGAGCTATTTGCAAACCATCCCTGGGAAGTAAGATGCCCTGCAGGTGGGGGGAGCTTCACACTAGCTTATTCACTGGTATCCAGGAGAATCAGGGCGAGGGGGGAAACCCTACTAAAACCCACAGATATTGCCAGGGTGTTTCCGCACAAAGAACACAGCGCCAGGAATCCAAAAGGCTGGTGGGTCCCTTTCCTGCCCTGGTATCAGCCTCCGCATCTGCAGAGTGGGGTTAATAGCGCTGTCTACCCTCCCACGGTTGCCATAAGGATTAATTGAGGCAACCAACATCATAATAACTATGTGAGTGACTGCTGAGAGCTAAGCCTTTAAAGGGACTCTCTCCATCTGTAAGATCGGTCCCACCTTAGAGATGAGGAAACTGAGGCCCAGAACAGTAAAGATACGATGGCCACATGATAGGCAGGGGCGTGTGGACACAGGGCTGTAGGGATGGTTGTCACGGTGCCAAGCTCTTCCTGATGCTGAAATGATCCCCTTTCGTGTGTCCTGCTCAGAGATCCAGCCCAGGCTGTTCGGGGCCTGCAAGTAGCCACTGCCGGGAGCAGTGGGTACCACGGATGAGGGTGGTCCACCTACACCTGCTGGAGGCGGCTTGATGCGATGCCCCTGCTCTGGAAGGGCAAGGGGAATTACCCAGATTATCAGGCTGGCTCCTGAGCGGGTCTGGACTGCAGAGCACGGGATGGGTGGACAGGGAGACAGTGCAGACAGGAGCCGAGAGGCTCCGAAAGCTGGGCTCGAGCTGCCTCCATTTCTGAGGTCTGCCTCCTCTCATCCACGTGTACCTCATCACGTGCCCCAGAATGCTGTCTGTCCGACTCCAGGTCCCACTCTATGACCGCTGTTCTGAGTTCCCTGGGAGAGGCCTGACATCTGCACTGTGGTCTAAAGGACTAACAGGAGCAGCTTTCAATGCGGGGGGGTGGGGGCGGCCAGGAGGGGGACAAGGAGTGTCAGAGCTGATGACTGGAGAGGATGGAATGCGTGTCTCTCGTCTCCAAGTTAGGTGCTGTCAGGGGTGTCCGTCATTCTCCTCCTGGTCTCTGGGAAAGCTGATACATGGAGGCGCCCCCATCCCGATGACAGCATGGTCTCCTGGGCAGCAAGGGTAAAGGACTTGGACTCCAGACACCCAAATAGAGTGGCTTGCCATCAGCTGCCTATGTGACCTCGGGCAAGTCAGCTCTCAGGGCCGGCGGGGTTTGTCGGTCAATGCGCAGGCACAAGAGAGCCAGGCCTGGCATAGATGGACCGTCACCGCTGTTCCCAGCAGGCCCGCACGGCAGGCCCTGCTGCCCTTGCTCAGGGCCGGTGCTCCGCCCCTTCTGGCGTCTGTGCTGGCCTCAGGGCAGCAGCTGGGACTGGACTCCAGGCTAAATATGGAGCCCCGGCCCAGGCTTCTCCCCACCTGCAGGCCTAGGGCCCAACCTCCGCAGCTCTGGAGCATCGCGCCGCCCGCCCTCCCTCCAGCCCAGCCGAAATGCTGACTCACAAAGTCTGCACACGAACGAGGGCCAGACGGAGGTCAGAGCACCAGAGCAACAATGAAGCTCCAGAGCAATCAAAAGCCAGCAGCACAAGGCCCCGGCCTGCAAAGGAACACAGGAACCAGCCGGCTGGTTTCAGTAACAGAGGAGGATATAAAGCTCTTTACCCTCAGAGGATATTCAGGCTTACTTCCCAGAGCCAAACAATGACAAAAGTTACAAAACAAAGATGATGCCTCTGTGAGGTGTCTCTCCCCTCCCCTAGGCTGAAAATGAATGGTCACATCTTAAAAAGAACGCTGGTAAGACTTTAGTCCTTCACCCCTCTCGCCCTCCCTCCCTCTCTCTCTCTCTCACACACACACACAAAGACAAACTCACTACCAACAAACTGTTTACTAGAAGGACAGGTCTAACAAGTAGACTGCTGAGTATTCAGGGATTTCAACCTAAAATACCAGGAGGAGTCCTATCCCATAATAACCCAGGGTGAACCCCACCCCACAGCCCCTCTCCAGCACCAGAGACAGGGTGACACCCATCACACTGTTACAGGGTGAAAGGTCCTTTGCAAAAAGAAGTGTTAGCATCTCCCCACTTAATTGTCACCGTGACTTTATTTGGATGTAGAGTTTTTGTAGATGCAATCAAATGTGAGGCCGTCCCGGCATAGGATGGGCCCTAAAGCCAATGGCTCTTGTCCTTGTAAAAAGAAAAACACGAGGGCAAGAGTCAGACACAGACACACACACAGGGAGAAGGCCAGGTGAAGACAGAGGTGGAGACTGCAGCTACAACCCAAGGGACCCCAAGGCCTGCCAGTCACCCACCAGAAGCTGTGAGAGGCCAGAAGGGATCCTCCCTTAGGGACTTCAGAGGAAGGTCGGCCTGGCTGGCACCCTGACTTCAGACTTCCAGCCTCCAGAGCTGCAGGAGAATAAACATCCATTGTTCTCAGCCACCCAGGTGATGGTGATGTTCCAGCAGGAAGGGAATACATACACCTCGGAGAGGACCCACCGCAAACTCCCAGCTGTGTGACCTGAACATGCCCCTTCTCTGGGCCTTGGTTTATTTCCCGTAAAATGTAAAAAGCTGGGGCAGCAGTCCTTCCAGCTCTGACCTCCAGGTTCCCTGATCCACTGAGTCTCAGGAGGATGGAGGAGGTGACGGTGGGAAGGGCAGGGGATAGACGCAGGGGAGGATGGGGAAAAGCACAGGGCCATCTCCCTCTGCCCATGCTGGGCTGACCATGCAGAAACAGTCAGAGGGGAGCGGCCTACCTTGATAAAGGATAGGTCAAGTTCATCTTCGCAAGCTTGCATCCTGCCCTATACAAGACGGTGTTACAGGAGAGAGAGCAAAGATTCTAGAGGGAGTCATTACAGGACAGAGGTTTTCCTTGTCTCATATTTGCATCAGAGTAGTAATGCAGGATCGGCAGGGGAGAGACCGGAATGGGAGCAGTGGAGAGAGCCGTGCAGGAGGCTAGAATCGGGAGACTCAGGAAGGAGGAGGAAGAACAAAGACAAGATGCGGTGAGGGTTGTGCAGGCAGCAGTAGGTCAGGTCAGTGACTCTGTGTGTGTGTGTGTGTGTGTGTGTGTATGTGTGTGTATTGTGCAGGCAGCAGTAGGTCAGGTCAGTGACCGTGTGTGTGTGTGTGTGTGTGTGTGTGTGCAGTAGATCAGGTCAGTGAACGTGTGTGTGGGGTGGGGGGGGGGTTGTGCAGGCAGCAGTAGGTCAGGTCAGTGACTCTGTGTGTGTGTGTGTGTGTGTGTGTGTGTGTGTGTGTATGTGTGTGTATTGTGCAGGCAGCAGTAGGTCAGGTCAGTGACCGTGTGTGTGTGTGTGTGTTGGGGGGGCAGAACATGTGTCCCGGGCTGTGGACTTGGGGGACAGGAAGGAGAATCACAGCAGAGGGTGCGGACAAGGATCAGGAGCTGGATTTGGGGGGCACCTAAGGCCAAAGTGTCCTGGGAGCAGTCGAGCAGGCACTGGACTGCGATCAGAAGGCAGGCCTGGTGTGGAGAACAGATGTGCTGGTCCAGGGCATTGGGGCAACAGCCAGGGCCACCCCAGGGGCAGGAGGGCCCAGGAGGAGGGCAAGCGGAGAAGGGCTGGGACGTGGCCCCGTGAAGCCCCCGTCTCCCCGGCCACAGAGACCAGGTCCCTGTGGGGAGACGTGGGGGACAAGAAAGGCAGGGGGCACAGAGGCGAGTGGTCGGGGGAGCAAAGGCAGTGGGGGCTGGGTGTGCAGGGGTCCCCGATGGGAGGGCAAGTAAGGTAACAAGAGCAGAGGGCTCCCAGCAAGTTCAGGCTCCTGTCACTTCTGCCCAAAAGGCACTGAGGACCTCGGGGCCGCGCCTATTCCCAGGTCTCACCAAAGAAACACACACATGGTAACTGAGGAAGGAAAGAAGGAAGAGATGCAATGACCCAGGACACGGACTGAACCACAGTTTTCCGCTGCCAAATGCACACACGCTCTCTCATAGGCAACTTCACAGACCCTGAAGACGCCCTTCAGCAAAACGTAGAAGGGGGATAGTTTATGTCGAAGTATTTCTCTGTTTTTGCACAGTCAGAGCACAGCTAAGTCAGGTAGAAATTTGGGGAGACAGAAAAACATGCACACAGGACTTTCGCATGCTTTTTGCTTTTATATAACCCAGAGGCTAAAGAAAAAATAAAGTCAAACTGTCTTAAATATGTCATAACCTTTTGTGAAAAAGAAAGAAAAATATGGTTAGAACTGGACTCATAGATATTTAGAGCCAAGAATAACCTAGAAGCTCAACTAGTCAGAGACTCTCATTTTCCTGGTGAGAAAAGTGAGGCCCATCAAGTCACCTGGCTTGCCCCATGTCACAAATCACATCATCCATTAGTAACTAAGTCAGGGCTGAAGCCCATGTCTGTTGCTGCAACACAAACCAAACCAGGGCTGATGACCTAATTCAAACTCCATTCAAATCACTGCAATGCCCCTGTCTGAAGTTTGGGGAGTTCATTTACAGTGAAAAGTGTACAATTCAATAGTTGGAGTTTTCGATATAATTTTGAAAACTAACCTTCCCAATGCAGTTGTGTAACACTCAGACTGGCCGCACAAAGTGGCTATGTGGCTGCATCAGTGGGACAGCTGTGCCACGCCCACGGGCCAGGCACCTTCCCTCAAGCCCTTAGCACTTGGGAGTCAGCAGGGGTACCAGCATCACAAGGCTCACAAATGAGAGTTCACCCAAGGGAGAAACATCTACAGGTTGTTATTGCTTTTTTTCTTTTATTTTTTTAAGTTTAGTTATTTTTAATTGAGGGATAATGGCTTTACACTGTTGTGTTGATTTCTGCCATGCATCACCATGAATCAGCCACAGGTAGGCACATGTCCCCTCCCTCTTGAACCACCCTCCCACCTCCCACCCCATGCTATTGTCTTTTCTAGCTCAGCTATAAAGAGTCATGCAGTTGAAACAGGAAAAGACAGCATGAAGGAATGAGAGTGTGAAATAGAAACGGAGCATCACGGAGCAGGAGGACTTCTCAGTGGCTACGTCATCTGCTCTGAGCCAACTATGCCCCTGGGAAGTGGAAACGGAGGTCAGTGTCCCTTAGCAAAGTCCCAGGGAGCCTCTCAAGACTGGATCAGACTTCAACTCTTGGATGGAATATCAGGGATTGAATGAAAATCCCACAGGTCCCCGTCCACAGCTTTCTGTCCTAAGAGTATGGATGACTCTTCACAGCGAGGCTTTGAGGATGTGCCATCCACCAAGTCTGCATGGGAGCCCCTGCTGGCATATTGCCCAGCAGGTCACCCCCGGGGGCATGGGTGATATGGTTGTTCAGGCTGGGTGCCCAGGCCCCACCCCAATCTCAAAGAAAGCTATAGGGCCCTCTGCTGGGCCCCCACCATGCCACACACTGGCATTCCACAAAAACTCCCAAGGCTGGCGCTGGTTGGGAGCATTACCCTGCAGGTCCCAGGAGGGGGTGAGAGACGTGCAGGCCGAATGTAAGCTTTCTTTAAAGGTAAGTTTTTATCTTCAGCGTCCAAATGACTTTTGTTCTGCTCTCCATGCCTTTCTTTATTTCAACAATAAGACAGATTTTTTCGTATTCTAGTGCTGTTGACACTCCAAATAGATGTACCACTTTGATTCCGCAGCTCGGTCTGGCCCTGGTACGGGAAGGTGTTTTGGGCTTGAGCAATCTGGCAAATGACAACAACTCATTCTGGCTGCTCTCTGAGCCCTGTACCCTACACAGGCCCAGCCCTCCAAGGGACACTACGGGAGATTCGCAGGGACCAAATGGGAGAGGTGGTCGCTGTGCCCTGAATGGGGCCTTCCGTCCTCACTAGCCCTGCTAACATGCTTTCAGAACCACTGATGATCTTCCAGGGCAATGTAAATGATCTTTATTTTGATCTTGGCAATGATTACACAAACATAAACATCTGTCAAGATCCCTCAGGCTATGCACTTAAGATTCATGCGTTATCCTGTATATAAATTACACTTCAGTAGAGTAGTGTCACTATTAAGAGAGTGGGGTAAAAACACTGATGGCTGTAGGAATTGTGATTTGCAAACCAAATGGTACTGAGCCAGGTTCTCCACGTTGGAAACTATGAGACGGGGGACCTGGGAAAGAGCCGGGTATGTGGGATCTGGTTTCCTGACCAGAGATCAAACCCAGGATCCCTGCATTGGGAGTGCAGAGTCTTAGCCCCTGGAGCAACAGAGAAGTCCCCTATTTGTAGACTTTTTTGATGATAGCCATTCTAGGCTTCCCTGGTGGCTCAGACAGTCAAGAATCTGCCTGCAATGGCGGGTAGACCGGGTTTGATCCCTGGGTTGGGAAGATCCCCTGGAGGAGGGCATGGCAACCCACTCCAGTATTCTTGCCTGGAGAATCCCCACGGATAGAGGAGCCTGGTGGGCTACAGTCCATGGGGTCGAAAAGAGCTGACTAACAGCAACTAAGCACAGCAGAGGACATCTGATCGCTGTGAGGTGAAAACCTCACTGTGGTGTTGATTTGCATTTCTCTGATGACTCGTGATGCTGAGCATCTTTTCATGTGCCCGTAAGCCATCTGGGTGTCTGCCTTTGGAAAAATGTCTATTCAAGTCTTCCACACATCTTTTGTTTGGATTGTTTGGTTTTTTGATACTCTGTTGTGTGAAGTCCTAATATTTTTGGATGTCACCCTTTGATACATGATTTGTAAAGAGTTTCTCCCACTTGCCAAGTTGCTCTTTCACCTTGTTGAATGTTTCCTTTGCCATGCAAAAGTTTTTTACTTTGATGTAGTCCCACTTGTTTCTTTGTGCTTATGCATAAATAAAAACACTTTTTGACATAGCCACGCTTCTCTGTAGACTGTTATAGCGCCCTTACTGCTTGGGGAGGAAGCAAAACAGTGACATTATTCTACAACTCAAGTTAATACTATTTAGAACATCAGGATTTCATTTCTCATGAATTAGATGACTCAGGTTGTATGAAAATAATGCGTAAATTTTTGTTACTTATTTCTTCGGCATTTTATATCCATACTTCAAAGTTCATTCATAGTTTCACCTACTTATCCTTATTGTACTGAGATGATAAGCTGGTGCAAGGAGGTTAGTCTGCACTGAAAATCAGCAGGGTGGGGTCAGGTCTCAATCCCACTCCAGATATGCCTCTCTGGTTTCTCATCTATAAACTGAAAAAATGGGCTAGTTTCATAAAAACAAATAAATAAATGCAGATTCTTGGGTTCTGTCTTGCCTCCTGAATCACACACAGTGTAAGTCTGGGGAGCAGGAATCTGCATTTTGATAAGCTCCTTGGGTGAGAGTAATGTTCTTCGGGGTCCAGGACTAATATTTGGGAACTGTGGGCAATGTGCTTATAAAGGATCTGACCTCCAGTGGTAACAATGCCTCCGTCCTCATGGGAAGAACAGCAACACAGGGCCAACGGAAAGGAGTAAATAAATAGGAGTGACTCAGAAAGGCTTCCTATCTTACGTCCTCCAATCAAGAGCCTAAACTCAGACTTTAAATCTCAAGAGGGTGGCCCTATACAGTTGTGCAGTTTGTGTCTTGCTCAAAGACATTTATTCAAGAGAACAAGTGAGGGCTGGGAGTCAGCTCATATCCCATTTGTCAAACTATGTGCCTGGAAGCAAGGCTGCGGCCACCTGGGGAAGGGGGGTTGTTTTCATCAAAATCCTCCCACCAAGATAAGGGATATGCTAAGTCGCTTTAGTCATGTCTGGCTCTTTGCAACCCCATGGACTGTAGCCCACCAGGCTCCTCTGTCCATGGGATTCTCCAGGCAAGAATACTGGGGTGGGTTGCCATGCCCTCCTCCCGGAAGCTAAGGAATGTCTTTTCCTAATTCTGACAAAGGTGTTGCATTAAGTTAGGAGTGTCTGCAGAAAGACCATCGTCAGAAAACATACATGTTCTTTCAACATGTGTTTTCAGCCCTAATTCCCTAAAGACGTAAGTGACTTGATATTCGAGACCTATCGTGCCTTTTCCAACAGTCCTCAACTTTGTCCCAATGTCACTTGTCCCTCCCCAGACATTCCTTGCCTCTGCCTTTCATGCTTCAGTCAAGCTGCTGCCACCACCTACCAAACTTTTCACCAGGGAGCTACCCAGTCGTCGGCACCTTCTGCAACCCCTGTAGGCGAATTCATCTTCCCTCCATGTGCCCGGCATGGGGGATGGGACAGCAAATGAGACAGGAGTGTTCCAGACCCTCACAGACCTTAGGATCTTATTTGAAGATGATTAAAACACGGATTACAATAAAGCATGAGTAAGAAGAGTGTGTAGCAGCAGGCACGCTGTTAATTACAAAACTAATGCAACATTCTCTAAAAATAGTTCAGCTACCTCCCCTGCCCATCTACAAATCTAGGAACAATGCAACCTGCACTCAAAGCTCTCTTGGATTGCTAGCACTCTCATCCCTATGATGTCTAAATACTTCACACTCTGAGAAAATTAAGGCAATACAGCATTCGCTAAAGTTTTCTGCAGCATCTAATTCTGCAGAGTACCACCTGGACATCAATTCTCTGCCCTGATCCACCTCTCTGTCCTTCCTCACCTAACACCTATCTGGTCAGTGCTCTGAGCATTGCTGGCCCCACCAGCTATCTCGAGGAGACTCTCCCCAGGGACAGGTGGGATGGGGGTCACATGATGGGTATGGTTGGGACTGTGCTCCGCCCAGTCCTGCTGCCCAGCCGCCCCAAAGGTGGGCATTTCCTCTCCAGCACTTTCCTCTCTCCTCTCTTACCCCTCATCACAGGCATGGCTGTGATGAACCTGCTATTCTGAGAGAGGGTGGAGCACAGTGACTGAGAGGATGGGGTCTGAAACCACGAGACTGGGAGCTGAGTCCAGGCTGTCACTTAATTCTTTGTGCTTCAGTTTCCTTACCTGTAGAATGGGGTCAGTCCATGGGGTTGTAGTAAGGACTAAATCACCTAGAGTTAGCAAAATGCTTTGTACAGAGCATCTACTCAGGGCTTCCCTGGTGGCTCAGAGGGTAAAGCATCTGTCTGCAATGCAGGAGACTCGAGTTCGATCCCTGGGTCGGGAAGATCCCCTGGAGAAGGAAACGGCAACCCACTCCAGTATTCTTGCCTGGAGAATCCCATGGATGGAGGAGCCTGGTAGGCTACAGTCCATGGGTTGCAAAGATTTGGACAGGACTGAGTGACTTCACTTTCTTTCTTTCTAGTATCTACTCAAATACTGATATTACCTCTACTAGTACTAATACTCCAAACGATGATATTATTACTTCCACTAACAGGGGTCCTCCTTACCCCCACCCCCACCCCCATCACTAGCACAGCTTCTGTTTGACAACCTGCTAGTTGGGAGGTCACAAGGTAAACAGAAGGAAATGGCAACCCACTCCAGTATTCTTGCCAGGATAATCCCATGGACAGAGGAGCCTGGCGGGCTACAGTCCATGAAGTCACAAAGAGTTGGGCACGACTAAGTGACTAACACCCACACACACACACAAGGTAAACAGACCATCCCGGTACCAAGAAGCACACACACAGCACACAGTCCGCAGGGGGACATGGCCCAGTAAGCCTCTGAAACCCACTCTGGGCACAGGGGAACCCCGACCCAGGAGGCATGGCAGGGAGGCCCTGCTTGCTGGAAGCACCCAGAGGACCACACAGAATCGACACCACACCCAGGCGCCTCGTTCATCCAATGCTGTAAGGCCCTAAGGAGTCTTCTGCCAAAGTCTTTCAGTCTCATTCCTTCCTCTTTGTTCCTACTGATGTCTTTACACCATCCATTGCACTGCCATCGCGTTCTCGGTGCCAGCCGCCCGGACAACCATGGCCTGCTCCTGATGGCCCTTCCTGTCCTCACTGAAACTCTAATTCAGGTCCCAGGACTCAGTCCCAAACAGCTCCAGGAGCTGCAGATGGTCTTCTCACAGCTCAAGGTTGGGCAGAGGGTGCAGGCCCCACCTCCTGTTTCCAGGGAAGCTCCACTCTGAGGCCTCTCTCCTCTTGGCCTCGAGATGCCTAGTCACACAGGACATCCCCACGAGCAGAACAGCGATACCTTTTTGCCTCCAGAATGGGACCCTCTCCACCCAAGTCTAACCTGCCCCAAGCCTGCAGGGCCACTACAGCCACCTCAGACACAAGGTCTCCCCTGCTCTGGCCCACACCGACCTCCAGCTTACCAGCATTTATCTCCCAAGCACACCCTTCGCCACTTAATCATACCTCTCTCTCCCAGAATGAAGCCTTAACTCCTTCCGGCCTGCCATCTCTCCTTCCGGTGACAGGTAATAACACCCTGCTGGGAACCAAATCCTCACTTAGAGCTCAATAAACACTTGCAGGCTGGACACACCCTTGAGCTTCCCAGTCCCACACGAGCAATAAAAAAAAAGAAATGAGGGGAAGGGTCGCTGGCAGTCTGACCCGAGGGAACAAACTGGACGGGAACCCCATTCTCCCAGGCACTTGCTTCGCTCATTTTTTTGCCAGCAGAGAAAGCCCTCCCGCCCCTCGCCGGCTGCTCTTTATTCCTGGTTGGCTTCCCTCGGAGGAAGTGCCAGTGGTGAGAGAAATGCCAGAAAGAAAGTCTGCAGGAATCCAGCGAGAGGAGGGGAGCCGCCAGGCCCAGCCCGGCTCGGGCAGCAGAAAGGAACAGAAATTAGGAAGAAAGGCTCCGGAATGTGGAGAGGAGCAGGGCAGGGCCAAACTAAAGCCCCCAAACCTAAGGGAGTGGCACGAGTTATTTCCGGAAATACAAGGAGCAAAGTGTAATTTTGGACGCGGGGCTAGTTAGTTACGTAATTCAGACGGGGTTGTGGTAGATCTCAGGATTTTTCTTAAAGATCAAATTTTTTTAATTAAAAAAAAATAGCTGCAGAATTTATGGAAACGGAGTACTGCTGTCTCACCTTCTCTCACTGTGAGATGGGAAATTAATGAAAATAAATGAGAGAGGTGGGGCCAGCACGATGCTGAAGCGGGAGTGTGTAACAGCGTGGCAAAGTCAGAGCATTTATAGGAAATTGTGCAGAACAGGCAAACCTATAGAGAAACAAAGTCAATTAGAGGTTGCCTGGGCCTGAGGGAGTTGGGGAGAATCGGGAGTGACTGGAAATGGGTACAGGAGGTGATGGAAATGTTCTGGGTGACGAGATTCGAGAAAATGACATCTCCAGATAGTAAGAGATGGTTGCACAACACCGTGACAACATTCGAAGTCACCAACTTTAAAAGGGTGAATTTTGGGAATTGTTCTGGCAGTCCAGGGGTTAGGACTCTGTGCTTCCACTGCAGGGGGCCCTGGGTTCGATCCCTGGTCAGGGAACTAAGATCCCGCCTGATGCGTGGTGCAGACAAAAATAAATAAAGAGGTGAATTTTATGGTATATGAATTAAACCTCAATAAAGCTTTTATTTAAAAAAAAAATAGAAGGGAAAGGACTGGAAATGAGGGCCATGAAGTAGCTAAGGCACCACAGCTGGGATAGCTGAAGACAAAGACCAGACAGAAATGGGAAGAAAACTGGCTGAAGATAAACGAAGGAAGACCAGAAGGAAGTTCAGGTTGAGAGAAGGATCCTCCGAGATCTGGATAAATATCTCTGAGGGTGAGAGACGAAGTCCCCAAAAGACCTAAGAGTTGGACAAGACTTAGCAACACCACCACCACCACCGCCGCCAGCAAAAGACCGTTTTGTTCCGGGGGGGCTTCAGACACCACCCGCCTCAAACCCTGAACCCCAGCCCTGCCCTCCAGCCCCCAGACAGGGACACAGAAGGCAGCGTCCTCCTGAAACCACAGTTTCTTGTGGTTTTATCCTCATCACTCTATAACCTCAAGCTCCCGAGAGGCCTCGGAGTCCCCAGGACACGTGGGCGCGGGGCAGTTGACTCCCCTCCTTGCGGAACCAAGGCCGTGGCTCTGACCATCCACCGAGGCCTGACAGCTCGGATCACACCCCCTCCCCAGGAAGGAACACCAACCCCTCTTGGCCACCCCCTACTAAATTGCTTTCCCGGGGGCTCCACGCACACACCTGCCATCGTGGCAGCGACATGAACTGTTCCCATCACACAGGCCACCCCAGCGGCTCTCAAGGTTTTAAGAAAAATCAGCAATTTCAGCCTGTTAAGACTATTTAGGCCTGGGATGGAGGAAGCCAGAAACCAAAACCACACGCAAGACAAGTCCTGAAATCCCCCAGCACCAACGCTTACAAAGAACAGAGAATCAGAGCCTAAGTAGAAGTGTTTAAAACGTGCGTCTGAGCAGACCAAATCCTACCTATGGCCTGCTTCCTTTGTTTGTGTCAAATCCTGCACTTAAGGCCTCCACGAAACTGGGTTTATGTGGTCTTACTGGAGACGGTGTCAGCGATTAAACGGTTATGCCTCCACTGGCACGTGAATCTGGAAACGAGCAGAGCCTCCATTCGAGGTGGCTTTTCACCTTCTTTTTCCGCTGTTTGTGTTGGCTGAAGGACAGACTGCACAAAGAGAGAACTCGGAAAGCGAGAGGGGGGCCGAGTGAGGCCCCAGGGGAGGATGCCGGAGCAACGCGGGGGAACGGGCGAAGGTCCGCAGATGAAGGGAGAGGCTGGCCCCAGGAAAGGGCCGTAAGGTACCAGCAGATCTGACACCACCCCAGGTACTATAAGATGCTATACTTTTCTGGTTTCCCAGTGGAGATGGTCAGGCCCAAGGAGAAGGGAAAAAACCACACTGTATCTTTCCATTCTGACACCAAGTGTGTCTTTCCTGGGCTGGCGGCTGGCCTGGCAAAGCCCCAGAGGCCACTTGTTTGCCCTTCCAAAGGTCAGCACTGCCCTGGAGCAGCCTTGGAGCGAGTGACCACATGCCCACAGCTCCCAGAATGCAGGCCCGCTCCTTAGCCCCCTCTGGTGCCAGGGCAGGCGGGCAATACCTGGGCAGCCTATGTGCTGGCTTTGCTGTCCGAGGTCAGGGAGGGACAGTCCACAAGCTGGAATTATTCACCAGTGAAGTCCTGTCTGAGGCTCAGTTCCACCACACACACATTTGTCCAGCTCGGGACCGCCTGGCACACGCCCTGGGCCCTCCATAAATGTTTGTTGCTGGTCCCCTGTGGTGAAAGAGCAAGATTGGGATTGGAAAAGCATTCTCATTTGCTAAGGCCTTAATCCAGGCAAAAGCCCTGACTTCCACAGTTTACCTTGGAGAGAGGAGACTACGTAAGTGGGTGCTTTATTTACCCCGGATTAACCAGGGCTTGGGGCTGGGGCCACAACCCAGCCCAGACCCATGCTCAGGGCAGCGTTTCTAGCAATGCATGCCAGACAGGGAGCATTTCTAACAGTCCCGACATTCCAGGGGAGGACAGCCCGACCAAGAGGCTGGGCCTCCACCAGCCATGCCTGCCCCGTGGTGGGTGAGGCGGGGCTCCTCCACGGGGCATGGGGGGGGAAGTAAACACAGAGCTGACTGCTTCTCGGCCTCGAGGATCTCACACCAGCATTCACACCTCTGCCCACGGAGCAGTGCTGTAACTCTGCTGCATCATCAACCCCCTCCAAGGCAAAAGAAAAGTGAAAATTAATCTAATTAGAGACAACAGTGTTCACAGTAAGGAAAATTCTGGTATTCTGCCAAGCGTCTCTCTTCCCAGCCAGCTTTGTGGGCAAAGGGCATGGGGTTTGGAGCCCCGAGGGCCTAAGCTGGAATTCTGGCTGTCCCTCAGCTTCGTCACCATGGGCACAACTGTCCAAGGGGCAAAAGAGTCATGCCTTACAGAACTGCTACGAGAATCCACGAGAAAAGATGTAAAAGGCATGACGCCGCTGGCGGATTTAAACAAAAGCAGCAAGCTTGCCCCTTGTCCCTCATAGACTCAAATCCTACCCGCCCACCTGCCCAGTGGCCTGCTTGGACGTCTCAGGAGGAGGCACCAGGACCTATCTCCTTCAGCCCTAGATCCTGCCCCCTTAGGCAGAGGCAGGACCCATTTCTGGAGGTGGGGGCTCCAGGGAGGGAGGTCCCCAAAACCCTGCCACACCCGGCTGCCAACACCGTTCACAGCTGTTATTGTCTTATCTCACCTGGACCTGGACTTGGCAGCACTATTTCTATCATCCCCATTCAGAGATCCAGGGAAGGCAGAGGTCTTGGGCTAAGTCACACAGGAAGTTATCCCAAGAGCCAGATCCCAAGATAGTCCACTGTTCTAATGAAACAGCTAATATTTGCAGAGCATCCAGAGAATCCACTACGTTCCCTATAGGGATGGATGTGTCCACACTTCACAGTGTGTTACTGGATATGCAGCAATGCAGCAGCAGGAACATCATGCTCTTTCCAGGCCTAAGACTGGAGACCTGGCGGCCTTCACCTCTGAGGGAAGGCAGCCACCGTGAAACAACGCCACGTCCACTGAGACCACCATGGTGGAGGGAAGCTCAAGCTAGTCCCAGGAGAATTCTCTCTCCCTCACTCTCTCTAACGGTTCTGTTTCTCTGAAGAATCTGCCTACTCCAGGCTTCTCAAGATCATGAGCCAAATATGATTTGCCTTTGACCGCTGAATCTGCAGGGTCCTACTCAGACTATCTGAAGGAAAAGACTGAAAATCACTAGAAACAGGGTGTGTGTGAATAAACTAATATACAGTCATATGACAGAAAAAAACAAGTAAGATTCCTGTGCACTGATTCACAGGAAATATCTACACAGTGTTTTCCGTAAGGTGAAAGGAAACAGGTACAGAATAGAATTTCCAGTATGGTCCCTTTGATGTAAGGAAAGGGGGGAAAAAATCAGAATGTATTTTTTGGAGTGCATGGAAAAAATGAAAGGAAAAACAAAATACTATTGAAAGTGGTGCATATTATGGTTATTTTTTTTTAATTTACTGATATATATGATATATATTGATTTATTATTTGTGAGTAAAATCAAATAGTGTCTGGGATTTGCTTCAAATAATCCAGAGACAGGTGAATGGACAGTGAAAACGTATCAAGCATGGCCATGAGATGAGAACTGAGGAGGCTGGGTGGTAGGTACAGCAATTCATGATATTAATACAATTCTGTCTACTTTTACATCTTTTGGAATTTTTAATAACGAAAATTTTCTTCAAAAATTGTTACCTCCAGGGAGGGAATAAGAAGGCAAGAAGGAAGGGACAAATGGATGGAGACATGTGAAAACAGCATTTCCATACTTCACAGATTATCTTTTTTTTCTTCCAATTCTTAAGATGAAATTCACATAGCATGAAATTAACCATTTCAGACATTATAAACTGCACAATTCAAGGGCATTTATTACGTTCACACTGTTGTGTAACTGCCACCTCTATTTAGTTCCAAAACATTTCCATCACACCAGGAGAAAACCCTGTACCCATTAAGCAATTACTCTTTATTCCCCCAACCTCCCCACCCTTGGCAAACACCAACCTTCATTCTGTCTCTATGGATTTACCTATTCTGGATGCTTCATATAAATGGAATCATACAATACATGGCTTTTGAGTTTGGCTTCTTTCACTCAGCATGTCTTCAAGGTTCATCAAATTGTAGCACGTATCAGTGCTTCCTTCCTTTTTTATGGCTGAATAATATTCTATTGTGTGGATACACCACATCTTGTTTATCCATGGATTGGTGGATGGACGTTGGGGTTGTTGCCAAAGCATACCTTTTAATTTTGACTTTATTTTTTAACTGTGTATTACTTCTTCAAACAAATTTTTTAAATTAAATTTCTATTAGATAGTGAATGTGAACCCCCAAAGAAGGCAGGATAAGCACACAAGGGTAGATTCATTAAAAAGTTAGGCAGCCTGGCAAGAACACAATAAGAAAGCATTCAAAAATATGAAAGGAAAAATGGATAATAAGTTGTGATTACTTATATTTGGGGAATGTGATTACACCACAAAATTTATAATATCTTCAAGCATGAAAGAACTACTTGAGAACCTGTTTAGGGTAAAGCATTGGGAGAATGGGCGATGACTCTGGCCTGGGTTGGGAGATGGGATCGGACCATGAGGGTCTCCACCCCAGGCTGGAACCAAGCCAAGGTGTGACGACATCTATGTACTGATATGACCAAATCACTCATCTCCCCAACCAAGGGGAGGGCTTGGGTTTCTACTTCCTGTATCTGCCCAGAGCACTCAAAACCCATGATGCACTGGGCAGCTGCAGAAGGGGATGCTACCTGAAGGACCAAGGACAGCCCACCAAGGGGCCTTGGGGAAAGTTAGGGGCACTTTTCCGGGAGGTGACTTGTAGGACGTGGCAGCTAATGGCACTGTTTCCTGTTTTGTGTACTAGGTCCCCAACGCAGGAGTATTTTGAAGAATTGCATCTGTTGCTTTAAAAACAAAGTGAAGAAAAGTTAGTTGCTCAGTTGTGCCCAACTCTTTGCGATCCCATGGACTGTAGCCCACCCGGCTCCTCTGCCCATGGAATTCTCCAGGAAAGAATACTGGAGTGGATTGTCATTTTCTTCTCCAGGGGATCTTCCCAACCCAGGGATTGAACCCAGATCTCCCACATTGCTGGCAAATTCTTTACCATCTAAGCCAAAAGGTCTGGAGAATCTCCTGCCAAGCCACTGGCTAGGACTTGGTACTTTCACTGCCGAGGGCCCAGGTTCCATTCCTGGCTGGGGAACTAAGATCCTGTAAACCATGCAGCCAAAAAAAGAAAAGAAAAGTTTGTAAATACTATTATACTATCTCAAGAGAAAGAGCTCTGGGTTTTAGCTGCAGCTCTGACCCCAAGTGGGTCATTTCCCCATTTTCCAGATATAAATAGCAATTCTTGCACCTCCCTATATGTTGGAATATTAGATGGTCCAGAGATAATCAAGGTTCTGAGTTCCTCATAAGAAAGATGTTTGAAAACACAAGGGGATATTATGATTCCTGTGGCTTGGGTGGGTGGGGTAGACTCTATGAGAAGAGAAGTCAGTATATATAATTCAGCTCAACAAAGTAATTTCATCTTCTAGACTTTACCTCGGAGAAGGCAATGGCACCCCACTCCAGTACTCTTGCCTGGAAAATTGCATGGACGGAGGAGCCTGGTAGACTGCAGTCCATGGGGTCGCTAAGAGTCAGACACGACTGAGCGACTTCACTTTCAATTTTCACTTTCATGCATTGGAGAAGGAAATGTCAACCCACTCCAGTGTTCTTGCCTGGAGAATCCCAGGGACGGGGGAGCCTGGTGGGCTGCCGTCTATGGGGTCACACAGAGTCGGACACGACTGAAGTGACTTAGCAGCAGCAGCAGACTTTACCTAGAGAGAGGGGAAGGATCTGAGAAGCTAAACGAGCTGCAGGTCACCACTACACACCTCCATTTAGTTATGCATATTGACTCGCTTCATCCTTGTCACTAATCTTTCGGAGTAGGATTATCCCACTTTCTGAAGAGGGAGAAACTGAGGCTTGAAAAAGTAAATGGCTTGTCCATGTTTGAAGTGGGGCTAGGCCTCCAGTCCCTGGTTCTGCTATTCTCTGAGATGCATGGTCCTGTGGGTTTATTGACCGCTGATCAGAAGTGGAATTTCCCCTGTGTCTTCTTTCATTCCTCTGCCCCGTCAGCAGCATCTCCTTTGTGCCACAGGGTGCTGGGTGCCACAGCCAGATGTACGGAACACAGAGGCACACCCTCGGGGAGCCGTTGGTCCTCCTGGGCTCACTGTTACAACGTGCCATGGCAGAGATTGCTACCTGCTTAATCAACAACCATTCTCTCATTCGTCCTCACTAACAGAACCTTGGGTAAGTATTCAGCTGAAAAACTACATTTCCCAGGCTCCCTTGGAGGAAGGGGTAATCAATGAAAACTGATTCCAGTTCCTCCTCCTCCTCCTTTCCAGAAAGACCCTGTTTGATGGCTGGTACTTCAGCAACCATTTTGGACCATCAGGTGACCTTGAATAAAAGGGTCAAATACAGAGGCTAGTGTTACAAAAAGACAGAAGTGGCTTAAGGCCCATAGAATCAGCATATGGGCTCTGGCCAGCCTACCTCCAGGCCTCTTTGAGGCAAGAGAGACATACAGAGATAAATAAAGCCCTGGTTATTTCTGGTGTCTGTTAATAACCAACACTCATGGGCTGGTTCCTTTGACTTAGACTGCATGTTTTGCATGTATGAGGCCCTGGGTTTGATCCCTGGAATTTCCAGGACAAGCTGGTACTCTGGGGGTATTTCAAATCCTAAATGATGATGCTGTGAAAGTGGTGCACTCAACATGCCAGCAAATTTGGAAAACCCAGCAGTGGCCACAGGACTGGAAAAGGTCAGTTTTCATTCCAATCCCAAAGAAAGGTAATGCCAAAGAATGCTCAAACTACTGCACAGTTGCACTCATCTCACACGCTAGTAAAGTAATGCTCAAAATTCTCCAAGCCAGGCTTCAACAGCACATGAACTGTGAACTTCCAGATGTTCAAGCTGGATTTAGAAAAGGCAGAGGAACCAGAGATCAAACTGCCGACATCCGCTGGATTATCAAAAAAGCAAGAGAGTTCCAGAAAAACATCTACTTCTGCTTTATTGACTATGCCAAAGCCTTTGATGAAGTGGACCACAACAAACGCGGGAGAATTCTTAAAGAGATGGGAATACCAGACCACTTGACTTGCCTCTTGAGAAATCTGTATGCCGGTCAGGAAGCAACGGTTAGAACTGGACATGGAACAACAGACTGGTTCCAAACTGGGAAAGGAGTATGTCAAGACTGTATATTGTCACTCTGATTATTTAACTTACATGCAGAGTACATCATGAGAAATGCTGGGTTGGATGAAGCACAAGCTGGAATCAAGATTGCCGGGAGAAATATCAATAACTTCAGATACGCAGATGACACCACCCTTATGGCAGAAAGCGAAGAACTAAAGAGCCTCTTGATGAAAGTTAAAGAGGAGAGTGAAAAAGTTGGCTTAAAACTCAACATTCAGAGAACTAAGATCATGCCACCCAGTCCCATCACTTCATGGCAAATAGATGGGGAAACAGTGACAGACTATTTTTTGGGCTCCAAAATCACTGCAGATGGTGACTGCAGCCATGAAATTAAAAGACACTTGCTCCTTGGAAGAAAAGTTATGAGCAACCTAGACAGCAAGAAAAAGCAGAGACATTACTTTGGCAACAAAGGTCCTTCTAGTCAAAGCTATGGTTTTTCCAGTAGTCATGTGTGGATGTGAGAGTTGGACTGTAAAGAAAGCTGAGCACCAAAGAATTGATGCTTTTGAACTGTGGTATTGGAGAAGACTCTTGAGAGTCCCTTGGACTGCAAGGAGATACAACCAGTCCATCCTAAAGAAAATCAGTCCTGAATATTCATTGGAAGGACTGATGTTGAAGCTGAAACTCCAATACTTTGGCCACCTGATATGAAGAACCGACTCATTGGAAAAGACCCTGATGCTGGGAAAGATTGAGGCGGGAGGAGTAGGGGATGACAGAGGATGAGATGGTTAAATGGCATCACTGTCTCAATGGACATGTGTTTGAGTAAACTCAGGGAGTCGGTGATGGACAGGGAGGCCTGGCATGCTGCAGTCCATGGGGTCACAAGGAATCAGATACGACTGAGGGACTGAATTGAACTGAACTGAACTGATAACTCAGTTGGTAAAGAATCTCCCTGCAATGCAGGAGACCTGGGTTCGATTCCTGGGTTGGGAAGATGCCCTGGAGAAGGGATAGGCCATCCACTACAGTATTCTTGGGCTTCCCTTGTGGCTCAGCTGGTAAAGAATACGCCTGCAATGAGGGAGACCTGGTTCGATCCCTGGGTTGGGAAGATCCCCTGGAGAAGGGAAAGGCTACCCACTCTAGTATTCTGGCCTGGAGAATTCCACGGACTATACAGAGTCGGAAAGTGTCAGACACCACTGAGTGACTTTCACTTTAACTTCACCCTAAGAAACGGGCATACGTCAGTGGCTCGGCGGTAAAGAATCTGCCTTCAGTACAAGAACACCAGGAGATGCAGGTTCCATCCCCGGGTGGGGGAAGATCCCCTGGAGGAGGGCATGGCAACCCACCCCAGTATTCTTGCCTGGAGAATCCCACAGACAGAGGATCCTGGCAGGCTACAGTCCATAGGGTCGCAAAGAGTCAGATGTGACTGAAGCAACTTATTTAGCACACTCCCTAAACGACAAATGCTGCTAGACTCTGAAGAGATCTGCATTGGTGTGAAGGGACATGGAGGCACCACAGCCCAGAAAAGAGCCAGGCAACTCAGTGTGAAGGGTAAGGAGGCCATGCAAACCTCACAGCAGAATCAAAGAGCAAATCCTCCAACCTGGATGCCAATCAGGGGGCTGAATGGGCCCTCAGGGCACCAGGTACGGGGGGCAGGGGAGCGGGGCTAAGTGCAGGCTCTGTCCACACTGCCCAGCTCTGCGGTCCCTTGAGCCCAATGCACCTGGCTCAGATCTCTTGCCCCAAAGTGCATCTGAAACACGTGGGGCAAAGTCTGGCTCATCTCCATCTGAAGCCTTCACACTCTGGCCTCTGATCAACACTCTGGCCCCTGATCAACACTCTGGCCCCAATCCTCACCTCCCTGCACTCTCCTCTAAGTCTGTATCCTTAGAAGACCCTGAATCATGCACCACCAGGCCTTTACACATAATGTTCCTTCAGTCTTCAACACTCCTGCCCCACCTCTTGGCCAAATCCACTCCCCTGAATCCTTTGATGTACCTCTTATTCACCACTCCCCTTAGGAGCCTTCCCTGACTCCGAGGCTGGGCCAGGCACCCCTCCAAAGGCCTTGCTCCGTGCCCTGGGCGTCTCCCTCCACTGTGTGTGTAAACATCTGCCTCCCCCACTAGTCCGTGCAACCCTTCAGGGCAGGGACAAAGTAGTCAACTTCTAGAACTGCTCTTGAAGGCTCTCCGGCCAGAGGAGACTGCCACTGGCCCTCTGTGCACCGCCCAGTTCTGGCATGCAGTAGGTGCTTAATAAGTATTTATGATGGAAGGACAGAATCTCATACCCAATGAGCAACTGACTTTATTAAAGTCCAGTCTCTGTGGCCCAGGGTGACAAGTGTTCTTCCTCCCAATAATGGTCAGTTGGGAGGCTTGTGTGCTGTAACGATCACGACATGGTTCCTGCAGACGATCAGTCACACGTGCACTTTCCTGGTTACACGTGCTCTCCTCCTCTCTGCGGGGTGGGGAGGGGCCTCGTGGCTTCCTCTCCTATTCCCGGGGAATGGGCTCCATTTAGGGGGAGGGCTGGGAGCTAGTCAACTTGGCCACGTCTGCAGCTTTGGTGAGAGTGAATGTGTGCAGGCTGAAATTGCTAACATCAGGCTTGGATAATACTCACCGTTCACTGGCCTATGTCTCCTGGCCCTCTGCACTAACCAGGGTCCAGCATCACAGCCCCCAAGTGACCGAGGTCAAGGATGAGGTCAGGGGGCTGCCAGTATAGAGTCAACGCCGGCCTAGGACAGTAGGGCAGATGGCCAGGTGCCAGGCGGGAGCCGGGGGGTCGGCGTTGCCCTCCCACCCCAAGCCTGGTCGGATCCCTGAACTTGCTCTCCTAGAGCTGAAGGCACAGGAGACCCACTGGTGCTTTTCAGCTGCTCTGATCGTCTGCTGCTGTAAACTGAACTGGTCTCTGGGAGAGGAAGGTTCAGCAAAATTTTAATTACAGGCTGTCTCCCTGCCTCTAATGGCTAGGCTCTGCAAACGTAGTACTTTAATCACATGGTGTTAAATCACTTTTTAAGTATACCAGTGAGGCTGAGGATTTAAAGGAAACCTGCTATGAAGTTTTGCATAAAGCAAGTTAATTGCACTTTTTTGAAATTCGGGGGCAGGGCTTGTTTATGAAGTTTACGTAAGTGAATCTAATTCAAGTTTGCCAGGCGCACCAAATCATTTACTTATCTATGTTTGTTTTGTCACAATGCTCAATGGTGCCCATGTCCCCCAAAATCAGGTCTCTAAAAGCTCCCGGGAATTTTCAACTCTCAATCTCTTTTTCCTCCAGGAGTGTGCCTTTCCACTTAAAACTCTGCACACTCTGGAAATTGTGGGAAAAGAAAAAAAAAATATGTATGAAGGGCTGAATTGTGCCCCATCGCCCAAATTCAAATGCTGACGTCCAAACACCCCGTTCCTCAGAATGTGACTGCCTTTGGAGGCAGTACCTTTAAAAGAGGTGATTGAGGTATAGTGAGGTCATTAGGGTGGGCTCTCGTCCAACACAACTGGTGTCCTCACAAGAAGAAGAGATCGGGACACAGACACACGTAGGGAACACAGCGTGCGGACACAGCGAGAAGCAGCCAGCTCCACGCCAAGGAGAGAGGCCTCGGGAGGAACTCACCTCTGCCCCTGGACTCCCAGCCTCCAGGGTCATGAGAAAACGAACCTCTGGTGTGTAAGCCCCTCGACGGTGGCGCTGTGTTAGGGGAGCCACATAACAGAGTCTTCTCTGAGCAGATGGGCGGAGGAGAGTCCCCGCCCCCTGCCGACAGGCTGCCCCGATGCTGAGCAGCGTGACCCTGGGCGGGCTTGCAGCCCTGGCTCAGGGCATTAAATGTAGACGCCCGTGGGCTCACGTGCCCCTCCCTGGTTCTCTGACGCATGGACCATGTCCCTCCCCCACAAGAAAATGAGGGTTTTTTTCTCTCTCACTTCATGCTGTCTCCTAGACAGGAAGCCAAAGGGAGAAGGAGATCCTGGCACCAACAGCCTAGATTTTTTCCCCCCCTTGATTTAACACTTCACTCTTTAAAAAAAAAAAAAAAGCATTGTCACACATGTTTGTAAAATTGAGACTCCCAACATCTCTGTGAAATAACCACAATTAGAAATCTTACTTTCATTTTACAGATGAGATAAACTGAGGTGCAGACAGTGATTTATCCACAGCCCACCATGACTTGATGGAGAAGGAAGCCCTTCTCTGGACTTAGCGTTTGTCTGCTCCCAGCTCCCTCCCACCATCAGACATCCTCAACTCTTGCCATTACCAGGCTACTTATCTATTGGAAAACCTTCACTAGCCGCCAGCAAAGCCCCCACGGGCCTGCACCATCTAACCTCTCTCCCCCCGACTGCCAATTCCACTGTGACAGACAGCCATGCTCACATGTTACCACACCTCTGAGGACACTCTCCCTGCCTCTTTCTGACTAGCTAGGAGCCACCTCCTCCAGAAAGCCTTCCCAGACATCTCTGAGCTCTTTCCACCTGCGCTCTCAGGCCCAGCCATATGAAATGACTCTGAACAGTCTTTGTTTTACTTGCAAATTGCTTAACCATGGTAGTCTCGAGGGCAAGGAGCATACCTTCCCACAAGCTCCATGTACCTGGACACAAAGGAAAGATCAGTCACAGAGAAAATTACCTCTGCGATATAAACATGTGCAGAAAGAGCTATTAATATTTACAAGCTCAGCTTCATAAACAGAATCCCATTCTTCCCTGACTTCTGCCACACCAAAGGAGTGCTGAAGTCCCCTCTGCCCAGCTGGCCTTTAGGGACAAACGTCCTGCTTCCCTCTGTCCCTGGACATCCCAACCATACCCCTCTCCCTGCCTCTCTGGCACAAAGCCAGCGGTCCTTAAACCATTGCCTATGTAACTCCATGAGTTACTTTTAAAGATCTGAGAGGTCTTTCTTTAAAGGTGACCTCCTGTTGTAGGACTAGACCTTCAAGCACAAGAACATGTCTGTTTTCTTCACTTGCTGTATTCCCAGAACCTAGAAAAAGGCCTGGCACAACAGATGCTGTTCAAAAGAAAAAAATCTTTTTAATAAATTTGTTGAATAAATAAGAATAGTATTAACTCTTTTACTATTCACTTTAGATTTTGAAAAATTTGAGTAATTGAATGAAAATCCAAATCTACAGTCTCTCAGCCAGGCCTGAGTGAGGCAGGCTGCTGGCTGTGGGGTTTGGTAAGCCAAACAGAGGAGTGCCCAGGAAGCACTGTCCTTTAGAAACAACTCCAGTGGCATCTATCCCTTCCCCAAGTCCCGCTCTTGTCATCTTCCCAGAGCTGTCCTTAAAGGGGTTTCTGCAGCCTTTCCAGAGCTTTCTTTTTTTTTCTGGCGTTGGAAAGAACCAGAACCCCACCCTAAAGGGGAATTCCTCTCAGAGGCGTTTGAGGGCAAGAGGCTGGCCCCGAGGCAGCAGGTGCTGTCCCAGCTGTCGCCCAGCAGACTGAGCAGTGACAGGGATGGCAGCCCCCAGGGAAGGATGTCCCCCCCGGGCAGGGGCTGGACCCACCCCCCACCCAGCCCCCCAACCTCGTGAGGAAAGTCCCTGCAAGCAACTCGCTCATCTTGGCTGGGAAAATCTCAACTCTTTCCCCTCTCCCAAGGTGCCGGCCAAACACAGGAACTAAGCTTGAGTTTTACGCCCTTTCTCCTCCGTACCAGCTTTGGGGAGGCCTAGATCGTGCCGTCCCCTGAGAGGGGTGCAAAGAGGAACCCTGGATGGGTCCCAGAGGCTCATCGTCAGGAGAGGAACTCTGCCAAAGCACACACCAGGCAGCCCCACTGCTGGGATTGTGACTGCACCCCAGCACAGGAGACAGAGGGGTACACATGCCCTAGGATGCACCCCAGCACAGGAGACGGAGGGGTACACACGCCCTAGGATGCACCCAACACAGGACAAGGAGGGGTGCACTGCCCCTAGGAGATCACTGGACTATCTTGAGTGGGGGGCGCATCCCTGAAGGGAATGATGCAGGAGAAACCTGCCAAGGCCACACCTGGAGGAGATGCTGGAGGTTCCGAAACCCCAGCCCTGTGCTGGATGTGAGAGCTTCTCCACTCCGTGGGTAATGATCTCAGAGCATGCCTTCCCAAGGTTTCCCCGAGCCCAAGTGCAGATCTGCCCCAGGACACTGCTGCCAGATGACCTGCAGCTCCTCACTCCACCCCCACTCCCCTCCACCCCATGGCCTCCTGCTGCTCCTCAAACTGATCACTCCTCCATAAAGTCCCCGTCAGGACTCTGTTCTTTCCCTCCCAGTTCCTCCAGCTCCTGAAGTGAGTGAGCGGAAGTCGCTCAGTCACGTCTGACTCTTTGGGACCCCATGAACTATACAGTCCACGGAATTCTCCAGGCCGGAATACTGGAGTGGGTAGCCTTTCCCTTCTCCAGGGGATCTTCCCAACCCAGGGATCAAACCCAGGTCTCCCACACTGCAGGCGGATTCTTTACCAGCTGAGCCACCAGGGAAGCCCAAGAATACTGGAGTGGGTAGCCTATCCCTTCTCCAGTGAATCTTCCCAACCCAGATCTCCCACATTGCAGGCGGATTCTTCACCAGCTGAGCCATCCTCCAGCTCCTGGCCCTGCTTCATTTCCCTTCGGAGCACGCGCTTGGGTCCTTGTCTGTGGTCAGAAAGCTCCATGAGGCTCTATCCCCCTCACGGCCCCCCCAGGGAGCTGCTGGGGCCTGGCACATGGTAGTATTAATACATACTGGCTGAATGAATGAACGAACCTCCTTTACACACCACGAACTCGCCCTATTGATGGTTTTATCCTTCTGGGTGCGTGTGTATACACACGGTGACTCTGAGAGGTAAGGAGTGAGGTTAGGCTGGGGGCCAGAATGCCCAGTGACCACAGCTGTGGTCTGTCAAACAGGTTGGAAACTTCTGCTGCTGTGTTAAAAAGCCCACCAAGGGCTTCCCTGGTGGCTCAGTGGTAAACAGTCTGCCTGCCAACGCAGGAGACACAGGTTCGATGCCTGGTCTGGGAAGAACCCACATGCCGAGGGACAACTAAGCCCGTGAGCTGCAACTACCAAAGGCCTGGTTTCCTAAAGCCCGTGGTCCACAACAAAAGCTACTGCAATGAGAAGCCTGTGTACCACCACTGGAGAGTAGCCCCCGCTCACCGCAACTGGATAACGCCCTCGCGCAGCTATAAACACACAAGTAAACAAATCTTAAAAAAGCCCACCAATATGCCAAGACCCCCAACTGAAGGGTCAGCTCTACAGGTGGCCTCCTGGTCAACAGCCCTGGCAAAGGAAAAGCCACCACTTCAAGAGGCTGGTGGTGCAGGCCAGCCGGGCAGCCGCGGACCCAGCCTTCCCACGGTCGGGAAGATAAGTGATGCTTATCTAGGCACGGGTGTTACCTGTATTTCTGGGTGGTGTGCCCAAGCCAGGTGATCGGTCTGTTTCCCACAGTGTCCAGCACATAAGGGAGGGTTGCTACCACTCCTAGGAGCTCACATGTACTGTCACCAGGCACCCTCCTAAACATGTGAGAGCCCACTTTAGCCTCCGAGTGGCCCCAAGAAATGCATGCTATTAGGACCCCATTTACAGATGAAGGTTAACTAAAGCATAGCGGCCTGTTCTCTGGTGTCTATGGACGCTTCCATAGTATGGCGGAAAGAACACAAGATTAAGAATGAGAGGACAGGGCTCTGGTCCTGGCATCAGCTGCCAAGTCCTGTTGCGAGCCTGATAATCTCTCAGGGTATCTATGAGGCAAGGGAGCACCTGGCAAATTCATAATATGATACAAATGCGCTGGCACCGGTGTTATTTAAGGGTATGCTGATTCTGGTGATTTCTCAGCTGTTTCCTTTAGGAGGGGGTAACGGAAACCCCACGCCTAGGGAGGCACAGTAAGTTGTATCCACAGAGGGTGGGGGGAGGCATTTCAGGACCCCCCCACGGAAACCAAAGCCTGCAGACACTCAAGTACCCTGACAGCCAGCCCTGGGACCACAGGGACTCAACCAACGGCAGATCCTGTAGAATGCTGGATCGAAGGCTGGTTGAATCCGAGGATACAGAAGCCGCAGATAGAGACCCAACTGTATTCTCCTGGGAAAAGGTGCTGCTGCTGAAGGCCAGAACATGACAGAGCTGCGGGGCTGGGTCTGCGGAAAACAGGTCCACAATAAATAGGACCTTGAAACAAATTTTAAAACCAAGCTAATTAAGTATACAAAATTATTTGGCAGAGCTGCAAACCAACCAATTGCTATTGAAGGGCGGAAAGGATACAACGTGTAAAATAACACAGTATTAAAGTGATGAGGTAGAGACAATTCTTCACTTAGAATATATTTTAATGCAATGGGGGCACCATGTTTTCAGTAATGTTTTGCAAATTATTAAAAACACAACCGCAAACACTGGTAAGGTATCTTCCCTGAGAACCAAGCTTGTTTTCAAAATATCCTCCAAATGAAACAGTGAACTACCTGATGCTTCCCATGGATGGTTAACTGTGAGGTGAATGAGGTCAAATATTCCTCAGGGTAAGTTACAGCCAGGCTGTGGGGACCTTCGTTGAGGAGGCCTGGGGAGGGGTCATCTGCAGCATACGGAGCTGCCCCGAACCTTTTCTCTGAACAGAAAATCTGTGCCCCACCAACCCCACCCTAGCAGGACCTCCACCCCCACACTGGCAGTCTCACCCCCAGACCCACAAGGCCCCTGCTACCCTTCCAGGCAGCCCGCAAAGCATCTGAGCAAAGCAGGGATCCCACCCACTCCCACAAAAGCCCCTTCTGCTTTGGGACTTTCTCGCCTTCGGGACACCAGACCAGCAAGTCCAGGCATGCCTAAAACAGGCAGGAAGGCAAAGAGAGGGGCTGGCGGGAGGGAGCACTTACAAAAAGCTGGCTCTGAGAATAAAGAAAATCCTGATTTGGATAAACCGAGAGACAGTGAAGTGTGGCCTGAAAGCAGCCAAAAGGAAACTGGAAGACTTTTAAAAAAGTCTTTTCTCCAAACAGAAAATCTCTGAGAAGGCACTGGGATTCCTGGTTGCCAGGAAGATAATTTCATCATTGGGGAGGGTGGGGTGTTGGGCAGGAGGAGATGGGGTGCTGGCTGGGGGAGGAGGCAGAGCCAGGGGCCCTGAGCCACAGTGGAGTACCTAGAAAGACCCCACCCTACACACCCTAGGGGGTCCCAAGCCCCACTGGGCACACACCTAGGAGAAAAGGCAGGGACAGTAAAAACCTCAGGAGAGACCCTTCTGTACAAGGCAGTGGGGCAGGCGGTAGGGGGGTGGGTGGTAGTGGTGGTGGGGAACACTGAACACACACCAAGGTTGAAACCAAGATCTCCTTCAAGATCCCAATCACCTTCAAACTATCCCCAGATCAAGGTCAGCTTCCCACTGGCAATAAACGTGAGTCACCCTCCCCCTCGGCAGCTCCAAAGGGCAGAGAAGGCTACACTTTTTCCCTGAAGACTGCCTCTTAGGAGGGAGGTGGGCTCAGTCAAGACAGCTACTATGCACACAGGAAAGACCCCCCAAGGGCCCCCCTGCAGCCCCAGGCTCCAGCCTCTCCGAAGAAATGCTGCCGCCCATCTTTTAACTCTCCCAGGTGATTTAGGGTTATTGGTAGTAGAGAGCTGGGCAGGGGACATTCAGAGTGGGAAGCCGGCCCTTGCAGAATTTTATAGCTTAATTCGAAGGTAAATCACTCTGGGCCAGAGAACTGACTCCACATAGATTTACTCGTTTTAATATTTGTTCGGGGGCACTGCAATTAATTGAAAGATGCCTTCTTCCATTTACGGTTCTGAAATGTTGGACCTTGGTCTCTGAGCACTCATTTTTATTGAGCATAATTACGATCATTTGTCAAGAGTTCTCATTCCCAGGGAACAGAGCTCTCCACAGTTACAGGCCCGCCTGAGTTCCCAACAACCAGAATCGATTCTTCCTGAAGAAACCCGATCAAGGTACACAGATCCTACACATTTGCTAACCTGAGAGCCTCCAGGGGTTATCAGATTCTGTCCTTGGGGTCCTGGGGGCTGCAGGGAGAGAAGCCAGAGGATGAGAGGAAGATGCTGATCATCTCCCTACGAGACCTAGTCATCCCACCTCCCTCTGCACATCAGGCCAGCAGTGAGCAGCACGGAGCAGGTAAGAACATGAACTCTGGAGCCAGACTGCTGAACTCGCCTTTGCCACTTATTCACTGTGTGACCTTAGGCAAGTCATGTAACCTCTCTGTTAACTGTCTCAATTTTCTCATCTCTAAAACTGGAATGGTAACAATATCTATCTCACAGGGTTTTTGTAAGAATGAAAACCAGTTGATAATTTAAAAGTACTTGGTAGAGCGCCTGACATAAGCTCTAGAGGAACTGCTTTATTGTAAATCAGTAAAATGAGTTGATTTCTTGGTAAATTGATCAGTTTTATTGGTAAAGTTATTTGAAGAAAGAACCACACATCTAAAATGAAGTTTGAAAATCATTATTTTTGTACCAGGGGTCTACAGACTTTCTGTCAAGTGCCAGAGAGTTCATATTTTAGGCTTTGTGAGCCATGTGGCTCTTGCTGCAACCAGCAGAAGGCAACTACAGATGTATTTGAAGCAAAAGACATGTCTGTGCTCCAATAAGATGTCACTTAGGAAAACAGACATTGGGCTAGCTTGGTCTGCAGGCTGTAGTTTACTGACCCCTGGACTGGACCAAACTGTCTGTTGCACAGATGAGGAGAACACAGTGGGGAGTTATCTGACAAAGCTGGAACCCAGCTCCCTCCAGGCCAAGGCACGCTCTATAAAATCAAGAGCCCCGGGAAGGAAAAGAGAAGTCACCCTGCATGCAGAGCGAATGGGCCCCTACTGTCTCACCAGCAGCAGGACACCAGAGAACAAGGGATCCGAGGCCACTGCTGTCCATCCGCCATACGGCCTGGGCTCCCCCGGAGATGGGCACGGGCCGGGGTGTCTTCCCGTTCATCGCTGTGGCCCAGTGCAGGCTCTTGCCACAGTAGAGCTGCTCCGGGAAGGCCAATAACCATGGCGAGATCTGCCTGGGGACGCCTCCCGCCCTGCAAGGCCAAGTGCCTACATGCCTGTACCTCAGCCAGTTCTGGGAGTGACTGATTAAATGAAGACGCCCACATACCTGTGACAAGGGGAAGCCACTTTTTAAAGGGCTAGAATATAAAAGGGACATTTATTAACTATAACTGTGTTTAAACGATTCAAGGTTTTATAGACATTTCTTTTTTCACCTGCCCATAAAAGACTGCAAGAGGATGAACTCTAAACTTCAGTGAAGGTCTGTGAGAAGGCAGGACATTCCTCTCCTCCTGTAGTTTAAAACATGGACCCCAAATCTCTGACACCACCTCCCCCCCAACCAAGAAGTAGGGTTTATGTCCCTTCCTCTTGAATCTGGCCTTGGTGGCTGTTGCAAGGATGGTACATGAAACATGAAAGAGACACCAGGTTTCCAGACCAAGCCTTTGGGAAATCGCAGCCTCTCCTTCCTGTTTCTTGGGACGTTCCCTTTGGAGCCTAGCCACCATGCTTTGAGGAAGCCCATGAGGCCCCGCGGAGAAGCCCCATGGAGGCGAAGCCAACACAACTCGCCAGCCTCAGAAACAAGCCGTCTAGGAAGTGCATCTTCTGGCCTTGGTAGAGCGATCCCAGCCAATACCACATGGAGTAGACGTGAATCGTACCTACTGAGCCCTGCCCAAGTAGCAGGCTCCTAAGCAGAATAAAAGATTAATGCTGTTTAAGGCACTAGGTTTTAGGATTGTTTGTTACACAGCAATAGTAACCAGACTAGGCTTCTTAATTTCCATCATTTGCTCAGGCCACAAAGCTATCTACCCTTACAGATAACACAGCAAAATTTTCTTTCATTTGTTAGGATTTCGGGGGACAGGGTAGGAATGCAGACCCCAGATTTAATGTTGTTATATTAAAAAACATATGTGATATGTACTCTATAATAAAAAATATATTTTTGGTCTTCAACCAGTCCTGACACAGAGCTCCTAAAATGCTTGGAATTTATAAGAGTTATAAAGGTGTCTTGATATTAAAAATAAATCCCTTCCACCACAACTAGGCTTATGTTAATGAGGTGACTTTTGGAAACTTAAGGATGGGAGCTAGTTGCTAGGGGAACCAACCATGTGACTGGAGGGTAGGAAATTTTCGTCCCAACCCTGACCTCCAGGGAGAGAGACTGGAGGTTGAATCAACTGCCAATGGCCAATGATATAATCAAGCATGTCTAAGTAATGAAGCCTTCCTAATATCCCCCAAGAAGATGGGGTTCAGAGTGCTTCCAGGTCGGTGGACATCTGGAGATTTGCAGAGATGGGTGCACTCCAGCAAGGCATGGGAACTGTGAGCCCTCTCCCCATACTTTGCCCTTCACACCTCTTCCACCTGACTGTTTCTGAAACTCAGCAAGTAAAATGTTTCTCCGAGTCCGTGAGCTGCTAACAAATTAGCAGGACCCAGGGAGAGGGATCACTGAAAGCCAGTCAGAAGCATAGCATCTGAAGTTTGGGGTGGGAGACTGAGCCCTTAACCTGTGGGATCTGATGCTGTCCCCAGGTAGGTAGAGTCAGAACTGAGTTATATTGTAGGACACACAGCTGGTGTCAGAGAATGCCTGGTGGTGTAGAAAACCCACACACACATTGTACTGGGAGCAGAACTGCAAGGAGCTAAGATAGTTGAGGGTAAAATAGAGAAAAAGTAGGTCTCAGAAGGCTCTGAAGATAGGACAAATATTTTTATCTAAAAAAAAAAAAAAAAAGGAATTTTGAATCTGCATAAGCACATCAACAAATTTGAGAATGAGACCCCAGAGTCCCAATCTACATACAAGACCACTGGTGGGAGAAGTCCTAATTTCAAATATGCAAATTCACGTCCTGATTTCTGGGTCAGAAAATATGGTCAACAACACAACAGGGAAGAGAATATTTCAGCCTGAAAATGTTGAGTCTGGTGGTACAAGTGATTGCCTCAGTTTCAACATAACTCTTCTAGATGATCAGAATTTACTCAAATAGAGTTAAACTTTGTCAGGGTCACCAGGATGAATTAGCTCTAAAATGTAGCCCTCAGTTAACTTAGACAAGAGTATTCATCACTGGTTGGAGAAAGGATGTCAAACAGAACATTCTTTATTGCAGCACATTTGATGCTAAGATGATTTTTCTGACAAATACATTAACTGTCATTGTGCTAAAGTTATTTGGGTACTGATTAAGTTTCTGGTTTCACTTTCATGCATTGGAGAAGGAAATGGCAACCCACTCCAGTATTCTTGCCTGGAGAATCCCAGGGACGGCGGGAGCCTGGTGGGCTGCCATCTGTGGGGTTGCACGGAGTCGGACACGACTAAAGCGACTTAGCAGTAGTAGCAGTAAGTTTCTGGGGGCTTCCCTGGTGGCTCAGCGGCAAAGAATCAGCCTGTGAATGCAGGAGACAGGTTTGATCCCTGGTCTGGGAAGATCCCACACGCCGAGAAGCAACCAAGCCTGTGCAAAAATACTGAGTCTGCACTCAAGGGACCAGGAGCCACAAGTACTGAGCCTACAAGCTCCAACTACTGAAACCGGAGCGCCCTAGAGCCCGTGCTCCGCACCAGGAGAAGCCACCGCAATGAGAAGCTTATGCACTCCAAACAGAGAGTAGCCTCTGCTCGCCACAACTAGAGAAGAGCTCACACAGCAGTGAGGACCCAGCACAGCCAAAAATAAACAAAAATAACTTTTTTTTGAAAAGAAGAAGTTTCTGGTTATCAAAATCCTGGATAATAGAAATTATTGTTTAAAAGGTTAAATTTGCTTTTGAAAGAAACCATGTATTATCTATATAAAAAAGGATTCTTTGCTTTACAAAAATATTTACTCAGGTTTTCTTTAGGTAATAACCTCCTTTCATGATAGCTTCCCTGATAGCTCAGTTGGTAAAGAATCCGCCTGAGATGCAGGAGACCCCAGTTCGATTCCTGGGTTGGGAAGATCTGCTGGAGAAGGGATAGGCTACCCACTCCAGTATTCCTGGGCTTCCCTTGTGACTCAGCTGGTAAAAATCCATCCCACAATGTAGGAGAAGAAAACCCACTGAGAATACCCACTCCAGTATTCTGGCCTGGAGAATTCCAAGGACTGTATAGTCCATGGGGTCGCAAAGAGTTGGACACAATTGAGTGACTTTCACTTTCCTTTCATGAATCCAGACTACAATCATATGTATATAAGTTTTGTGTAAATCAATACCTAGAAACCAGCATTTGTTACATGAAAAGAGGTAGCCTTGGGCTAAAATCAGTCATGTATTATTCAGAATTCACCCAGTGCCAAGTGACAGAAACCCAACCCAAACTTGATTTTGGCAGCATTTCCCCCAATTTCACCTTGGAGTTTTCTATCCTAGCTGGGTACCAGGTATAACATCATTGCTGACTTTGTTGACTTTTATTAAACTAAGTTTCCTGCTAAGCAATAATGAAATCACAAGTTTCATATACTAGTGACATATTCTTTCTTTAATGCACATTTAATATGAATATGTGGCTTCCTAGATAAGTCGACTGAAAATCAGCCTATATTCCCCAACAGTGAATGCTACACTTTAAGGCAGAGAAAGGAGGTTTACTGAATGGAGAACCAGCCCTTAATTTCTTTTCTCACTGACTCGTGTGGTATGTGACCTTGGCCAAGTCACCTAGTTTTGCCTGCTTCAATTCCCACATTAGAAGAAGTGCATTAGCCCTGTCCACTCCCACTCTTCACAAGAGTGCCGGGGTAATAACCCTGGTGCCTCTGACGACCGCCCATCCACAGCGGTCCGGGTCCTCAGGGTGTCCTCAGCCACTAGGATCGGAAGGCTTCGTCCCCGCTGTCTGAATGCTGGAGCTAGAGAGGTTGGGCTTCCAGACCTACAGAGATCATGAGCAGGCAGCTGGGGAACTGCGAACTCTGAAAGACACTCATCTGCTTTTCTGGTTTTAAAATCTATTCCAGATGCATTAAGTAAACTTGGCTCTAATGAGGTAACTAAAATCATTAAGACCCTGTGGGGATAAAGCAGGGGTCGGGCTGCCAGAGGATTAAAACCAGGCCCCCAGGATTGTCCACGAGCAGCCCAGCCCACACCGCCCTTGTCCTTACCACGCTGCGTTCAGCCTGTGCAATCCTAGAACCAGGCCATCACCCCCTCCTCACCACCACCCTCACCTGCCATCTATCTGGGTCTCGTGGGGAATGGAAACAAGATAAGGCGAAAGACGCAGAGGTCTTTGGCTCAACGTGGGCTCTTAAGGTGTGCTGCCCCGTGGTTGGATTCTCTCTGGTATGAATGAGTTTGCAGTCAACCTAGAGGCAGAAAACACATCACATCACTTGTCAGCAACACTCTCCCCACACCCTTTGGCTGATATAACTCAAAGCCTGCAGCCTTAAAAGACCTAGAATCGGGCCTGGCACAGGGTGGGGATAATTTCTACCTATTGAAAAATTAATTTTATAGGAAGGAGCAAACCGTCAGACCACAGGTCCAAACTGCCTATCAAGCAGATCTGGAGCTGCTACCTCAGGTGTGGACAAAAGCCTGAGATGACGTCACAGGAATGACTCCTTCCCTAAGGCAACCCATGCTGAGGATGTAACCCCTGCCTTAGAGGCCTGGCACTAGGAACCTCCGAAGGCACCAGAGAGACAGTATCTCATCCAGTCCCTGGGCTCAGTAAGGGGAAAACATCCTGATATTCGGTGATTCACCCAAGATCACCCAAGTTATTAATGGCAGACCCACAACCAATGGACTTCCCAGGCGGCACCAGTGGTAAAAACCCACCCGTCAATGCAGGAGGCTTAAGAGATGCGGGTTTGATCCCCGGGTTGGGAAGATTCCCTGGAGGAGGGCATAGTAACCTACTCCAGTATTCTTGCTGGAGAATCCCATGGATAAAAGGAGCCTGGCAGGCTACAGTTCATAGGGTCACAAAGAATTGCACACGACGCAGCCTGGTGGGCTGTCGTCTATGGGGTCGCACAGGGTCGGACACGGCGGAAGCGACTTAGCAGCGGCAGCAGCAGCAGTGACTTAACACACACACCGCACACCATGAACAATGACTTTCCCAGAATACCACACGAGGACCTCAGCATAGTCTGTCAACCCCTGTGCTGTGATGGTTGAAGTACAAAACTCACATAGCAAAATGCGCTATGTCACTTATTAGCTGTATGAATCACTTAACCTCTGTGTACCCTCACTGTCACATCTGTAAAATAGAAGGCTAATTAAGGGAACACATGTAAAGTGCTCACTAAGCACTTCAACACAGTAATACTTAACAAATGCTAGGTTTTTAAAGTTCCTGTTGGATTGCTTCAGGGTTTTAGCAGAAATACCACCTGTTCAATCCCTGAGTTGACAGATATCTCCTCCACTGCTTAAACAGCAGCTCACAGTGCCAAGAGTCCAGGTTCTGCAGCAACGGAGGCCTGGCTTTGGAACCTGGTTTTCATAACCAAATAGCACAGTCCAGGTAGCCAAGACAAGGGAAGCTTGCTGTCCCATTTTCTCATTTCTGGACACTGGAAGCCTGAGATTAAGGTGCCGGCAGGCTGGGTTTCTTCCGCGCCCTCTTCTGGGGCTCACAGACAGCCACCTTCTCTGTGTCCTCACATGGCCATCTCAGGTATCCTAGGTCTGTGTCTTATCTGTGTCCTCACGTCCTTTTAAGGACACCAGTCACACTGCACTAAAGCCACCCATGGGACCTCATTTTACCTTAGTTACCACTTTAAGGGCCCCATCTCCAAATACAGTCACATTTCAAGGTGCTGGGTGTTAAGACTACAAACATATTCTTGTTGTCGCTGTTTAGTTGCACAGTCGTGTCCAACTCTTTGTGACCCCAGGGATTGTAGCCCGCCAGGCTCCTCTGTCCATGGGATTTCCCAGGCAAGAATACTGGAGTGCGTTGCCATGTCCTTCTTCAGGGGATCTTCCCGACCCAGGGATCAAACCCACGTCTCCTGCTTGGCAGGCAGATTCTTGACCGCTGCATTACCTGGGAAGCCCAACAACACACACTTAGGGGGATACAATTTAACCCAGAACTGTATGATAGATTACCTTTCTTCCTCTTTAGAACAGGAATATGTAGAGACTCACAAATCCTTATCCAGGGCACTGTGCTGTACCACACTGAACTGGTTTCGAATCTGGAGAGATGTCCAAAGTGAACAATTGCCTTTCTTCATGCTACAAATACGCCTTTTGCTTTAGAAAAGATTTGTGTTCTTGGAGCATTGGTCTTGTGGCAAGCACTGCCTAGCCCTGTGGGAAATCCACAAGTGACTCAGACCAGGCTATGACCTTCAAGGTACCTCTGATCTCAGAGAGCAGAACCAAAGAATGAATGATGGCAGTGATGCAAAGTGTGAAGTGCGCTAAAGATGTGCAGGCTAAAGGCTGGGATGGAAGAGGAGGACAAAACTGACCACAGGAGCAGAGTGTGAAGAGCCCAGAGGGGACTTATTTGCTCCAGGGGACTGGGCGGCCTTCCCGTGACCTGAGCTGTCTGTTTGTAGAAGAGCATGATGGTCTGCGGAGGGGAAGATGGTGTCCACCATAATCTTCCCGTGACCTACCTCACCAGGACCAGACTTCTCAATCAGCAGGGACAGAAGAAGTAATCGTGCAGGGTCCCTAGTGGCCAAGCCACGCTAAGAAGCAACCTCCTCCCTCAAACCCCACAGACGCCTGCAAAGGTGACCGCTGGCTGCCATGGACCAGCCAAGCCCCTCACGCATCTCCAGTCCTGCTGTCAGGACCACCAACAACATAGGACCCCTTCCTCTGGACAATTCTGCTGGGCTTCTCCACCTGGCCCCAGTGACAGGAGCTCAGAGGGGCTACTGAGGAAGGGGGCATAGAACCTAGCTGAGACCCCACAAAAGGCACCCATGGGACACCTAGTGTCTTACGCTCCCATACATTCTACCCATTCATAACTCATGCTTAGTCACTCGGTCATGCCCAAGTCTTTGAGACTCCATGGACTGCAGCCCACTAGGCTTCTCTATCCATGGGATTTTCTTCAGGGCAAGAATACTGGAGTGGGTGGCCATTTCCTCCTCCAGGGGATCTTCCCAAACCAGGGATCAAACTCATGTCTCTTGCATCTCCTGCTTGGCAGGCAGATGCTTTATTGCTGACCCACCGGGGAAGTCCCAGCTACAGATTAAGAAATGATAATTACTAGAAAACTGAATATTATAGTGGAAGAAAGAAGATTCATTGCTAGAGCCAGGGGATGGATTTGCTTTTCTTCTTTTATATCTCACTTACACTATAAAAAATTTACTTTGGGGAATTTCTTGGTAGTCCAGTGGTTAAGACTCCATGCTTCTACTGCAGGGGACACAAGTTTGATCCCTACTTGGGGAACTAAGATCTCACATGCCATGTGGTGCAGTCTAAATAAATAAATAGTCGTGAAGTATTTTTAATTATTTTATAAAAAAGTATTTCTCAATAAAGCTGATATGTCCCCAAATAAATAAATAATTAGTATCATATTAAAATCTGGTGAGGCAAACAATCATTACTTACCCAACCATCATCCCCCTCTCCACTTCTCTTCAATGTAACTTGATGGGAAATACTAGCAGGGGGATTCTGGGAAAGGTTTTCACACCTGATAAGTGAAGGCATAAGGATGGTAGAGCCACTACGGAAGACAGCATGGAAATTTCTCAAAAAACAAAAAAATACGGGGTGCGGCTTAAGAAAAAAAAATCAGACCTACCATATGACCCAGCAATTCTACTCCTGGGTATATACCTGAAGAGAACAAAAACACACTAATTTGAAAAATACATGTGCCCTAATTTTCATAGCAGCATTATTTACAATTGCTAAGATATGAAAACAACCCAAGTGTCCATCAACAGATGAATGCATCAGATGTGAAACACACTCACTCACACACACACACACACACACACACACACACACACACACACAAAGGAACCCTAGCTAGACATAAAAGAGAATGAAATGTTGCCACTTAAGCAACATGGATAGACTTGGAAGGCATTACGTTAGGTAAAATAAGTTAGAGAAAGACAAATACTATCTGATATCATTTATATGGGAAATCTAAAAAATACTGCAAACTAGTGAATATAACAAAAAAGCAGATTCGCAGATATTGAGAACAAATGAGTGGTTACCAGTGGAGAGAAGGAAGTGGGGAAAGGCAAAGTAAGTATAGGGGCTTGGGTACAAACTAGCATATATAAAACAAACTAAAAGGATATATTGTACAACATGGGGAACAGAGTCAATATTTTTAGTAACTATAAATGGAATATAATCTTTAAAAATTGTGCATCACTATATTATACACCTGTAACAGACAACATTATACATCAACTATATGACTTTTTGCAACCCCATGGACTATAGCCCACCAGGCTCCTCTGCCCTGGGATTCTCTAGGCAAGAATACTGGAGTTGGTTGCCATGTCCTCCTCCAGGGGATGTTCCCAACCCAAGGATCGAACCAGGTCTCCTGCATTGCAGGTGGATTCTTTACTGAGCCACCTGGGAAGCACACATATTATATACGTATAACATGCAATATTTTACATCACTATACAACAAAGGTTCGTCTGGTCAAAGCTATGGTTTTTCCAGTGGTCATGTATGGATGTGAGAGTTGGACTGTGAAGAAAGCTGAGTGCCGAAAAATTGATGCTTTTGAACTGTGGTGTTGAAGAAGACTCTTGAGAGTCCCTTGGACTGCAAGGAGATCCAACCAGTCCATCCTAAAGAAGATCAGTCCTGGGTGTTCATTGGAAGGACTGACGCTGAAGCTGAAACTCCAGTACTTTGACCACCTCATGCGAAGAGTTGACTCACTGGAAAAGACCCTGATGCTGGGAGGGATTGGGGGCAGGAGGAGAAGGCGATGACAGAGGATGAGATGGCTGAATGGCATCACTGACTCGATGGGCATGAGTATGAGTAAACTCCGTGAGTTGGTGATGGACAGGGAAGCCTGGCGTGCTGCGATTCATGGGGTTGCAAAGAGTCGGACATGACTGAGTGACTGAACTGAACTGAACTGAACTGATACTTCAAAAGAAAAGAAAAATATTTTTTTAAGACGCATGGAGAAACTCACCTGCCTGCCTTCTAATACAGTTACATGAGAAAGTGATAGGTGGAGTGTGGTGGCAATGCTTGTGACCGTGAGGGGACAAGCCTGAGCCAATATGCTGTAAATGGCTGCCTGCAAGGTTAGAATGAATGCTTAAAATTATCCCTGCCCCACTGAAATAAGCAACTGTTAGAATCCACAACATTTAGACTTCTGGTTAGTTAGGTCTATAAACATCTTGTTTTCTAAGCGACTGTTAGTCCGGCGTGCTCTTGGCTGCAGCCAGTAACATTCTGCAAGCCAAGTGGTTCTCCTCTCTCCAAATGTCCATCTCTGGCTCCAAAACTGAGACCACAGTGAGGTCGATATAAGATGAAACCTCGTGACCTTAAACCGAATCCCATCAGAGTTCGTGGTCCACAGTTCCCACAGATAAAGCTTTCCTCTCCAGCCCCTGAGAAAAACAGGAAACAGATGCCAGTTTCTCTGGCAGCCAAGCCCCTCCCCTAGAGCATCCCCGCGTGCATCCCGTAACACAGAGGACGGACAGCGCTGTCAGGTATGGCCCACACACCTGCACCCTCCCAGGCCCACGTGGCCATAAGCCCCCATTTGCCCAGGACGGTCCCCGTTTACATGTGAGTCCTCCCTTTCACTCTCAAAGGTGCCTCCATTTGGACAAAAAAATTGGAGACATCCTACTTCTGGCTGCCTCAGCACTTTTCTTTTTCTTTCCCCCTTACTTTCCGTACCACACGAACACAAGGCCATTCTGTCTTCCCCACCAAAATGAAGTCAGGAGGCAGGGACCCTGCCAGGTTCAGCCGAATTCCTGGGACCCGCAGCAAGCGTCTGATAACATGCCTGCTAAACTGAACCAAATGTTAACAGAAGAGTCTTAAAGCTAAAAGGTCTGGGGCAAGCCAGTAGAATGTGAACACAGAGAACAGTTTTTAGAGGGAGGAGAAACTGGGTACCTTCCCAGAATCCCTGACCTTCACCACTGGGTTTGTCAGGATATCCGGGCATCCAGCTGGCTGATGCAATCCTGGCGCAAAGACAGCTCATGCTCCGCATAAGCCCACACGGCACCTGTTGACTAAATGGACCCCGCAGATGCCAGCCGATCTGGGGATGCAAAGGAGCAGAAAGCCTTTGGCCTCCTCAAAGAAGAGTCCAGGGCGCTGCAGGCCGATACCCAGAGACAAATCAACTGCATGCTGGGAAAACACTGTCATTGTCAACACCTTCCTGCTTGGGGACACACACTGTCCAGCAGACCACTTTTGTGATCTCATGGTGCAAACTCTAAGTAGCTCCCCAAGTGACCCATGAATATGGCAAAGGCCTTTGGGTTCTTGGCTCGTGGTGAGATCAGGGCACAGCCTTCCCCAGGGGATGGCCCTATAAGGGAACAGTGTGAGGAATGCCTGCCCCACCCACTTCGGATGGAACCACACACATTCCTTCTGAATAACTTTCGGGCTCAATTGTCACAACTACAGTTGGGCATTTCCATGTCTCCGCCTCCCTTCCTCTCCCTCACAGAGGCTACTTTTACTTAATAACACATACAGAGAACACCTAGCACTTCCCAGACACCTAACAGACACTCAGTTAACCCCGGTAGCTCAGTTCATAAAGAATCCGCCTGCAACGCAGGAGATCAGGGTTCCATTCCTGTGTTGGGAAGATCCGATGGAGAAGGGATAGGCTACCCACTCCAGTATTCTTGGGCTTCCCTGGTGGCGCAGCTGGTAAAGAATCCACCTACGGTGTGGGAGACCTGGGTTCGATCCCTGGGTTGGGAAGATCCCCTGGAGAAGGGAAAGGCTACCCACTGCAGTATTCTGGCTTAGAGAATTCCATGGACTGTATAGGCCATGGGGTCTCAAAGACTGAGTGACTTTCACTTTTTCCCTGCATCAGGTTCCCAAGTCACTTACTACCAAAATGTATTCTGGGGTTGGAGGATAGAACTGCTTCTCTCGTCGCAATCTGAAAAGCACTGAGCCAACCTCTCAAAGCTTCTACATCACAGCCAGCTCAGCAAACCTGACATCTCAGCTTCAAAAGCTCCCTCTTTGCTAAGTTAGGATGGAAGCTGGCTCGATTCTCACAGAATCTTAACTTGACAAATTAAGGCCCTTCCAGCAAAAGCGAGCAGGATGGTGAAAGGCCTCCAAAACATCTCTCCCGACAGCCCGCAGCTGAAGGGGCGATGGGTGGAAACCGTCTGGCAGCGCCTGAGGCTCAGAGGAGGACTTCCTGCTGCAAGAGCCCTCTGACAAGGGAAGGCATTGCCTGGTGTAGCCGCATACTCCCGGCCACGGGAAGCGGTTGCGCAAGTGTTGGTGGAGACAGGATTCCCACTCCAGGGAAGAGGCCCACTAGGTAACCTCTAAGATGTCTCCCGAGTTTGAAACTCAAAAAATCAAGCCTCTGGGCTTAGGGTAGACAATGGGGTGCATGGTCTGGAGGAACCAGGAGCAGCTGGAAGCTGCCCAGGGTACCCTGAGGGCGAGGCTGGTGGGTTACAGTCCACGGGGTCACAAAGAGCCAGACACAACCGAGTGACTAAGCATACATACACACACATTCTGAGGGGGAACCTAGGCAGAAGCCTCGCCTGGAAAGATCCGGCCTGAATCAACAGTGGAAAGGACGTGAGGCCTTCTTGGACAGACTTGTCTGCAGGCCTCTGCGGACAGATGAAGCCTCGGGTCCGCAAAGTCCTTCTCCAGAGCCCTGCACATGCCCTCTGCAGTGTCCAAGGGTCACAAAAGCCCCTATCAAAGGTTCCCACCAAGGCCTCTCTCTCCTCCTCCTCCTCACTCAGGAACCCCCGGGTCCTACAGCTTCTCTCCAAGGAGGCGATCCAAGTCAGTGAAGGGTGAAGAGCCCCAGGATCTTCCCGGCACCCCTGAGAGCCTGAAGCCCACAGGCAAGAAGACCCTGGCCCCCAGAGGCTTGATGCACTAATTCTTCGGGGACCTCTGTACCACATGTATGTGTGTTAGTCACTCAGTCGTGATTGACTCTTTGCAACTCCGAGGACTGTAGCCCGCCAGGCTCCTCTGTCCATGGAACTCTCCAGGCTAGAATACTGGGGTGGATTGCCATTCTCTTCTCCAGGGGATCGTCCCGACCCAGGGATCAAACCCGGGTCTCCCACACTGCAGACAGATTTCTTTACCATCTGAGATACCAGGGAAGCCCCAAGCCATGTGCAGTGGCCATCCAAAGCCACAATAGGCCTGAGGTTTCAAGGTTCCCGGAAAGATTTTTCCCCTCCCCCATATTCAGACCAAGACAGACAAGCTCCCCATCCCCCGCTTCTAGCCAGAGGGCGGTGTCTATTCCATCGTCTTTCCAAGCCTGCACACCTTAGCAGGAGCCCGATTCAGGCAGGGCTCTCCACGCCAACTCCCAGTCTCACCTCGGACCCTGGAGGAGGCGCTGTCAAGGGCTCAACAGCCTTTGGTTCTGAGACCCCTCAAGATGCCCACAGCTACCCCTACCTCCAGGCCAGGCCTGGCATCAGCGCTTGTTTCATGCTCCGCTTTGAGCTCCCTGGGGACTGCCCTTCCAAATGAGGAGCTCAGCGGTTCTCTGAAAGGATGCTAGTTGTATTTCATACGACATTTCTAGGTACTTGGTAGTTGGAAGGTTTTCAAGAATTTTACTCCACTATGATACTAAAAATATTCTAAATCAGTGTTGGAATCCCCTTTGGACTTGTTCACAGGAACCTCCCCTGACTGACCTGCTCCCCCCCCCCCCCCGGCACCAAACAACAAACTCTGGTCACATCCCTGCAGATCCAAATACATGCAGTGAACACCTACCATGTAGGTCCTGGGTGTTCAAAAATGGCAAGACTGGCGCTCGGCCCGAAACACAGCAGCTCTATAAAAATGCCGCATGGCAAGAGAGAAATTCCTGCAAACCTCTTCCATGTAACGTGCAGCCCACTATTTGCCCAGGTTGTCACAGCTGTTTAGTGGCTTCACAGGGCCTCATCTCGTCTCCCAACTAGACCAGACCAGCTAGACTCGTGGGAAGAGGTACAGGTCTCCCCTGCCCTCGACTCCCAGCCTGAGAGCCTGGGACAGATATCTCACCAGGGTTGTTAAAAAATGACAAAGCCTCTCGCCTATCGCACTCGAATGCTTCCAGCTGAGGCGCGCTCTCGACCGTCTCCGGATTCTGCCAGCTGGGCCTCCAGCATGACACAGCATCCCCGCCCGGCTTCCCTGACAACAGCGGGCCCGGTGTGACAAAGGCTTCTCTGATGACGGGAGGAAGAGGTCTTCTGGTTGTCTACAGCAGCCCCCATGGCGGTCCCGTCCCGCAGCCGACCTCCCCACCCCGCCCCCAGGCCTGCAGCTCCTGCCCACACCTCCGGCTCAGGCTTCCACCCTGCATATGGTCTGGAAGATAGCTCCACTGGACTACCCTACCCGCGATTCCACTCGACATGTCTTACGTTACACTCACCGCACCATCCCAGCACACCTGCTGTAGCCACCACCAGAAGGTCACGCCCCAGCAAAGGTCATCCACTGAGTCGAGGAGGCCAGAGACCTGGGAGTCAACTGGGATTCCTCCCTTATCCCCCAAAGCTAAGCACTAAAACCTGCAGACTTGACTCCCCAGATGGCTTTAACATGTGACCTTTCCTCTACCCTCATCCACACAGCCCTGCTTCCAGGTCTCCTCTCCAGGGACTGGACCCTGCAGGGAGCCTGCTGTTGACTCATGGCCCAGGGGCCGCCTGGCTTCCAATCATGCTTGCTTCTGGCTCAGGGCTGGGTAACTGAACTCTGCTGTAAGCCCCATCCGCCCTGCCTAAACGAGAGGTCCCCAGCCAGGCTCTTAAGGTCCTCAGAGCTGGGCTCTGTACGCCTCATTGTGCCTGACCAGCCTGCGGCCGCCCCTTCCTACACCCAGGCAGCCTCAGGCCTCCACGCCTTTGCACCCACGCTCCTTCCTTCCCCCTAAACATCCTTCTCCTGTCTCCTCTCCAGGTTCCTTCTTTTCCATACCTTCAGATTCAGCGCCTGCGTCATCTCCCTAAGGAAGCCCTCTCTGATTTCCGAGGCTGGAACAGGTGGCCCTTGTCTGGCAGGCAACTTTCTCCACCACTGCGCTCACTGCACCGTGCTGAGTTTAACTGTTTCAGCGTCTGTCTCTCCTGGGAGATAGCGGGTTCTTTGAAGGCAGGAGGGCTGTGCCTCTTCACTGTTGTAGCCCCAGGGCAGAGAAAAAACTCAATCACTACAAGAAGGCCCCTCTGACTGCAGGATCCACCCAACCTCCTTGGTCAGCTCCACTCTGCTCAAGCACAATTTCCCTTTCACCCCTTTTGGGTCATGGCCCCAGCTGAAAACCTCTGCCATGGCGTCTTCCATGACCTCAGACCTACTCCCAAATTCACCTCTTCCATAAAATCATCCCAAACTAGCCCCAGTCTACATTATCACTGCTATGACATCTTCCTCCCATACTTTATTCATCCCACTCCCTGGGTAACTTAGGACTT